>NC_136261.1:375906857-376006857 GCF_964187855.1 Myxine glutinosa | reverse complement strand
AAGTAAGCAAAATCGAACAACATGACATTGCAAAAGACGTCCCATTCATGAACTGAAAACAATGAGGGCTAAATGGAACCAATAAATTGACAAATAAATCACATCCGGTTCACGTTCTACTCTCGGTCGGACAGGACGGATGCTGGGACTCACCCGTTCAAACCGGCACGAGGTGTACTTAGGTGGGAAAACGCCTGTAACAGGTGACAACAAAATTAATTTCATCAGTCGTTAAACTTCTTAATTCACCGAGGGCAGCGGTGGGTGGATTTTAAGGACAAAGGAAGGCCATTTTTCACGTCACAACGAGAAGATAATCCGGCATTATGGGATTCCTCATACAACTGTCAGTGCGGTACAAATGAATAGTGGGGCACGCGGAACGCCACAACGCATTCTTGAGAGCAAAAATTAATTACCGCCAAACAACAAGAGAAAATTATTTATTAATTGCAGAATTGGAGTGGAGCATGAGGTGAAGAGATGCACACGAAGCGCATCATGGAGTCGTTTCCTTTCCAATGGAGATGGCGGAGGCTCCCACTCAATAACGCGCCATTGTTTCCTGTGATATTGATGACAGAATAGATTGGAGAGAGTCACTTAAACCTTACTTCCGGCAGGAGTGAAGATCCCCACCCTTCCCATCGGTGGACTGCACAAACTAAAAAGCTAAGCATGGAAAACCATTTCCTGGTTGGCGATGGATGGAAGTCCCATTTCCGACGCAACTGCGGGAATGCTTGCTTTCGATGTTGAGAGGATTAGGAAATATTTTCAATATCCAGGACCCTCCACATGTGATTCTGAAAGAAATTACAAGGAGTTAGAGGAGCCAAGTAAGAGAACATAGCAAGCGCAGACCTATGGGCAACCATTAATGTAATCAGTGGTCACTACCGAGGAGCTTGGGCACTCAGGGTCCAATGGAGAGAGCCATGGGTAGACTGGGTCTAAGGAAAACCTGGTCAACAACGATGGTGAAGACTCTTCAAATGTCATGGGAACACAGCTCTAAGCTCGGACATCGAAAGAAAAGCAACAGGAGACAGATCACTCATTGGCTTAGATCGACGTCTGCGAGACCACACCGAGTTGCTGGGATGTGTTGCGAAAAGATTTGCGGCACCTTCTCCGGTGAGAAGAAAGGATATTAATCTCACTGTGAAGCATCACATTGATGTGAAAAAACAACTGCAGAAGTGCTGCCTGCCTCAACCACAACTGCAAACGACACCCCAGGAGATCACTCCTGATTGCACTATGTGCACATGGCGTGAGGACCAGATGTGGAAAAGGAAACCGTTTTGAGGACAAATTAAGAGATTTGAAAATGAAAGCATCAGTCATTCACTGTCCAGTGAGACGTCTATCAGGTCAGTCTAGGTTTGAGTATTGGTCCGAGTATAGAATGCGGGGCAACCGCTTGTTCATTGTAATCAAATTCACACACCCATGTGTTTGCACGTCATATGTGAGCGGCAATCTCCGGCTATGATTGGCAACCATAATCAGTGCAAGACCTGAACAAATGCCAACATTTAACAGGCTCTGTCCAAGGCCACACCGAAGTAAGGTGATGTTGTTTGGCTTTGTTCGGTTAAGCGGTTTCAAGTTATTGTTGGAGCAGTGAAGACAGAAACAGACAGACCAACAGACACAACTGAAATCTCATTAATAAACAGGAAAGTGGATTCAATGTTATCAGCGCTTCAGCTATGGCATTCCATCCAACGATGATGATTTACGCCAAATGATCCAATCATGCGACAAAGTATCTCCACCGCATCTAGACACATTAAAAACCGACAGACAACGATCGTCCATCTTGCCAAATGAAAGCCATATGTTGTAATTGAGATAGGATGATGCACGCTGTGCCCGAGGACGTTGACCTGCTCACCTGCTGTCACCTGCGTTGGCGATGTAGAGCTTGCCCAGTACGTACATGGCAAAAAGGGAAGTGCACCCTCCTGGTACGTGAAACTTCGTCTTATCCCTCTCGATGTGCTGGTCCTGATGGGGGTAACGGGCAGAGATTCAGCCTGAAGAAAAACACCTGTAACAGGTGGCTGCTCAGCATGATGAATTGCCAGGTCGAGGTGGTTAATATTACATTTGGTGGGTTTTTGAAAATCTTCGCGATGTAAAGGTCTACTGTACCCTTTAGAATGCAACATGTTGTGACTGATGCGGTAAACCATATTAATTACATTCCAGAAGGTTCCAGTTAGAATATCCAATAGAGCAAGCCTGTGGCGACTCGTTTTGCGACTCCCACCTTGTCGTAGCGTCGGCCAGAGAAGGTTTTTGGATCAAGTCATTCATCATGAAACTGTAATCTCATCTTAAATTATCAGTGGTGTAATGATCTGAATGTGGGAGGATGGTGGTTCGAAAGAATTAAAAAATGGCCCAAAGGCCTCCTCCTACTTTTGAAGTTCCTTGTTATTCGTTTCCTGGTAAAAACTGACATTCTAGATTTGAACTATTTTCTCCAAAAAGGATATACCTCACCTGCTATCATTATGGTACACTATGATAACTTCCGATAACTGTCATTATTTTCCCAAGAATACGGAAATTGACAGGATTTACATTTATAATAATATAATCAGCAGCAACAACATCTCTGACAACTATTGGGGATGCCTCTTTGTGGTGGTTGTACCCCCCAATGCAAGTCAGGGGCCAAATCTTCCCCATTCTTCCCTGCTGCCCGGATTCGTCAGGGCAGCGCGGTCACGGTCAGAGTGCCGATTGGTCCCTTCCCTCTTGTGTCTGTCTCTTTTCTCTAACTCTGTGGTGACCCTAACTCCGTGAGGGCAGGGGTACAACATCCTGGATGTGGGGGATCTCTGGGTCGCTCCTGCGAGATCGGTCAGCTGTCTTTATGCTGCGGGCTTGTTAAAGAGAACTGTCCGGGGCTATACAACAGCTAAGTCGGGAATATTTTTCTGTACTTTTCATTCACAACCCTCTCTGCAGATCATCTGCCTTGTTATCAGCAATCACCAAACACGGTAAGACAGCAGCATCGACATCTCCCTCTTTCAAAACTGACTGTAATGTAATAATCCGACTCTGGCTGGACTCCACAATTCCATGCGGTAACTATGTTATGACGTCAATAGGTCTGGATAAACATCGTGGGATCTTTATTGTCCACAAACTAATGTACACAATTGGAAAAAGCTCGTTATCAAATTATTCTAACCACTCACTCACTGAATCACTGATATAAAAGTTGAGTATTTACTCGGTGGACTACAGAGTTTAAATTTTGTAGACTGATGCAACTCGTAGCCATGATTCCAGCAAAGAAAAATCCCAAAACTGTCCATAAATGTCCATAAACGAAAATATCATAGTTGGCCGGTGGAGCCTCACTCCCTTGGCCAGGGGAGGGGTGGAGCTTGGACTGTGCCATGTGCCAGTGATGAATCAATCCCTCAGATTCGAGAGGGGCAGAGCTTGGACTGCACCAGTGGCGAGTCATGCCCTCAGATTAAAGAGTGGCGGAGCTTGAACTGCACCAGTAGCGAGTTATGCCCTCAGATTAGAGAGGGCGGAACTTGGACTGCAGCAGCGGCGAGTCATGCCCTCAGATTAGAGAGTGGCGGAGCTTGAACTGCACCAGTAGCGAGTCATGCCCTCAGATTAAAGAGTGGCGGAACTTGGACTGCAGCAGTGGCGAGTCATGCCCTCAGATTAGAGAGGGCGGAACTTGGACTGCAGCAGCGGCGAGTCATGCCCTCAGATTAGAGAGTGGCGGAGCTTGAACTGCACCAGTAGCGAGTTATGCCCTCAGATTAGAGAGGGCGGAACTTGGACTGCAGCAGTGGCGAGTCATGCCCTCAGATTAGAGAGTGGCGGAGCTTGAACTGCACCAGTAGCGAGTTATGCCCTCAGATTAGAGAGGGCGGAACTTGGACTGCAGCAGTGGCGAGTCATGCCCTCAGATTAGAGAGGGGCGGAACTTGAACTGCACCAGCGGTGAGTCATGCCCTCAGATTAGAGAGTGGCGGAGCTTGGACTGCACCAGTAGCGAGTTATGCCCTCAGATTAGAGAGGAGCGGAACTTGAACTGCACCAATGGTGAGTCACTCCCTCAGATTAGAGAGGGGCGGAACATAGACTGTACCAGTGGTGAATCACTCCCTCAGATTAGAGACGAGCGGAACTTGGACTGTACCAGTGGTGAATCACTCCCTCAGATTATAGAGGGGCGGAGCTTGGACTGCACCAGTGGTGAATCACTCCCTCAGATTAGAGAGGGCTGAACTTGGACTGTGCCAGTGGTGAATCACTCCCGCAGGTTAGAGAGGGGCGTAGCGTGGATTGTGCCAGTGGTGAATCACTCCCTCAGATTAGAGAGGGGCGGAACTTGGACTGTGCCAGTGGTGAATCACTCCCTCAGATTAGAGAGGGGCGGAGCTTGGACTGCACCAGTGGTGAATCACTCCCGCAGGTTAGAGAGGGGCGTAGCTTGGACTGTGCCAGTGGTGAATCACTCCCTCAGATTAGAGAGGGGCGGAACTTGGACTGCACCAGTGGTGAATCACTCCCTCAGATTATAGAGGGGCGGAGCTTGGACTGCACCAGTGGTGAATCACTCCCTCAGATTAGAGAGGGGCGTAGCTTGGACTGTGCCAGTGGTGAATCACTCCCTCAGATTAGAGAGGACGGAACTTGGACTGCGCCAGTGGTGAATCACTCCCTCAGATTATAGAGGGGCGGAGCTTGGACTGCACCAGTGGTGAATCACTCCCTCAGATTAGAGTGGGGCGGAACTTGGACTGCACCAGTGGTGAATCACTCCCTCAGATTAGAGAGGGGCGGAACTTGGACTGTGCCAGTGGTGAATCACTCCCTCAGATTAGAGAGGGCTGAACTTGGACTGTGCCAGTGGTGAATCACTCCCGCAGGTTAGAGAGGGGCGGAGCTTGGACTGTGCCAGTGGTGAATCACTCCCTCAGATTAGAGAGGGGCGGAGCTTGGACTGCACCAGTGGTGAATCACTCCCTCAGATTAGAGAGGGGCGGAGCATGGATTTTTTTCACAATAAATAGCTCATACTGATCACTCATTCTTCATTGAATTGATTTATTTATGTGCTTGCAGAATGCAAACACAATCCAATGGTAATGCATTTATCGTAGCTGAGGGGCACAATCATGTAGGATTGGTGGACAGGTGGGTGGAATGGATTCTGGCATTTGAACAGCACTCGGTGACTGATAAACCCAACAACGGAGCTTCGGTCTGCTTCTTAATCTTTGCAGAAATGACAAACTATGGTAATTTACAAAAAGTGATTAAGAGGCAAGATCTATAAAACAGCATGGTCTTCAAAGGTCATGACATTGGATCCTAATCCAGCAGAACTGTCAATTTTAATTTATTAGTTCCTCCAATCATCCTTTAAATTTATTGTTATTATTTATTTAACCTATGCACAGATCCAGGTTTAAAATCTTCAAAACATATAAGAACAGCTCATTATATGCAAATGCAGTTGCGCATTCCACCATATGCCTGGTTAACCGTCCTCCAAATAAAAAGTGGTTGGAAAGAAAGATTATAGCATTGTACAAGGAGTTTCAATTACATCTTAGCCACATGTGAAAAGTGACCACATACAGTCACGTGAAAAAGTAAGCACACCCCATGTAAAGTTTTGACTTTTTCAACATATTTCAACATACAGCTATTTGATCTTCATTTCAACAATATTGACAGATAAAGGTGATATATTATAACAAATATCATGAAACATTTACATTTTGTAGTCCATTGTATAATTTAAATAAACATAAATGCAAATTTCGCATGTGGAAAAAGTAAGTACACCCTTGGCTCTAATAGGTGGTATTGCCCCCTTTGGCAGAAACAACCTCAAGTAGGCGTTTCTTATAACTGTCTACCAGTCTCTGGCATCGACTGGGAGAAATTTTTGTCCACTCCTCCATGCAGAATTCTTTCAGCTGTGGGATGTTTGAGGGGTTTCTTGCATGCACAGCTCGTTTCAAATCCCCCCACAACATCTCGATGGGATTTAGATCCGGGCTTTCAATTGGCCATTCCAGAACCCTCCATTTCTTTCTTTTCAGCCATTCCTTGGTGGATGTACTGGTATGTTTAGGGTCATTGTCATGTTGCAAGGTTCACCTTCGGTTGAGCTTCAACTTTCCGACAGATGGCCTCACATTATCCTCAGGCACCCTCTGGTACAATGAAGAATTTGTAGTGGATTATATGATGGTGAAATGCCCGGGCCCTGATGCAGCAAAGCTGCCCCAAACCATAATATTTCCACCACCATGCTTTGCAGTTGGTATCAGGTTCTTGTGGTCAAATGCTGTCTTTGGTTTTCGCCAAACATGTCTTCTAGTACTGTGGCCAAATAGCTCTACCTTTGACTCATCTGTCCAGAGCACATTGTTCCAGAAGTGCTGGTCTTTGCCAAAGTGTTCATTGGCAAACTTTAGTCTTGCCCTGATGTTCTTTCTGGACAGCAAAGGTTTCCTCCTGGCACACCTCCCATGCAGATCAATTTGTGCAGCCTCTTTCTAATGGTAGACTCGTGCACTTTGACATCAACAGTGGCAAGAGCTACCTGTAGGTCCCGTGATGACATTCTGGGGTTCTTAGAGACTTCTTTCAGCATCTCATGGTCTGCTCTCAGGCTGAACTTGCTGGGGCGGCCTGGCCTGAACAAGTTGGCAGTTGTTTGGAATCTTCTCCACTTGTACATGATCTTCCGGACAGTCGAATGATTGATTTCAAGTTGTTTGGAGATCTTTTTAAATCCCTTCCCAGACTCGTAGGCATCTATAACCTTCTTTATGAAGGCCTCAGAGAGCTCTTTTGATCTAGGCATGGTGATGCCGCACACTTCAACAACAAAGAGCAAACCAAACGAAATGTCTGAGGTTTAAATAAGACAGGTTCCTCCAAGATCCTCTCTAACGATGTTCTAATCATTTGCACCTGAGCTGGTGCACCTGATTCTAATTTTAGGTATTTGAAGTAGTGATAAATGTAGGGGTGTACTTACTTTTTCCACATGCGAAATTTGCATTGATGTTTATTTAAATTGTACAATGGACTACAAAATGTAAATGTTTCATGATATTTGTTATATTATATCACCTTTATCTATCAATATTGTTGAAATGAAGATCAAATAGCTGTATGTTGAAATATGTTGAAAAAGTCAAAACTTTACACGGGGTGTACTTACTTTTTCATGTGACTGTACAACAGTGACCAAATGACAGATAAAAATAATATGTTGAATAGTTACCCTCGCCTGAGGAGAGGGTATTGCATTTGAGTCCGTTTGTCTGTCTGTCTGTTTGTCTGTCTGTGTTTGTTTGTCCGCACAGAATAAATATGATTTTCTCTGCAACCGTTGGTCCGATTGACTAAATTTTCACCATAGGTGCAACTCCACCTGCAGAATTTTTAAAAATGATAATTACGACGTCATAGGTCACGTGGTTCGGCCGCCATCTTGCAAAAACCGAAAAAATTTGCACCTCTATATCTCCGAAAACGCTGAATAGAATAAATTGAGACATAGCTCATTGTAAAGAACTCTCCATGGGGAATAAAATATGTTAATGATGATGTCATAGGTGCCTCCATTATGACGTCATAATTCGACAAGTACAAAACTTCATCCGATCAAGATGAAAGTTCTTGAGTGTCATGTAGGGATAAATTGGTGGAGAAAGAAAATAATGATGACGTCATCGGTCACGTGGTTCGGCCGCCATATTTGTTTTAACACAAAAGCCTTCAAATACACTGAAAACACATACTGGTGAGGGTCTGAAATCTCTGATTGCTCTTTCTTCTTGTTGTTGTTATATAGCCCCGGACAGTTATCTTGAACAAGCCCGTGGGACGGAGACCGCCTATTGATCTCCCAGGAGTGATCCAGAAATCCCTCACATCTAAGACAAAATTTCTGACAAAATTTCAAATGAAAAATCTTCAGTTCAACAAAAGTAATTGGCAAATTAATTTCTGATTAAGTATTCAGGCGGTTTCTTGTGCATTGTGTTGTGCTATCGACATACATGTAACTATCTCGGCGAGCCCTAAGGGTTAGGACAAAACCTCAAAATAGTTCCTGAAGGACAAAGCCTCAAAATAGTTCCTTCCCCAACGCCAACACTTTGGCCAAAGAGGAAGGCTGTTCGGATGGGACAAGCCAGAATGTGTGCAGTCACCCCGTGTGGGTATCTCTGGAGGACGATGCGGTTATATCAGTGGGGTATCAGTTTCGGTCAACTACACAAGTGCAAGATTCCCTTTTTAAAATTCATTTCCAGCTAATTACATTTCTGGCACAGTTTCAGCCGGTAATGTAGGGCGACCGGGCTTTGGCCGCGTTGCTCGACGAATACAGAGAAACAAAAGATTGGCACAATGTATTCAGATCCATTTTTGCTGCCCCGCACTCCAGTTTTCACTCACTCAAAATGCCAATACCTTAGGGGCAAATATGTTTCTTTAAAGGGTGTATTGGATTATTAACCTGGGCAATGGCACAGTCGTTCACTTTCCTCACGTGGTGCGGAGAGAAAAATAATATAAATCCAAGGTGGCTTATTTGATGCCTTTGGCCTAATGTTTCAAGTCCAGGTGTAAACCTGCACCCTTGGGAAAATGCAAAGCCTGCCCGTGTCCATTTGCATTCAGTCGTCTTCTTCTTCTGAATGCTCAAAATAACAAAAACAGTTTAAATATATATATATAAAATGAAAATTGATGATTTTATGCAGCCATGACCTTTGGGCTTTTGATCTAAAAAAAAATATCAGCTTCTAGCTTTTGATTGGTGAACCAATTCTGTGACCCAATATGCAAATTCTTAACATTTCAGGTCAATTGGACAGCAATTGACGATTTTATGCAACCTTGACCTTTGACCTTTTGATATAAAAAAAAAACAATCGACTCCTACCTTTTGATTAGTGAACTAATTCAGAGACCCGATATGCAAATTCCTATTTCAGGTCAATCGGGTGAAAATTGGTGATTTTATGCAACCTTGACCTTTGACCTTTTGACCAAATTATTAATTTGCCTTCTCCATATTCTCATAATAAAGCTTTGTTGAAAATATGATGACAAAGTTCAAAATGGTAAATTTAAATTTCACGTCAATTGGATGAAAATTGATGATTTTAGGCGACGCTGACCTTTGACATTTTGACCTTTTCACACCATTATTAATTTCCTTCTCCATATTATCATAATAAGGCTTTGGTAAAAATTTGATGACATTAGTTCGAATGGTAAAAAAAAAAAAAAAACACACACACACACACGTGATTACAATACCCAATTCCCTGCTATGCAGGGTCAGGATAACTAGAAGGGCACTCGGTAGAGCACACACCTCTGCCGGGCTGAACAGTTTACGTTTTGGATCCCATTGATAGGCCAGATCTGGATCAGGACGTGAACCAATGTCTAATCGCCTTGTTCTTGTCACCTACCCGACTCACCGACCTAGTTTTGTCAGAACACGTCCACAACCTTTTGAGATACCGTGCTATATATATATCATGATTTCCCCCATCTCTCAATGGTGAAGAATCACTTAAAATTTAAAAATTCGCGTATCCAGATTCGAAACTTCACCAAAATTGAATCAATTCATCCTTTTCATACTCACAGCATGTCCACCAAGTTTCGTCCAAATCTGTCCATAACTTTTTGAGATATCGTGCTCAGACAAACAGATAGACAGTCTGTGTTAATACAATTTGCATATGCTGGGTCATGTGACCTTGCGCATAACGTTGAATTGGGTGTTGTCGCCGGAATCACTAACGTCAGAGACTTTTACTATGGGATTTTTATTTAATATTAAACGAGGTATTATAATATTACTACAAGGTATTATACAAAAAAATATTTTGTATACAAGATGATACTGCAGCAAGATATCATGATACCATGATACAATGGTATCAAGATGATACATTTTTTTTGTATACAAGATGATATTGATACCTAATGACAATGATACTGCAGAATAATATCATAAAGGCATTCAAAGATAAAGATCGGAGACAAAACCAAAAGTTACCATTTCTCGGAAGGCATTCTCAATTGCGCCGATCACCAAGGCGTCTTGGGTGACTTCCTTCTCCATTGGGGTTTTGGAAGGAGTTCCCGGGCTGGTAGGTGGAGGTGAACCCACACCTCGGATAACCGCACTCGCTTGTCCGCTGGGCCTTCTCGGTCTTACGCCGTCATCGTCGAGACAAATTGGCGCGTTTCCTGCATCGCTCCGCAGTAGTTCCACGATGCCTTGAAGTTGCTTTGCAACGTGGTGGTGTAGCAGGTTTGCCGCCATTAAAGAGGCCCCAGCGCCCGCGTGACCATCAAACAAGGCCCAGTAGATGAAGGTCACCCCATCGTCCTCCTGCCAACAGATGACAAGGCTCCTGCTACTTCATTTTCCATCGGAATCACAGACATCAATAAATACCATTACCGGTGGTGTTTGTGTGAGCAGCAGCAGTCCAGGGCCTTCAAACTTTGAAGCCTCACACAACTTGCAAAAGACTCAAAAACTTCAGATTATTTTAGTTTTTGATTGCGGTTGTACGATCTGTAGCCACAGGAGTTCTGAGGAACGTACAACTGATCAGGTTTAATGTAGCCGATTCCAGCAGATCTCGAAAATTAAAAAAATTTGAGCTAGGCTAACACTCGGATGAGAAAGGTCGATGTGAGGCCTCGTGTTATAGACCGAGGGCCAACAGGGTCATGCAGTGGGTAGTGTGCTCGCCTCTCAACTCTCTGGTCCTGTGCTTGTTCCATTATAGAGGCAAATATGATTAAAACATCCATATTGGTATGCAAGTAGCACTAGAACTTGGATGGGGATCTAAGCCGACTGTTGCATTTGAATTTAGGTTGTGGACATTAAAGATCCCAATGCATATCTCAAAAGGGTAGGCCATTAGATTAGGATGAAGGTAACTGAGTGGCGTGCTGATGAGGAGGGGAGTGTCGTTGAGCTGAAGGGAAAGGTGTATGCTGCATGTGTGAGAAGTGTTATGATTTATGGCAGCGAGACATGGGTAATAAACGTAGAGCAGCAACGAAGGCTGGAAAGGGTGGAAATGCAAATCGTTCGGTGGATGTGCGGAGTATCGTTGAGAGAGAGGAAGACAAATGATGAATTGTGAAAGATGGGTGGAAATGCGAAGGCTGGAAAGGGCTGGAAAGGGTGGAAATGCGAATGAAGCGAATGCGAAATGGAAATGCGAAATGGAAATGCGAATGAATGCGTATTAGCAACGAAGGCTGGAAAGGGTGGAAATGCGAATGGTTCGGTGGATGTGTGGAGTATCGTTGAGAGAGAGGAAGACAAATGATGAATTGTGAAAGATGATGGGAATCGAGCTTGTGATGGATGCTGTGAAGAGAAACAGGTCGAGATGGTTTGGTCATGTGTTGAGGAAGGATGAAAGTGATTGGTTGAGAAGAGTGATGGAAATGAATGTCGAAGGAAGTAGAGCACGGGGAAGACCGAGAAAGACTTGGCTAAAGATGGTGGAAGAAGAAATGTGGGCAAGGGGCTTAACACGGAGAGATGCAGAAAATAGGGCAAGATGGAGAAGATTGTCATGGGGACCGCAAGGCTAACCCCTGCTCTAGCAGGGAAAATGGCCTTAAAATGCCTGTTGTTGTTGTTTGTTGTATTAGATTAGGATGATGGTAATGAAGAATGGAGTTCACACATGGAAGGTAAGTAATTTGATTTATTGTACAGTATATCCTCATGACCCTTTACACTCCCCAGGAACTGTCCATCTTACCATTCGATCCATCTGCACATCGGCCTCCATTGAGTCACCATTGCCGACACTTCCTGTTGTCCGACTCCAACCGTTGGTGGAGCGGTTCGTAATCGGCTCAGCGCTCCGTTTCACAAACACCACCTCGCACACCGCCTGATCCTCATTCAGCGTGCTCTTTCCGGCGTTTATCACCCTGCAGCAGAAACACCAGTCAAGGAACGAATATTCGGGTGAAGCCATCACTCGCTTCCATCGGCGATACCGACGCACATGTCTCACCATCGAGCATTAAACATGGCGGTCCTTTCATCATTCTATTGCAAGCTTGGACTGATAATTCTGCTTCATCAAATAAATGATTAAAAAGACGCTATTAAACCTACCATAGTTGTCGTCCTTTGGCATCCCTGTTTAGCATTTCATGACGCGGACCTATTTCAAATAAATTCAATGAAATAAACTAGAAAGCATCTGAAAATGCAAAGCCCGTCCACGTCCGTTTGTATTCAGACGTCTTCTTCTTCTTCCGAGTGCTCAAAATAACAAAAATAGTTTAAAAAAAATACAAAATGAAAATTGATGATTTTATGCAGCCTTGACCTTTCAGTATTAGATCTAAAAAAAAAAAAAAAATCTTCTAGTTTTTGATTGGTGAACCAATTCTGTGACCCAAATATTCAATTTCTTAAAATTCCAGGTCAATTGGATGAAAAATGATGATTTTATGCGACGTTGACCTTTGAACATTTGATCTAAAAAACAACAACAATCAACTCCTACCATTTGATGAGTGAACCAATTCAGTGACCCGATATGCAAATTCTTTAAATTTCAGGTCAATAGGGATAAAATTGTCGATTTTATGCAACCTTGACCTTTGACCTTTCGTTCTTAAAAAAAACAATCAACTCCTACCTTTTGATGAGTGAACCAATTCAGTGACCCGATATGCAAATTCTTTAAATTTCAGGTCAATAGGGATAAAAATTGCCGATTTTACGCAACCTTGACCTTTGACCTTTCGTTCTAAAAAAACAATCAGCTTCTAGCTTTTGATTGGTTAACCAAACCAAATGGTGAAGTGACCCGATATGCAAATTCTTAAAATTTAAGGTTAATCAGATGGAAATTGATGATTTTAGGTGATGTTGACCTTTAACCTTTTGAACTTTTGACCAAATTATTAATTTGCCTTCTCCATATTATCGTAATAAAGCTTTGCTGAAAGTTTGATGACAAAACTTTAATGGTAAATTGAAATTTCAGGTCAATTGGATGAAAATTGAAGATTTTATGTGACACTGACCTTTGACCTTTTGACTAAATTATTAATTTGCTTTCTCTGTATTATCATAATAAAGCTTTGATGAAAATTTGATAATATCTCAAATGGTAAAAAGTTACGCCCTGGACAGACACAGACACACAGACAGACACACAGACAGACACACAGACAGACAGACACACAGACATACACACAGAAGTGATTGCCAAAACCACGTCTCCTGCTGTGCACGGGTCGGGAGAATAATGCTGCTTCGGTGCATTTGTGATTGCTTGATAAGGCCTACATAAAGGCAAAACAATTTCCGTGATGGTTAGAAATTAGCATGCGATGGTTTGGTGTCTGGTGTGGTGGGATTGTGGAAATTGGTTCCGCGGAGAAATGTCACGGAACACTGTCATCCAAATTTGTTACCACACTGCCGACATACACTGATGTTGGTTGCATCAAAAAACCACATTTGCACAGCACTGACGGGACTATATCAGCAGGAAAAGGTGCCGCACATTACAGTTTGGCAAACCATGTCTAGATTTGAAACAACACGTGCAAATACAAGGAAATCTCGATGCAGGAGGCAGGTAGATCCCCTCACGCCTATTCCACACCTACACCTCCCAACCCCAACCTCAATCACCCAATCAAAGAGCACACTCACCCTCCACAATAAAACCCGATGAATAGATGCATCACGCCTGTGTCACATCCACACCCTCCGTCAAACCCTAACCTAATCGCTCAACCTACGAGCTCACTCTCCCTCCATGACAACTGCAAACCCAATTCAACCCAGCATCCATTCAACAGGAAGAAGGGAGGTGAATAGTGGGGGGAGAGGGGAGTGAGGCAAACAGCAAGAGAGAGGGAGAGGACAGGAGAACAGATGAGAGAGACGACACTGCCCATCACCCCAAAAAAGACACAAACAATAATAATAAAAAGAGCAATCAGAGATTGCAAACCCTCGCTAGGATGTATTTTCAGTGGTTTTTAAGGTTTTTGTGTTAAAACAAACATGGCGGCCGAACCACGTCACCGATGACGTCAGCAATATTTTTTTTCTCCACTAATTTATTCCTAGATTATACTCAAGAAATTTCATCTTGATCAGATGACGTTTTGTGCTTGTCAAATTATGACGTCATAATGGAGGCACCGATTACATAATCATTCAAAGATGTTATTCCACATGGAGAGTTCTTTACAATGAGTCATGTCTCAATTTTTTATATTCAGCGCTTTCGGAGATATAGAGGTGCAAAGTTTTTCGGTTTTTCCAAGAAGGTGGCCGAACCACGTGACCAATGACGTCATCATTATTTTCTTTCTCCACCAATTTATGCCGACATGACGCTCAATAAATTTCATCTTCATAGGATGAAGTTTTGTACTTGCCGAATTATGACGTCATAATGGAGGCACCTATGACATCATCGTTAACATATTTTATTCCCCATGGAGAGTTCTTTACAATGAGCCATGTCTCAATTTTTTCTATTCAGCGCTTTCGGAGATATAGAGGTGCAATTTATTTCGGTTTTTCCAAGATGGCAGTCGAACCACGTGACCTATGACGTCATAATTATTATTAAAAAATTATACAGGTGGAGTTGCACCTATGGTGAAAATTACCTGTCAATCTGACCAACAGTTGCAGAGAAAATCATATTTATTCTGTGTGGACAAACAGACAGACAAACAGACAAACGGACAAACTGACAAATTTACTCAAATGCAATGCCCTCTCCTCAGGTGAGGGTAATAAAATGTAGGTAAAGGTGGAGTAGGAAACAACAACAGGCATTTTAAGGCCATTTTCCCTGCTGGAGCGGGGGTTAGCCTTGCGGTCCCCATGACAATGTTCTCCATTTTGCCCTATATTCTGCATCTCCCCTTGTTAACCCCCTTGCCCGCATTTCTTCTTCCACCACCTTTAGCCAAGTCTTTCTCGGTCTTCCCGAGAGTAGGAAACTTGGAGTAGGAAGGTAAACAAGAAAAATCCAGGAGACGTCAATCTCTCTGACTTTCAAATATTCAAGTCCAATAAGTAAGAAAATATACAAACAAGTACAGATACATTCAAAGTACACCGCCCCATGCCAAATAATTAAATATCCTACAGCGCGGCATTGCCGGGGCGCCTTCGGCGCCCGGCAATACCGCAGTGCAGCTCATAGAGGCTGCATTGGGAGGGAGAGGTGTACACTAATTGATTGATTAATTGTATAATTAAAATCAATAAAAGATTATCACAAAATATTTGCTTAATCAATTGGCTAATAGCATAACTAAACCACTAGTGCTTCATCCGAAGATGTATCTTTTATAAATTTAATTAGATAAGTCATTAATAAAAAATTAAATAATTATTTGATTAATCAATAAATAATTAATCGATTAATCAATAAATAATTAATTGATTAAATGATTAATCAATAAATCAAAAATATCCTTGATAGCCACATCACTTGGTCACTCATGTCCAAATATTAGCTTCCGAGCTCAAAAGGTGCCTGATAGTAGGGGAGCTCCCAATAGAGTTCGTGACCATTTTCCCGTGATCAAGGTTTGAAGGTTGATTTTGAAAGATAAAAATATATATAAAAAAATAAGCTTGGGTATCTTTTTTTAAAATGCGGGCTAACTCGGCCAGAGGACAAAATCCAAGATGTCCGCCAAAACCGCGAAATCGGGCATATTTCCGCCTACGTGAATGCTACATATACATATTGGGTGTCCATGTGTGGGTTTTTCTGGGCCCAGATCTTGCATCTTACATCAGTCAAGTGATATTGTGACTTAAAATGATATTAAATGATTAATGTTGACCAAAATCCAAGATGGCCGCTGCAAAAAACCATGTATTGTATATGTTCATAATTGTGCATACCATAGATTCATCGCTGGCGTCTAAATACAGTTTTACATGACTAGTGTTTTCATTTATAACCTTATTGTTACTATGAATGACTTTTTGAGCAGGTAACGAACCAAGATTGCTGCCTTATCTACAAGATGGTTTGATTAAGTTTCACAGGTATTTGTTCACAGGTAGTTGTTAGTATTAATTTCCAGGGAGTACCAGGGTGGACAATGGATCAAGGCATTACAGTTAAGTATATTCAACTAATAATAGTTAAAATATTAGTTAAGTCCCTTTCTTTAAGAGATAAAGATCTGTCCTGTTCAATATTTAAGTTCAGTTAAGTATTAACATCATTCATATCATGCTGTCTGATGTACGGTATGTACAGTAAGTAATAGGTTTTATTTTTCATTGCAGAGTATACCATGGCGACACCACCCATTCAAGGAAAGAAGAGAAAGAGTGAAGATGAGGACCAGCCTCCAGGACTATCAAGCTCCAGTGAGTGTATCCTCTGTCATAAGCATTGTGATGAGAAAAAGAGTAGCTTAAGCCCAGAAGACTGGCAGCATCTCCAACAACAAGCAGAACGATGGAGAGGATTGGACAAATACGGTCAAGTCTTTGATGCAGTGCCATGGCACAATGGACCAGCTGGAATATATTTCCACAAACTGTGTAAAGTTCAACTGGCCAGTAACTATAAATTGGAGCAGGCACTAAAGCGACAAAAGAAATGTTTTGAAACAGAAATCTCTCGCAGCGATGATGTAGCTGACGAAGCACCTGGACCATCTTGCGCTCAGAGACAATCACGATCACAAACCGGTATTATACAAGACAAACATTTGTGTATTTGGTGTATGAAGGGAGAAGACCTGAAACACCCTGGACGGGACAAGTGGCACATCATGCAACAAATGGATGCATGGCATGTCTTCAAAGGTCACACAGTCCATCTGGACGACGAGAATATGCGGGATCGCATTTTGACACTGATGGATTCCACGTCAGATCCATTTGCCACAGAGATCCGCTACCATCGGTCATGTTGGACGAAATACATCAAAGTCCATGATTATAATGATCAACATTTGCACATGCACAATGTACGACTGGCAGAAGTACGTCAAATGTTTTTCAAACATGTGCGCACTGTAATTTTTGAAAGACATGAACTCCGAACACTACAGAGCCTTCTACAAGACTACACGCAAATGCTGGTGAACTTTGTCATGACTGTGAACACTGTGAAGTCTAGCACAATAAAATCTATGCTCCAAACGGAATTCAGCGACCAAATTGGTTTCCACGAAAGAGTTACAAAAAACAAGAGCTCAATGGTTTTTGACACGTCAGCTGGTGGAACATACATAGAAGCTGCTGTAAATTTCCTAGGTGCAACTGATGACCAACTCGTCTCAATTGTAGCGCAACGAATTAGAGCTGAAGCAGCAAAAGTATCGCCAATGATCTGGCCACCTCACATTGACGATTTACTCAATGAGGACGAAACAAGCAGCCTACTGAAACAGCTCATTTCCCGTCTAAAGTCTTCAAAACCTCAGCGTGACCTTGATATGGAGGATGACGACTCTGCAGTTATCGCTTTGACTGCCTTGCTCTCTTCATATATGACAGGCAAACGAACTTCATTTGGAACAAGGTTGTCTGTTATGATACACGGACTAACCAGAAGCCGGGAACTTGTCGAGTTATTGAAAAAATTCTCAATTGGGATCAGCTACAAAGACGTGCTACATCTCTATGATGCTTGGGCCAAGTACGATATTGAGCAGAACAAAGCATGTCCAGAGGAGCTTGCACTGGGTATGCCAGGGACAGCAGTAATGGACAATGATGACTTTTCTGAGGACACGCTAACTGGCGCGAACACTTCACACCGTACAAATGTTATGTTTGTCCAGCCACTTGATTTGGTTCATGCTCCAGAGGAATCGGCCCCAGAATTAACAATTCCCAAGTCTAAAGAAATGAAGCATCTTTGCATCGATCAGCATAAAGTCCATCCTTACAAGACTGTCCAGCGTGGAGCTCCAAGTATGCGAACAGGTGTTGACATTACTCCTTCAGATACTAAAGTCCAGAGGCAGCGAGGACTCATTCATGCCATGGCACGTCTAGATGAGACTCATACACCACCTGCACCATGCAGTCAAACAGTTGGGGGATTTGCAGGTTTCCAGTCAACAGTTCAGCCGCATGTTGTCAAAAGCAAGCCGTATTACTTCTTGACTTTTCCAAATCCTCCTGGAAAATCTGTAGTGCACGAAATAATGTGCCGGATGGTTGATGCAGCAGGCAAAAAGAACATGCCCTTCATCCAGTTGGTAGGAGATCAACCAGTGTATGCCTTGATAGTGCAAATGAGATACGAACACCCTGATAAATTCAGTGTCGTGTTGCCTTCTATGGGCCCATTTCATATTCACATGTCTTACATTTCTGCCATGAATAAGCGTTTTCACGGGTCTGGCTTGTCTGACATCCTCATTGCGGCAGATGTTATTGCAGAAGGGTCTGTGGACCAGGCATTACGGGGCAAACACTACAAGAGGAGCATACGATGTCTCCGATTGATGTATGAAACTCTGCTGAGAAGAATCATACAACAGTCACTACAGAATGGGGGAAGCATCTCAGATGAACTTGAAGCTCACTTGACTGTCCTGCGGAATCCTTCCTCAACAGCAGAAGAACGGCAGGAATGTTATGCACTTCTGGAAGCCAACCAAGAGGTTATTTCATTGGTGGCAGATGAGTTCAATAGAATTGAGGAGTCCGGTGGTTCAATGGCAAAGTACTGGATCACATTTATGGAGATGACTGAAATATTGATGATGAATCTGCATGCGTTGAGAATCCAGAACTGGGAACAATTCAAGTCGACATTACGTTTAATGCTACCATGGATCCAGATTTATGACAACGATAAATATGGACGGTGGTTGGTTGAGTATTGGCTGGAAATGGAATCCCTCCCAGAGGATGTAGCACAATACATGCGAGATGGCTTATTTGCTCAATCCATGTCGGGAAAGCCTTACTCATGTTTGCCATTGGATCTCTGGATCGAGATGACAATGAACAAGGGTTCAAAGATGAAAGCTGGCTGGCTCAAAATTTTGAAGAACGAAAAGATGCTGCTGTCACATTCCGGAAATGCTAACAATGTTAATAGAGTCCGATCCTCACTGCATGATCTTGCCAGCACATCAGAATCAAAACGACATCACAGTGAAAATGCTCCCACTCGCATGAAGGAAGACGAACAAGCTGTACAAGATATTAACAACTGCATCACTGAATTCGGCTGTGACCCTTTCAATGAAGAAAACAAGGTCTTGAAGTCACTACAGTCTGGAATGGTAGCTTCTGATGACCTCATTCAAGATTTTGAATCGGTCCACACCGATGGCGAGAAATGCTTGAAGGCATTCTGTGAAGACAGAATGTTCAGCAGCAACAAACCTTTCCATGCAACCATTCACAGGAATTTGAGACGGAACTTCAGCAGCCCACCTTCAGTCAAGACTGGCGAGCGCATCATGAAGTCAGACGCAATGGAGAACAGAGCGATGGCAGCAGTTGTCTCACTTGCTGAAAATGACACCGAAAATTTCACCTTGTCAGAGATAATGTCGTACCGAGTCACAGATGAATGTCTGCCAATATTCAATATCAACGGCACCATGAAAAAAGTGCAAAAATCTAAGTTGGTAGAAAAATTCAAGCTACATGCGTTGGAACCAACACCAGACAAGTACACGGCGATCCTGGACATGGGATTTATATGGCGTTTGTCTACGCCATCGGTAGAAGACAGGGAAAAGGCTGATGGAATTTCCTACACCTGGGGAGACTACGCATCGAAGGTGTTCGCCGTCATTATGAGCAGACATAAATATGCATCACAAGTTGTGTTTGTCAATGACAGATATGATGTTTCCCTGACCGTCAAGGATAGCGAACGCAAGCTTCGAAAAAGCACTTCTGGATTTTCAGATGGCTCCAAGAATGTATTTTTCAAGCAGTCGGACAAATTCCCATCTGCCAAAGGATTTCAAGACTTCTTCCACAATGCAACAAACAAGCAGCACCTACAGATCTTTCTCAGAAACGAGTTCAGCGTGTTGTACCGAAACTATTCTAACACTGAATTTGTCTACTGCGTTGGGCCCACATGTGTCAATCTATCGACAGGTTTGCCTGTTACAGACTTCCAGTGTGAACAGTTAGAAGCAGACACATGCATGTTCTTCATCTACTCACAAATACGTAAAGCTGGAATAGAAACACCTGTTATCATCGACGCAGAAGATACGGACGTGCTTGTATTGGCATCGTATGTTGCTCATAGAACTGAAGGGGTGCTCGCAATGAAGTACAAAAAGCAGTTCATAGATTGTACAGCTTTCTGCCCGAAGGAAATAGCAGATATCATAGTTCCTCTTCACGTCCACAGCGGCTCAGACACAACAGCAGCATTCTTTGGACATGGGAAGAAAACCATCTTCGACATATCATCCACTTCACCTGAAGCTAGAGCGTTCCTCAGTGAAGTAGGGAAACACCTACCGGTCCCTCAGCAGGTGCTTGATCATATGACGCTGTACACCATACGGTACATATACAAGGACAAACAAAGTACCACTCTGTGTGATGCTCGGGCCAGGAAGTGGCGACAAATGAAAAGGAAATCAATACTGCGGCTTCCACCAGACAAAGAATCCCACGATTTGAAAGTCAAGAGAGTGAACTATCAAACCTACGTGTTGCTCAACTACGAAAAACCTGATGCGCCACCGTCTCCTTTATCTCATGGCTGGCATCTCGAGGAAGGCATGTGTCTTCCATTGAGGTACATTCACCCAGCACTCCCAGAAAAACTAACTCAGGCTTTGGAAAGCAGCCCAACTATGGATGATCCAGTCGAGTCTGGGTCCGAGACGGACGATTCGGACAGTGAATAACAATTTCAATCTATCCAACACAAACAAACTGTTATAACAACTATTGTCATTTTCAACCCTACCGTATATGCTACTTGTGCAATGTGTATCACTGCTTGTAAATGTAATGTCATGTCACTGTAAATATAATAAAACAAAATAGAGAAAGATAAATTCTTTCTTACTGATTGCAAATGAAAACCTTGAACATTGTGTCAAATAAAAGACGTTGCAATGGATACAATGTACAGTAGCCATAACTGCTTATCTAACGGGCGAGAGGCAGCCATCTTGGCTCGTTACCTGCTCAAAAAGTCATTCATAGTAACAGTAAGGTTATAAATGAAAACACTAGTCATGTAAAACTGTATTTAGACGCCAGCGATGAATCTTTGGTATGCACAATTATGAACATATACAATACATGGTTTTTTGCAGCGGCCATCTTGGATTTTGGTCAACATTAATCATTTAATATCATTTTAAGTCACAATATCACTTGACTGATGTAAGATGCAAGATCTGGGCCCAGAAAAACCCACATATGGACACCCAATATGTATATGTAGCATTCACGTAGGCGGAAATATGCCCGATTTCGCGGTTTTGGCGGACATCTTGGATTTTGTCCTCTGGCCGAGTTAGCCCGCATTTTAAAAAAAGATACCCAAGCTTATTTTTTTATATATATTTTTATCTTTCAAAATCAACCTTCAAACCTTGATCACGGGAAAATGGTCACGAACTCTATTGGGAGCTCCCCTACTATGAGATATTGGCCAAATGAGAAAGAAAATAAATAAATGATTAATAATGAAAATAAATAAATAATAATCATTAAAAAATTAAATTATTAATCAATTCGGTAATAGAACACATAAACCACCACCATTTAATCAGAATCTGTAACTAAAAAAAAAAAAAAAAAATTGTCATTAATCGAATAATTAAATAATTAATCGATTCATTGATTAATTAATTATTAATGGGAAATTATTAATTGATTAATTAATAAATAAAAAATAGCCTTTGCAGCCAAATCACCTGGACATTGGCATGTCCAAATATCAGCTTCCTAACTCAAAAGGTGCCTGAGTTAATGGTCAGAAGAGAAAGGAAATTCGATTAATTAAATAAGTACTTAAATGAATGAATGAATGATCGTTTTAAGGCCATTTTCCCCGCTAGAGCGAGGGTTAGCCTTAATAAGTTAATAAGTTAAATAAGTACTTAATTAATCGCTAATAATTAAATAACTCCTCAACTAATTGATTAATCAAAAAACAAAAAAGACCGTTTTTGACAAAGGACTTGCTCACTATTGTGCCGAAATTTCAGCTTCCTAGCTCAAAGGATGGCTGAGATATGGCCCGAACAACCAAGAAAACAAGGAAACAAGAAAACAAGAAAGCAAGAAAACAAACAACCAGAGTGAAAACTGAGTACTCCCTTTCAGCGTGCGTCACTGCCGAGCCTCCTTCGGTGCCCAGCAATGACGATTTGCAATGCCTGGAGATGGCATAGGAAAGGTGCGGTGTACAATATACATATATGGATTCATCTTTGGAGTGTCTTGGACTTTCGTGAGCATCTCCGGTCGGGTCGCACAACCTCTCGAACGCCCCGGCTAGGCCAAAGCGGAAATCTCGGAAAGCAGGTGAGGGTGGGTTCTTATCTGGCCTTCCAGACGTTGAATTCCTTTCTTTGTTGTGGAAATTATAAACCCCACCAACCCCAATATTTCCCCCGCTCACTGCTTTTTCCCAGAGGAGAAAGCAAACTATGCAAGGACTTTAAACTCCATCGAACACACAGGAAACGAGATAAACAAGTTGAGATTGAGGTTTTGATGAAGTTTCTCTGATCTTTACAACTGCTTGCTCCCTCGTAAACTTCTCTTTGCACAATCTCTGTAAACAGGGCAATCGATGCACGAGCACGTGAGATGAAATATCATGCTCGGGTAAGAAACAGATAAGGACAACCACATATGTTAGAAAGAGCTGAGGCCTAACTCGGCAAGTATGAAAAGAATCAACCATGGACAGATATAGTTATCGATCTCCAGAAGTTGAGCTGTTTTGGCGATCACATCTGAGATGAGATCCTAGATTCCAACCCACAAAAGGGACTTTGGCACACGAGGAGAACTTTCAACCGACCGCGGACCCCTGCGTCTTAAAAGTGTCCGAACTCTCATCTTCTTTATTTCTTAATAAATTGGCTAATAGCATACCTCAACCACCAGTGTTTCATCTGAAGCTGCAACTTTTTGAAAATTAATTAAATAAGTCATTAATGGGAAAAAAATGAATTGATTAATCAATAAATAATAAATCGATTAATCAATAAATCCAAAATATACTTTATTAGCCACATCACTTGGTCACTGTCATGTCCGAATATCAGCTTCTATCTCTAAATGTGCCTGAGATATTGCCCAGATGAAAAAGGAAATAAATCAGTGATTAATAATGAAAATAAATAAGTAAATAATCGCGAAATAATTAAATTATAAATCAATTGGCTAATGGAATACCTAAACCACCACCATTTCATCCGAATCTGTAACTTAAAAAAAAATTAATTAAGAAAATCATTAATTGAATAATTAATCGATTAATTGATTAATCAATAAATCAAAATTTGCCTTTACAGCCAAATCACTTGGTCACTGTCATGTCCAAATATCAGCTTCCTAGCTCAAGTGGTGCTTGAGATATTCTTCCCAGATGAGAAAGGAAATAAACAAGTACTTAATTAATCGATAATAATTAATTAATTAATCAATTGGCTAATAGAATACCTAAACCACCAGTGCTTCATCCGAAGCTGTAACTTTCAGAAAATTAATTAAATAGGGCATTAATCGAAAAAAAAAAAAATTAATTGATTAATAATTAATTGATTAATCAATACATCAAAAATATCCTTTATTTCTAGGATATTTTAATGTCATTTAATGGGTCACCACGACAGTCTGTAATGAGTGGGTCCACTTTGCCCCTTGGGCCTTCACCAACAAGTTGGGGGGAGCGGATGGCGGAATAATCACAAGGCCAATATAGCAATTACGCACCACTCCGGTCAAGAAGACGGAATCGATTGTACATCCGAAACTTCCAATTTATCATTCAACGCAGTCCATGATTCTTGATGCGGACTCTGTTTCATTTCCCAGGTTGCCGGTCGCAGTCGATGGTTCGCCATGTTGATTACGCTTCATTTCTCAGGTCTTGGGCCAGAGGCCGTTGTAATTCGTCGAATTAATGATGAGCTTTGCTTTTCACGTCCCGAGCATAAAAGAACAGGGACTCCAGTAGGCCCATAAGGACGCTTTGGGATGGGCATACCGGAGCTGAAAATACGGAGTTCTCTTGCGCTCATCTTTAAATAACGTTGTTGAAAATGGTAAGTAATTAACCGAGGTCTAAAATAGTTTCCTGTTGAGTTGCATTTAATTATCGATGAATGCTTAAATCAGCAAAACGCTTTCATAGGATAGATTTTCAGCGTGTTCTTTAAATGGAAACTTCAACATTGCAAAGCCTCGTGTTTTTAATTATTATTATTATTTTTTGATACATGGGCTAAGGCTCGTGATAGCGCTGACACACACACACACACACACACACACACACACACACACACACACACACACACACACACACACACACACACACACACACACACACACACACACACACACACACACTGACGAGACAAACACTTAACACAGCCACTGAGCTTGGGGGAAGTGACGTCACTACCGTCACTTCCCAGGTACTCTGGGTACCAGTGACGTCATAAGAATGGTGCCGCTTTTCTCACCAGACTCAGCTGGGCATTTCCTCAAGAGGAATTTCCTCCTCCCCATGGATGCCAACTGACGGGATTTTCCGTGTTCTACCTTTTCAGGGAAGGAAGCAGCGCGTACCATTTTAAAGTCTTTGGTATGACATGAATCAGTCCAAACCAGATGGGTGTTTTTTTTAGGAGACAATCTCCTTACTGGATGGCTGGACAGAGGCTCATCCACTCTTTGCCAGGTGTTGTTTTTGGTCCGGGCAGGTGTTAGGTGTCAGCTGAACAGTTAAGGTGGCTGGCTTATTATCCTGCACTCACGAAGCGAAAAGCGGGGTTAAGTATTCAGTTACGTACGTACGTGTGCCGTGTGCGTCTGCATTTTAAAAATTCATTTTCTCAGCAACCGTTGGTCCGATTGACATTAAATTTTCACCATAGGAGGGCCTCCCCCTGCAGAATATTTTAATGATTATTATAACGTCATAGGTCACGTGGTACAGGCGCCATCATGGAAAAACTTGGCACCTCTATATCTCTGAAACCACTCCATGGAAAAAATTGAGACCTATCTCTTTGTCACCGACTCCCCATGGGGAATAAGATATGTTAATGATGATGTCATCGGTGCCTTCGTTATGACGTCATAATTCGACAAGTACAACACTTATCTGATCATTATTTCAAAAATTCAGCAACTGTTGGTCTGATGGACACGAAATTTTCACCATAGGAGCGCCTCCTCCTTTCGAATATTTATTGATAATCATGACATCATAGGTCATGTGGTACAGGCGGCATCTTGGAAAAAAACAAAAAATGTTGCACCTCTACATCTCTACATCTCCAAAACCGCTGCATGGAAAAAATTGAAACATGGCTCATTGTAAAGAACTCCATATGGGGAATAGGTGTTGTTAACGATGACGTCATTGGTGCCATCATTATGACGTCATCATTCGACAGGGGCAACGCTTAGTTTGATCAGTTTGAAATGTATTGAGCGTGATCTATGCAACAGTTATATTAGAGAATATAAATTTATGATGTCATCACTCACGTGGTCTGGCAGCCATAGTGGATCAAAGGAAAAAAATGTTCAAAAACAGAAGAGTTGGCTCGCGATAAGTTGACTGCGCAGGGTAAGTATTCTATGAATACCATCTAGTTATGTCAGGGTTTTGGGTTTGAGCCCCTGTCGTGCCATTAAAAGAACACCGGGTTGGTTGACTCTGGCGGACATCCTTCTGAGGTCAGCAGATTGAGTACTAGCTTACTGGAAAGAATGCGCCATTTGAGTATCCTGCGTCGGAGTGGCAACCGGTCCAGGATTGTGCCAACTAGCCAAGGAAAATCTGTGCGTGAAGATGTGAATGCGGTTTTTCTTCTTTTTCTTAACATTACAGCGATGCCACAGGAGATAATTTTGACAAATAAGGATTTGGTCTGCTCACTGCCTGAAAAAGGACGATCCATTACGTTGCTGTCAAGCCTAACATGACATGCAATCAGAAACCGAGATAAAGACAGGTCATCTCCATGGATCTGGACCACCGAAAAAAAAAAACAGAGCAGTGTGGAAACGAGTGTTTGCATTCAAGCTTATCTGGACGCCGACCTTGGACGGTTGCTTCAAACGGAACGTTTACCATCAACACAACAAACGGTTTGATCCAAAACAAAGACAAAGCCGGCCTAGAACTCGGGACATGCAAAGCGCTGGAATGATAATGGAAGTGGAAACACCATGCGCGTGAGACAGAAAAACATGGCACGCCAAATCAGTGATGCGGAGACACTGGGTGGGTTCAAACACGAGAGGTATAGATTGTACGTCCAAACACACCACGACACAGGTGGTGGTGATGGCGAGGTGGTTTTTAATGTACATTGGGATTTGACCTTCCACCTACTTTCACATCTTTAGGCCCAAGTTAAGTATGAGAATTTATCCACACTTTGTCCGGAGCGGTCATGGGAATGATTCAACTAGAAAAGGAATTGCAAAGTGGGAAATGCATCTCCAGATCGATGCGGTAATTGGATTCGCATCAGTGGGTGGCCTGTGCGTAATCCAATATGTTCATGTGAAAACCCCCAAGCACGACAGGAAAAACTAGAACAGCACTCAGTAGAGAGCATACCTCCAGCTGGTTGGCCATATCACTCAATGGTGAAGAATCACTTAAAAATTAAATAATTTGCATATCCGAATCCATATTCAGATCTTTACCAAAATCGAATCGATTCTTCCTCGTCACATACACAACCTATCCACCAAGTTTCGTCCTAATCCATCTATAACTTTTTGAGATATCCAGCAATGTATAGTTTTTGGCCCGATCTCCCAATAGTGAAGAATCACTTAAAAAATTAAATAATTATCATATCCAAATCCATATTCAGATCTTCACCAAAATCGAATCTATTTGTCCTTGTCAGACACCCAACAGGTCCACCAAGTTTCGTCCAAATCCGTGCACAACTTTTTGAGATATCCTGCTATGTATCGTTTTTGGCCCTATCTCCAAAATGGTGAATAATCACTTTAAAATAATTCTAGTAGCCGAATCCGGATCTTCAACAAAATATAATAATTTCGTCCTTGTGACATACGCTACATCTGCGCCAAATTTCGTCTGAATCCATCGACAACCTTTTGAGATATTTTGTTCACAAACAAACTAACAAACGGACAAACAGACAGGGGTGAAAACATATCTCCATCCACCTTTGGGGGCGGAGGTAAAAATCAAGATTCAATCCCACATCTTCCATAAATGTATCCACGAGGTAACAACATCATCATCATCAGGTAGCATGCGTCGGTTCTGCAGAAGCAGCTTCTTGGCTAGGGGTTACAATCCTGGACGGGTTACTGCTCCGCCGAAGTAATATTATCTTTCCCCTTATTTTAACAATAACATACAGGCTCTTCCATGTTCCTAAGGCCGGAAAAAAAAATCCCCGAGTTTTGTGAGGTTCCGTTGATGCTGCATTCTGTTACACAAAGGAAGCCCCGGATTATACGGATTGGATCAAATTGCGCATTCTTTTTTGTTCCCGTGCCAACGCACTCGGCTTATTATTGTTAGCACCAAAGTCGTGGCATACTGCGGGCACTCATGGCACAGGCCGAACACAAAAACCCTTGCCGTGCGGACGCTACATTAGTGGCACTGAACATTCAAGATGGCGTATACTGTACACCACAAACACTGTGCTGCACAGGGCCGTAAAGAATGCACTGCACCATAAAATACATAATGCACAACAAAGATAGCATGGCAACGGAAAAAACTGTATTAAACAGATGTATGTACCCAACATATCATGATACACAAGCATTACATAACTATGGACACCAAAAACAGTGATGCACACACCTTAAGCGCCAAATCCAGGTAGTGGACAAAATAATGGAAACACCAATGTAAAGCCACTTAGTTGGCCAATGTAAAGCGTTGGGCCACCACCTGCGGCCAGTATGGCCTGTATGTGCTGTGGCATAAAATCCACCAGCATCTGGAATTCTGCAGGAGGGATGCGGCACCATTCTTCCACGAGAAAGTCAATCAACTCACACCTGCTTGATGGAGGTGGAAAATGCTGTCTCGGACGTCTTTACAGAATATCCCATAAATTATATCGATTGGGTTGAGATCTGGTGACTGGGAAGGCCATGATGTACGGATAACATCAGTGCTCATCAAACCATTGCAAGACCATGCGTGCTCTGTGGATCGGGGCATTGTTGGAGTCTCCTCTTGTAGCCATGCTAGCCATTATTATATGCAACCAGGCCTGTGCAGCATTTTTATATATGACCCTAAGCACGCTGGCATGTTATTTTCTTAATTAACACATGGGTCAGACCTGTGTGGAAGACTTTGCTTTGTGCCCCTCGTTTACCCAGGTGTTTCCATTTTTTGTCCACTACCTATACAGTGCCTTGTACTCTCTACTCGACACACCTTATGTTTCCAGGAAAATAATAGTGTGCAGTAAAACCTTAAACTTAACAGAAGCATTCCTTTCACAGGATGTTTTCGACCTTACTCTATTACTCTATATCCTTACTCTATATCGATCGGTGGCGACTCTATCTTCTACTTTTTTTTTGTATACAAGATCGAGGCTCATGTAAGAACGAGCACATTAAACACACATTAGCACATAAAACACAAAAAACATAAACGGACACATAAAACATAATAAAGGGAGGGGGACACAAGACAGGGAGAGAGAGGGAAGCACACAAGCACAACAGTAGAGAACAGGGACATCGGGAGATCTGTGGAAGGGAGAGGGCTGGGGGGAGGGCGGGGGGGGGGGGGAAGGGGTACACGGTATAAAACAAATTGACATTTCTAGGAATTTCAGGAATGAAGTCGGAGATTGAAAGAGGTTGATTTGGGGTGTATTAATGAGGTAGAAAAGATCAAGGTTTTGGATGGGGGAAGATAAGAGATGGTGATGAACAGCTGTTTTAAATACCTGGAGGGAGGAGTGGGATTGAAGAGAGTGTGAGAGTTTCTTCCAGAGGCGTGAGAAAAGAGGAACGAAAAAGTGAAGATGAGCAGAGAGTCTTGATTTTGGCAGTTTAACCAGAAGAGGGTTGCAGTTCTTGAAGGAATATTTGGGGGACAGAGCACAGATAGAGCTGGGGAGCTAGGCCGGATAGGAGTCGGTAGATGACAGAAAGACCACCTACCTGCCTGCGGTGAGAGAGAGAGAAAGGCCCTCAGAATCAGCTTCATTGCGGGAGATTCCAATGATTCTGTAAGCTTTGGTTTCTACAGCGTGAAGCCGAGCTAGGTGTGAGGCAGGAGCACCGGACCAGAGGGGAGAACAGTATTCCATTGAGCTGCAGATGAAAGCTTTGTATGTGGTGAGGAGCTCAGGTGTGCCAAGGAAGGACTTCGCACGACGGAGGATGACCAGTCGGCGACTGGCTTTGGAGGCCAGCTTGGAAATGTGGTTTTCCCAGGAAAGATCATGGCAGATAGTGACACCCAAAAGCTTGAGTGACAGAACTTCTTTAAGAGGATTGTTGAGAAAGTAGACGGGAGGGTTGTCCAGACGATCTTTTCAGAGCGACATAGTGAGAGTGTGAGATTTCTCAGGATTGAAAGACATGTTCCACTTGTTTGACCGGTATTGTGATTTTGTCCCGGTCTGCAGAGAGTGAGGAGGCTGCAGACTGCCGATCTGAGGGATGAGATATGGAGCGGCAGAGAGTGGAGTCATCAGGAAAGAGATAGAGAGGATTTTTCAGAGTCAGAAAAATCATTGATGAATACCAAAAATATCACAGGGCCCAGAAAACTACCTTGGGGAACTCCAGCCTGAACAGGAAGGGGAGATGAGAGAATTCCATTCAGGGCCACATATTGACTGTGACCAGAGAGGAAATCTGTAAGCAATGCGTGGAGATTTCCATGGATACCATCGGAGGAGAGTTTGGTGAGCAGGGCGGGGTGCCAGACCGTATCAAAGGCACATGATATGTCAAGGGAGACAGCTCTAATTTCCTGTTCGGTGTTGATGGCCTCCATCCATTGTTGAGACAGCAGAAGCAGCATGTCCAGAATCGAGTGACCTGGTCTGAATTCAAATTGATGATCCAAGATCAAGGCATTGGAGAAGTGGAAAGATTTAATGTCAGAAGGAATGATGGATTCCATGACCTAACTGCTTATTGGGAGCAGGCTAATGGGTCTGTTGTTGCAAGGATCTGTTGTTGCACCTTTTTTGTGTAAAGCAGTGATGTTGGCTGATTTCCAAGCAGATGGCAGATGACCTTGAGCAAAAGAGAGGGGTTAAGAGAACAGAGAGAGGGTGAGATAGAGCGGCAGAGCTGAATGTTTGGACCCGTGGGCTGATGCCGTCTGGTCCAGTTGCAGAATCAGTCGAGGTTTGACAGGAACTTCTCCACCTTGTCAGGAGAGGACACAGAGTCCAGGAGCAGCTGGCTTCGACTGGGTAAGGAGGGTACAGAGAGAGATGGGTTTGGGACACAAGATTTTGAGGCAAACACAGAGTTGAGGCATTCAGCTTTGTCATGTGCGGTGTCAGCTGTGTAGCCATTTGAGGCAAGGGAGGGGATGGAAGGGGAACAAGCACCAGAAACAGATTTGACCAGATGCCACCAGCATTTGGAGGAGGGAGACAGGTTTGAGAGTTCAGTCTTGAGAGTAGAGAGGTAGTGTTTCCTGGCTCTCCTGAGGGTGGACACACACTTGTTCCGGGCTTTGTGAAAGAAATGGAGATTGTCTACGTTCGATTTGCCTTCCAGGAGGCGAAGGCAAGTTGTTTCAGGGCAATTGCCTCACCACAAGATTCAGTGTACCATGGATGGGAGGAAGGGTATGACAACTGAAGACGAGATGGGATAAATCTGTGCATGAGAGAGAGCAATTTACTTTGGAAGAATTCCCAGGATGAGTTGATGTCAGAGGCAGTAGAGATGGAAGACCAGTCCAGATGATTGATGCCCCCATACGTTGTGTAGTAAGCTGTAGTATGTAAGCTGTAGTATGTAAGCTGTAGTAAACTGTAGTTCGGTCTTACCCTCATGTAGTAAGCACCCATCCCAACACTCTTTGTTGGCAATGTCAACTACCACTGTGTTTAAAGAGAGACAGTCCTAACCACCTTCATCCTTGGCTCTCTGGCTTTCTTCATGCAAACAATCAGCCATTAGTTCTTATTGGTGTCCTTTCAGCAAATCTCCCATTGGAGGCTGTGGTGCAATCTCCTCTCCCATTGGAGGCTGGAATCTCTTGAGCACTCTTTTATTCCTCATCGACAAAAAACCTCTGTGATGCTCACCTCCTTTACCTCTCTTTGCCACTGATTACACATCAGACCATATGCTCCCCAATCTCAAAGACAGGCTGGCTGTAGCTGCTTCCCTGAATGCTGAAGAACGATTGGAAATGAGTGTTTTGTCATCTGTGGTGTTAAGGGGTGCATTGTCACTGCTTTGTGGACTATAGATAGTCTTTAGTCTCTTATAAAATCGCTTTGTATTCTTATGGCTGGCAGCCGCATGAAGCTCAGCTGCTCCGCTCTTTTCATTTCTCTAACACACGTGCTAACATACCACCATGGAAAGAACAGCAATGCAGCTTCCCTCTTTGCAGACCTGGCTTGTCTTTCAATCAGGCAACACTTCCACCTTGCAACACTTCCATCTTGTTCGAAAAGATTGCGGAGAAGAAAACCCACATATCTATTTCTACAATCAACAACTGACACTAGCATGCAGTTCCTGTGACCATGACCCAAAGTCGAAACTCGAAATTTATGACCCAAACTTGAAATACCCCCTCCCTCAAAATGCCGGTTTCGAGTTTGTTTGTTTTTTAACATCGAAATAATAATTTTCTCCAACAATTATTATTGTAGGTACCGGTACCAAATAGGTACCCGGTAGCATTTTCGTTGAGAGGTGAATGTCATTTCAAAGTTTGGGTCGTGGAGAAAAAAGTTTGGGAGATACCTGTTGTTGACATTTGCATACTTTCAATATTTGGACCCGTTTTAGATATCTTCAGACCCCTTTAGACCACTCACATCTTTATGCCCTTTAGAACCGATCATACCTATATAGACCCTTTAAAGAATTATTGACCTTATTTAACCCTTCAGACATTTTTCAGCCATATATACCTTTTAAGACCCTTTAGACAATTTACAAAACTTTGGACAATTTAGACCTCTTTTGCTCTTCGACCATTTAGACCCCTTATTTAGTCCCATTTATGCCCTTTAGACTCTTTACACGCCTTAAACCCTTTAGAACCTCAAACTCTTTTTAGACCCTTCTTAGACTTTGTAAGACCCTTTAAACTCTTTTTAGACACTTTTGACCCTTAAGACACTTTACACGACTTTACAATTTACATTACTTTTACATTTTATCTCTTACACGAGCCTCGATCCTGTATACCAAAAAAAAAAAAAAAAGACACTTTGGAAAATCGAAACAAAAAAAACCCCAAAATAGTTTTTGACGACTTTTTGTGAACCATTTGCATCGCATCACAAGTTGCAATGACGGATTGAAACCGATATCTCAAAGCGAAACTGAAACGAAACATAGGGGCAATACCCATGGCGCTCACCTGGTAGAATAAACAGAATACTGCACTGACTCAAGGTATTTTAAACCAATTTCAATGCTTGCTGGAAGACAGGGCAGCATGTAGAATAATATTAACACAATCATATGACTTTAAATAAACAAACAAAAAAATACCTATTTTTGGGGGCAATCCCCTCTCTACCCCTCCCCCCCCTTCCTATCCCGTGTACCTCCTCAGACCCCAATTTTTCCAATGTCTTGAACAAACATTGGGAGATCACAGACGATGAAGGTTGTGGTGAAGTTTCATCAAAATTGTGTGTGTAGGTTCTGAGAAAAAAGCAAATACTTCTTTCAGGGGGTAAGCCCCCCATAGACCACCTTAGGCCCCGATTTTTTAAATGCCAGGAACAAACTTTGGTACAACACAGGTGATTAAGGTTGTGGTCAAGTTTAATCAGAATTGCACATGCAGTTTCTGAGAAGAAAGCAAATACCTATTATTTTTTTGGGGGGGGGGGGGGCACCCCCCTCCCCATAGATCCCCAAACAAAAGGGCAGATTTTTTTAATGTCGCGAACTAACGATGGTACATCACGGGTGATGAAGGTTGTGGTTAAGTTTCATCGGATTTGCATGTGTAGTTTCTTGAGAAGAAAGTAAACACCAATTTTGGGGGGCAACCCCCCTGTAAACCCCAATAGGGGCAATTTTTTTTAATGCCGTGAAGAAACTTTGGGACATCACGGGTGGTGAATGTTGTGGTGACGTTTCATCGAAATAGTGTGTGTAATTTCAGAGAAAAAAGCAAATATCCAATTTGGGGGGGGGGGGGGGGGGCAAAAATGGACCCACTTTAACCCCTGTTAAACCACCTTAGACCACGATTTTTTTAAATGCCTTGAACAAACCTTAGTCACAACACAACAAATATCATTTGTGCCAAATTTGGTCGCAATCCCATCAGCGGTTTCAGAGAAGTTATTTCAAGTGTTTACGGATGGACCGAGGGACGATGCGCCATCGCATAAGCTCCCCCTGAACTTCGATCCAGGTAAGCAAAAAATGGCTCAAAATGTGCCTAAATCAGTTTCCCAGCTGAGCTTCCATAATTTGACCTTTGCTCCAAATCAGTACTTCAGACGTACAACCAGCATGGATTGGAAATCTTAGCTGGTGGAATAAAACGAGGTTGCCAAGGTTACCGGCTCCACCCACTGCGATATCTACTCAGTGAATATTTACACTGAATTCCCGTTTTATCAATATACACCTCAAAAGATTGCTCATATGAGGCGAGACATCCATGAACCCTTCTGAGACGGGTGCCCTGCTATTGCTAAAAGGAGATGTGTCCATCCATGTGTGATGTGAAGAAGAAGAAGCAGGAACTAGAGCTTTAATGTTCTGGTTCCTGCTGTCATAGAAGAATAAAAATGGAACTGTTGGAAAGCTAATAATCAATTTACTTGGTTTGAAAGATAAGGATAAATTTACTTGGAACAAAAATTAGCGTCTGATTGACCATAAACATGACCGTTTTAAAAGCCCGTCTTTCCAGAATTAAAGAAGAAGAAGCCGGAGTTGGAGCTTAATGTAGCGGTTCCAAGATTGAACTGAAAATATATAGAATGACCATTGCCATTCACCCCACACAGGTGGAGATGTAGCTACCGGGCGCCATCTTGGTTGGCACTCGATGCTGGGCGATGGTGATTGCCGTCATGCGTTTGCACGTAATTCAGAGCGAAAAGCGATTGCGTTTTTTCACCTTTTGTGCGATCGTTTTTCAATAGGAAACCTATCACAGTTACTACAACACTTTCCTTTATCCTTTCCTTTTCACAAAAAAAAATTCGAGAACAAATATTGTTAATTTGGGAGCGTGAAGAACTCAGGACATTTTCATGAAACTTGTGAAGTCTGTCGAAATTATTTCACAATGATTTCACAAAATCACAAATGAATTTCACAAAATGGCATTTTAACAGTTGTCTGGCTTTTAAAATCTGGGACCCGTTCAAAACAAACGAGATCCGCGAAGTGAGTCGGTCGAGTCGTGCTAACCAAGATGGCGACACGGCGGCTTCACTTTTCGCGGAGTATGAGCGTTCTATATATTTTCAATTCGGTGGGTTCCAACGGTAACATTTATTATTATACGGCAGCTCAAACCCTTTCAAAAGAAGGAACAAAAATAAATTATATATAATAATACTTCTCGAAGGAATATAAAAATACATAAAAGCATATAAAAAGTGAACACAAACAAAAACCACAGCCAGGACAACAACAATCACATGTTATAAACTAGAACGGCACTTGGTAGAGCGCATACCTCCGCCAGTCTGAACAGTTTAAGTTTTGTATCCCACTGATAGGTCGGTTCTGGATTCGGACCTGAACCAAAAGCTAATCGGCTTGTTCTTGTCACTTACCCAACTCATCCACCAAGTTTTGTCACAAGTCGTCCACAACTTTTTGAAATAGTGATTTATATGTTTATTTACAATTTATGCGTTTTTATTTTAGCTCTCCCCCCCATTCACATGCCTCCTCCCACCAAGCCCTCTCCCTCCCACAGATCTCCCGATGTCCCTGTTCTCTGCTGTTGTACTTGTGCGTTTCCTTCTCTCACCATCTTGTCTCCCGCTCCCTTTATTGTATGTTTTGTGTGTACGTGTTTTTTTTTTTGTGATTAATGTTATCTCTTTCAGGAGCCTCGATCTTGTATACAAAAAAAAAAAAAAAAAAAAATCGGTATTAGCCCTATCACTCAATGGTGAAGAATCAATAACAAAAAAATTAAAAATTCTCTTATCCAAATCCACATCCAGATCTTCACCAAAATCGAATTGATTCTTCCATGTCACACACACCATCACCATGGTCATCATGGTCATTGTCATCTTTCATGTCACCTGTCCATCAAGTTTCAACCAAGTCCATTCACAACTTTTTGAAATATCGTGCTATATATTGGTTTTATCCCTATCACTCAATGGTGAAGAATCACAAAAAATGGTCAAACCCAGATTCGGACATTCACCAAAATTGAATCATTTATTCCTTGTCACACACCCAACCTGTCCACCAGGTTTTGTCTGAATCCGTCCATAACTTTTTGAGATATCCTGTTCACAGACTAACAGTAAATAAACAAACAGACAGACAGACAGGGGTGAAAACAACCTCTGCCCACCTTCGGTGGCAGAGGTAAAGGTCCTTTTTTTCATGTATTTCACTTCATTTTACATCCTCATTGAGATTCACAGATAGACATGCAATATGTTCGTGAAGTACATACTGTCCTTCGATTAAATCCATCAGCGGCGCAACAGGTAGGCACGCCTAGTTACTGAAAGTGGATGGAGGTTATGTTTTCACCCCTGTCTGTTTATCTGTGAGTACGATATCTCAAAAATCTATGGACGGATTCAGAAGAAACTTGGTGGACAGGTTGTGTGTGTGACAAGGACTAATCGATTCGATTTTGGTGAAGATCCGAATATGGATTCGGATACGATAATTATTTAATCTTTAACTGATTCCTCACCAGTGAGTGCTCGGGATAAAACCGATACATAGCACGATATCTCAAAAAGTTATTGACGGATTCAGAAGAAACTTGGTGGACAGTTTGTGCATATTAAAAAAAAAAAAAAAACCACCTTTAGAGGCCATTTTTCCCCGCAAAGCGGGGGTTGGCCTTTTTCGGGAACCGTGGTTGTTGTTGTTTTTTGGTCCCCTTTTTGAAGCAATGTTTGACGGCCGGATGCCCTTCCTGACGCCAACCCTTTTTGCCGCCTTTAACGACAAACAGGGAATTACCAGTGAACTGGTACTCAATTAGCCGACCTCGGAAGGATGAACAGGCTGAGTCAACCCCCCTGGTGTTAATTCAGCGATCGACCGGGATTCGAACCCAGGATCCCAGGATCCTAAGCCGGCACCCTAGCCGCTAGCCCAACACCAGGGTTATGACAAGGACTAATCGATTCGATTTTGGTGAAGATCTGAATGTGGATTCGGATACGATAATTATTTAATTTTTAAGTGATTCTTCAACATTGAGTGATAGGGATAAAAAAAAATCGATACATAGCTCAATATCTCAAAAAGTTATTGACGGATTCAGAAGAAACTTGGTGGACAGGTTGTGCATATGACAAGGACTAATCGATTCGATTTTGGTGAAGATCTGAATGTGGATTCGGATACGATAATTATTTAATCTTTAACTGATTCCTCACCAGTGAGTGCTCGGGATAAAACCGATACATAGCACGATATCTCAAAAAGTTATTGACGGATTCAGAAGAAACTTGGTGGACAGGTTGTGCATAAAAAAAATATTTTAAAAACCACCTTCAGAGGCCATTTTTCCCCGCAAAGCGGGGGTTGGCCTTTTTCGGGAACCGTGGTTGTTGTTGTTTTTTGGTCCCCTTTTTGAAGCAATGTTTTACGGCCGGATGCCCTTCCTGACGCCAACCCTTTTTGCCGCCTTTAACGACAAACAGGGAATTACCAGTGAACTGGTACTCAATTAGCCGACCTCGGAAGGATGACAGGCTGAGTCAACCCCCCTGGCGTTAATTCAGCGATCGACCGGGATTCGAACCCAGGATCCCAGGATCCTAAGCCGGCACCCTAGCCGCTAGCCCAACACCAGGGTTATGACAAGGACTAATCGATTCGATTTTGGTGAAGATCTGAATGTGGATTCGGATACGATAATTATTTAATTTTTAAGTGATTCTTCAACATTGAGTGATAGGGATAAAAAAAAATCGATACATAGCTCAATATCTCAAAAAGTTATTGACGGATTCAGAAGAAACTTGTTGGACAGGTTGTGCATATGACAAGGACTAATGGATTCGATTTTGGTGAAGATCTGAATATGGATTCGGATACGGTAATTATTTAATCTTTAACTGATTCCTCACCAGTGAGTGCTCGGGATAAAACCGATACATAGCTCGATATCTCAAAAAAATTATTGACGGATTCAGAAGAAACTTGGTGGACCGGTTTTGTGTGTGACAAGGACTAACCGATTCGATTTTGGTGAATATATAAATCCGGATAAGAGGGTTTATTCATTTTTCTTCAGTGATTCCTCAACATTGAGATGTAGGGCCAAAAACAATATATAACAATATTTCAAAAAGTTGTGGATGGATTATGATAAAATCTGGTGGATGAGTTGGTTCGGTGACAAGAACAAGCTGATTAGATTTTGGTTCAGGTCCGAATTCAGATGAAATATGATTTTCTCTGCAACCGTTGGTCCGATTGACAGGAGGTTTTCACCATAGGTGCACCTCCACCTGCAGAATTTTTATTGAAAATCATGACGTCAGAGGTCACGTGGTACGGGCGCCATTTTGGAAAAACCGAAAAACTTTGCACCTCTATCTCCGAAAGCTCTCCATTAAAAAATTGAGACGTGGCTCCTAAAGAACTCTCCATCGGGAATAACATATGTTAAGGATGATCTCATAGGTGCCTCCATTATGACGTCATAATTCCACAAGTACAAAACTTCATCTGATCAACATGAAATTTCTTAAGAATCATCTAGTGGTAAATTGGTTGAGAAAAAAAAAATCATGACGTCATCGGTCACGTGGTTTGGCCTCCATATTTGTTTTAACACAGAAGCCCTAAAAAAAACACTAAAAACACCTCCTGGCAAGGGTCTGCAATCTCTGATTGCTCTTTCTTGTTACTTTTGTAATGAGAAGCGACTTTGGAAAAACATCACGAGAGATGCCTTGGAAGAACTCCATGAAAGCAGCAGGACGGGTTGTGTTATTAATCTTTGTGTGGTATTTAGACAACAGTAGGTCTACGATCAGGTGCGTTAGTTTACATGACTAGCATAGACCGATGTCCAGATTCCTCCAAATTTCTTTTAGTTTTGTGTTAAACAGCATTAGCAACTGTTTAAAAGGGTAATCTTTTAAACATAAAAAACGTAAAACGTTTAAACGTAAAAGGGTAAAAAAGTGTTTGTGGTTTACAATGCTGTTATTTCTGGTAGAGGTGCTCCCATGAGAACGGCACAATAAGATGTTTATACACATTAACACGGCATTTGTATTCCCATTGCTGGGGAAACCAATCAATGGTTTCTTGAGCTGTTCTCAACTACCTTGGCGAAGAAAACTCTTTTGGGGAGAGAGGGGGGCAAATAAATTCGCTACAACGTTCATTCTGTGACCCTTAGTCCTCCTGTCCAATTTGGTTGAGATTGGATAAGTAACGAGAGATGGACAGACGAGAGACGGATAATGTATCGCGGTCAAAAATCGTCAGAGAGACGGACAGACACCAAATTGCATATTTTAGTATGATGATCCCAACCCATCGGCCATCCCCAGTACCTTACATTTCTTTAAGTTGAAGGACATCTGCCAATCTTTTGCCCAATCTATTAAAGTATCGGTGCTTTCCTGAATCTGATCACAATCCTCTCTGCTATCCACCTTAACTCCAAGATTTGTGTCATCTGCAAATTTGTAAAGCCGACCCTTCAGTCCAATGTCCAAATCATTGATGTAACCGATTAAAAACAATGGTCCAAGTACTGATCCCTGTTAATAGATATTGTAGTTGCATGGGTGTGGAGAACAAAGTTCAATATTGTCATAAATTTTCTACAAGGTGGAAATGGTTATTCATCTCATAAGCTTTTGCATAGTGGATCATGTATCAAAGATATGTGCCAATAATAACCAACTGAGATAACTTGCATGGCTGCCCAGGCCAATGGAAAACCTTTTTCAACTACATTTAATAATGTAATCAATATCAGAAGCCGATTGTCTCTTGCTGTGATTCTTACTCTTTCTTCTTTTTCCTCTTCTTCTTCACCTTCTTATTTTTTCTTTTCAGCCAAATTTTGCCACTTCTGTTTCTCGAAAAAGCTACACTGACAAACTCAATCCCCCACAGAATTGTTCCATGCTGTCAGACCAAATCCATATCCTGCAATAAACCTGACTGGTCAAAACACCTGGTGGCCATCTTAGATTTTGGAACAATTTCCAAATATCTTTTTCTGTAGGACCACGCACCAAATTGACCCGTAACTTCTGATACATCATCATTAGGCCGGAGTGGTTTACGTTTGTGAAGAGGAGTATCTGAAAAATAAAATGGCGGGCACGGGCAAAACAAAATTAACTGTTTTACGACATCGGAAACTTGACGGAGTTTGATGGAGCAAACTTGTCTACAGTGCCTTCACAAAGTATTCACACCACTTGACTTTTTCACATTTTGTTGTGTTACAGCCTGAATTTAAAATGGGTTAAATCAAGATTTTTTTGTCACTGACCTACACATAATGTCAAAGTGAAAACATGTTTTTAGAAATCTTTACAAATTTATTGAAATTGAAATTAAAAAATATCTAATTTACATAAGTATTCAACCCCGTGAGTCAATACTCTGTAGAAGCGACTTTTGCCATGATTACAGGTTCTAGTCTTATTGGGTATGTCTGTATTAGCTTTGCACATCTGGATTTTGGGAGTTTCTCCCATTCTTCCTTGCAGATTTTCTCAAGCTCTGTAAAGTTGGATGGGGAGTGTTTGTGAACAGCAATCTTCAAGTCTTTCCACAGATTCTCAATGGGATTCAAGTCGGGGCTTTGGCTGGGCCACTCAAGGACTTTCACATTCTTGTTCTGAAGCCATTCCAGTGTTGCTTTGGCTGTATGATTGGGGTCGTTGTCCTGTTGAAACGTAAATCTTCACCACAGTTTAAGGTGTTTTGCACTCTGAAGCAGGTTCTCCTCAAGGATTTGCCTGGACTTGGCTCCATTCATTGTCCTTACAAGTCTCCCAGTCCATGTCACGAAAAGAACATCCCCATAGCATTATGCTGCCACCACCATGCTTCATGGTAGGGATGGTGTTTGATGGGTGCTGAGCTGTGTTCGGTTTCCGCTAGACGTAGCACTTTGCATTCAGGCCAAAGAGTTAAATTTTCGTCTCATCAGACCACAGAATATTTTGCCTCATGCTCTCAGAATCTTTTACGTGACTTTTGACAAACTCAAGTTGTGCTGTCATGTGCCATTTTCTCAGGAGTGGCTTCCATCTCCCATAAAGCCTAGATTTGTGAAGTGCTGCAAAGACTGTTGTCCTTCTTGAGGTTCTCCCATCTAAGCCAAGGAACTCAGTAGTTCTGTCAGCGTGGTCATTTGGTTGTTGGTCACCTCCCTGTCCAAGGTCTTTCTTGTCCGGTTGCGCAGTTTGCTCGGACTTAAGCATCATCTAGGGATTAAGGCAGCTCTAGGAAGCGTCTGGGTAATTACACATTCTTTCCATTTCCTAATGATGGAGCTCACTGTGCTCTTGGGAACTTTCAACACTCTAGAAATTGTTTTATACCCTATGCCAGATCTATGTTTCCTCACAATTCTATGTCGGAGTTCTACGGACAGTTCCTTGGACTTCATGGTAGAGTTTCTGCTCTGACATGCACCGTCAACTGTGGGACCTCATATAGAAAGGTGTTTCTTTCTAAATCATGTCCAATCAATTGAATTGGCCACAGGTGGACTCCAATCAGGTTGTTGAGACATCTCCGGGATGTTCAAAAGGAAATTGGATGCAGCTGAAATCAATTTTGAGTGTCATAGCAAGGGGGTTGAATACTTATTGACTACAAGACATTTAAGCTTTTCATTTCTAATTAATTTGTAAAAATTTCAAAAAAAATAATTCCACTTTGACATTATGGAGTATTATATGTAGATAAGTGAGAAAACTAAATCTCAATTCAATCCATTTGAAATTCAGGCTATAATCACACCAAAATGTGAAAAGGTCGAGGGGTGTGAATACTTTCTGAAGGTACTGTAAACAGGTTATAGACGAGAATAATTATGACTTGAAGACTTTGAGCACATCCCATCAATCATTCCTTAGCAACCGATGCACTAATGCCTCCTTTGAGAAGAAAACAGCTCTTTCGATGCTTGTAGTTTTTGCCGTTAAATTAAAAAATGCTAAATTTAAAGGTGTCTCGTCGGTCCTTCTTTCAACTCTAGGACTCTAGGTGTTACATTGACAGTTGCTCACATCTTAAGTTATTAGAATTGCTAACTGCATTACTTTCAAATCATCTCACCACCAGCATTTTGTTTGAAATATCACATCTTAACTTGAATCGACCTTGAACCCTCAGTTTTAGCAAAGAAAGAGACTTCAATGGAAAATCGATTTCGAGGAGAATTATCTTTTGAGGAGAAAGGTAGCTCAGTTAGTCCTCAACAGTGACATTTTCCTTTATTGCCCTGAAATCCACATAAATCCACAATAACTGCAAAATCTGCTCAACCACATGGTACTGGGGGTGTGAGAGCATGCCATGTTTCGGGTCATGTGAAGCCTTTAAGCAATCGATAGTCGGCAGGCCAAGACCCTTAAAGAAACTTTTGATGGCATTTTTTGTTAAAAGCTGACAACCGGGCTAGAAAGTATCAGTATGGTCCAGGCTTTCAGAAACACCCGGTTGCCAAAATGAGATTTGACCTTGAAGGTCAAATTTGGGGGGGTCAAAGGTCAAATTTTCAAAAAATTTTATTTTGTCTTGTCCTTTCATACAACATCGAGTCTGGTATGAACCATTGAATATTTAATGAGTTATAAGGGGTTAAATTTCTGTAACAATAGCTAAATGTGAATAGATTCATGAATGTAAATGCTTTTTACTCTTTGAATACGCATAATATAATAAAATTCATTCAGTTTAAAGGTGAAATTTCAAAGTCGAAAGTCAAATTTTACTTTAAGAATCAATTGTTCCTGTTGGTAATATGTAAATGATGCATTAGGCAACTACATTTGAAGAAACAAGACATCATCTTCCATCGATTTGAGGTGTCGCCAAATCACTTCTCTTAAGTATCAGTTCCTGTCGTGTTCATGCATCCTTCAGCATCACAGCCACATGCAGGCATGCATGGTTGTCCAATCTTGTGGCAACGGCAAGCTTGTGTGCGACACTTGCTTTTACATCCACAAGTAACTAGTTCCAAACAGCTACTTGGAACAGATGGTGTCCTCATCCACACCACTTCTAATCGTCCGTCAGTTGCCTGCCAACCTCCAGTCTCCTCGGGGTCAGCAACAACTACGTCAGCCTTGTTTGCCTGCAGCCATACTTTTGCCTGGTAGTTCGCCCGCGACATATGCAATTCGAGAGCGTCACTAGTTGGTGGCAACATTTCAAGTGCCTTCTTCCCTTTCTGGAACATGTCATGCCTAGCTCTGTCGACCCCTGAACTAGAGTGTGGAGATTTGTAAAGCATACATACGAACTCCTCGACATCGCTTAATGGTCCATCTCTGCCAACGCCATGCAACAGTTCCGGGTGTTGCAAGTAGACATTCCAGCATGATTTTTTGCCATGACCAGCGAATGAAGACACAGTATCACAACCAGTTATGGCATGGAACCCAAGAACATTCTCCACAACCGCCGGAGCGAGGGCCTCGTTGATGGCGTGTACTGGGAAACACTCTTGCTCCTTGGACGTGCCACTCATCATCCACACATGGCAGATTTTGTCCCTGGTGAAGTGAAGGAGCAAGAGCAGGACATCTGTGTCACGGCACTTCACAATTATGTTTCCATAACCGGCATCAATGGCTTCAAGTGCATGGATGATGATCCTTGTGTCAGCTTCCTCGTGGTTTGCATTCAGAGTTGGGATGACTCCCCTTGTCGTTGAGAATCCGTTTGGAGTGCTGCCACCAACTACTACTTCGTTGACTGTGTCGGTGTGCGTTGCCAGTTTGCCACTGAGGAACAGTGCAAGGTCTTCTTTGTTTTCACCTAAGGCGATGAAGTTCTTCCATGTTTGTGGAAGTGGAAGATCATCCCGGTTGATCACCTTATGGATTGGTCTCGTTTGCCCAGCTCTTTTGCTTCGTGTAGTCGACTTGATCGATAGAAGTCTATACTGATCAAATACGATGTCGATCCTGGACACTGTGCCACAGAACTGCTTCAACACGGTCCTCTGGAAGGTTTTGGCATAGTCACCAAACGTCTTGCAATTCGGTGGTTTTCCTAGGGACTGTATCAATGCATGGCCATCAATTATGATACAGGTTTTTCCTGTGGTCTCCGGTGCCCCTTTGACTTTCTCTATCCCAAGACCAGTGGTTAGCAGGGGGAGCATTGCAGACTTTTGGGTACTTCTCATCTTTTTATCCGTATTAGCCAAACTAAGTGGTACAACGAACAGCTCATGCTTCAGTACATTGTGGATATCTACTTCTCGCCCAACTTGTGCCGCATTGAACAATCTCTGCATCAGTTGCCTGTCCGCTTTGATTGTCTTGGTGACCTTCTGCTTCCCATCCTGCACCGGTGTCTCATAGAGGGTTGCGAACGTCTTCGATTTCTGGCGTTTCTGTCGATCGAAAAAAGGTACAGACTTCTCCACTAATCTCTCCTTCACATTCTTCAACACGAGATCTTTCCCCCTTTGGTCGGCAGTGAGGAGGTCTGCAGCTATCTCTTCGGTTGCAATGTCGTTGGTAGTCAGTGATTTCAGCTGTGTAATAGTGGGAGTTGCGTCGTCTTGATCGGATATTGTGAACGCCTTGAATCGTCGGAACTGAGCCTCAAGCTTGGACACCGCATCCAAATCCCGTGTCATTTTGGATGGAAGACCATCTTTACGAGTTGAGAAATCTTCGTCCGATTCGTCGTTGCGAAGACCGAATAGACGCATGGTGTCCTCTGATATCTGCGACCTTTCAGACCAAGTTGTGCAGAACCTGTCTCTTGCCGTGTCATTCCGTGTGATGCCAATTATACCATTTGAGAGCTTGCATACCTTGTTAATCCATTCAGTGGCTTGATCAACTGGAACTTGGTTACATCTGCCTGCGTGTCGTTTCACTACAAAATTCCCTGCCAGGAATTCTTCGTGGACTTCTGGTGCGGTCTGTGCGACTCCTCTCATGTCAGTGAGGTAAACAGGACCCCACCGGGCATAGTTGACATGGTCATATATGGTCAGCCATGGTAGCATTTCGGCAAATGAATCAAGATGGAGCAACCAATCCCCATCTCGATTAGCGCGGACGAATGATAATAAAATTTCCACCATCTCAAGGTACTGCAACCAGAAGGCATTGTTGGGATTCTGCTTCAGCATGGCGTGGAATTCGTCAGCTTTCTCTACATATTCTGTACGGTCGAGGAGCTCGTTGCATTCAGTCACAGCATTCAACAGACATTCATCTCGGGTTCTCGTACCATATTTCTTGAACAATGCTGATACTGCTGATCGAAGCACAACCAGTTCCTGATGGAGTTCAGGATTTTGCCGCTGTAGCCAATCCAAGAAAGCTTCAAACTTGATCCGACTAAGGGCTTCATAGGCCCAGATATGTCCCTGAATAGCCCTGTAATAGTGTTTCCCATCCATCATTGACTTGGCAGCATTTGGTCCAAAGATTTCAGACTCCACCCACACATCATCTAGGCCTGCACTTTCCATTTGCTGACCAATGGCCCGAAGGAAGTTGAAGGAGATATGGAGACCACCAAGCAGGACAACTACTTCGCTGTACTCTTCAGAAGCCCACACAATCTCCTTTGCTTTGGCATAGAGAGGCTGATCGAAGAAAACGATGGTATGGCGCTGTCCAAGGTATCTGCTGAGCTGGACAAATCGGTTTATGATCGTGGTGATGGTCCCATATTCATCCGCAGTAGCATTGAGGATCGGTGCCATTCCCACCGTCGTCACTGGTGGATCTACGGTACTCACACACTCGTTGAATGCTGCCCATGGAGGAACAGCACAGCCATTACCTGTGTCCATCCTGGAGATTACCCAGACGTGAGTCATTCGTGTTGCTGCCTTCCTACATGGACTACTTTTGAACCAGTCATTCGGTTCAATGCTAGAAGCATTCGGAATCCTGGGTTCAACTCTTGTGCCAATAGGTAGTTTGGGGGGATCGACATCATGCAACTTATCGACAGTCTCCTTTCTCAGAGCCTTCTCTCGTCCGTGCACACGCTTAACAGGAGTTCTTGGAGGAGGTGGTCCGCGTTGCCAAGCATTCCACTGTGTGCAATGGTATGAACCTTGACCACTTATTGTCGACTCGTTGACATCTATGTTGTCAGCTGATCCTAAGATTAGCCTACCAGGTTCATAGGGTACCAAGCCATCCGGGATGTACGTGTTGTTATTTTCCTCAAATTTCCAAAGAATGTCACTCGCGATACTTGTGTCCATGCGTCTTACTGTGTCGACACCTATTGTACCACCAGCAGCATGAAAGAGATCCACCAGTTTCTCTGATCTTGTGGCTTGGTGTAAGGTCATCCCCAGGCCGACATGCTTTGGAGTCAACTTTTTCCCCTTTGAAAGCGCAAATACAATGTCCTGAGCGATATTTAGTATTCTTTGCTTCGTTGAACTTGCAGAACTTTCTATCTCTCCGTGATCATCAGTATCCAACACATCAGTCCCACCAAACAGTACAGAGAGAAACAGATATAAGCATCATACCAAACTCGATGTAATATGAAAGGACAAGACAAAATAAATTTTTTTGAAAATTTGACCTCTTTTGACCTTTGACCCCCAAATTTGACCTTCAAGGTCAAATCTCATTTTGGCAACCGGGTGTTTCTGAAAGCCTGGACCATACTGATACTTTCTAGCCCGGTTGTCAGCTTTTAACAAAAAATGCCATCAAAAGTTTTTTTAATCGTATTCCCTGGGGTTGGCCTGCCGACTACGATGTGAAGCAGGATCTGGCATCTGCCAGGCATTTGTGGTAGATCTAAGACCAGATATATCTTTGTCTCACACAGAATGTTATAGTGCAGTAATTAACTAGAATGCCACTCGTCGACGTCATGACGTCAAACGATATGCCTCCGCCCACATTATTACATCATTATACATACTTGTGCCAAGTTTGATTTAAATCCCTTCAGCCGTTCTCAAATTATCACATTTTTACCTGACATGACCTCTGATCTTTGACCTCTTGATGCCATAATCCAATGAGTTCATAATTGCTTCATAATACTTATACCAAGTTTGTTCAAAATCCCATCACTGATTCAAAAGCTGGTGCGGCAACATAATTTTTACTTAAAATAACCTCTGACTTTTGACTTCCTGACCCCAAAATCGAATCAGTTTATCTTTGCATCATAATATATAAGTATACCAAGTTTGGTAAAAAAAAATCCTATGACTGGTTCACAAGTTGGTGCGGCAACATAATTTTTACTTAAAATAACCTCTGACTTTTGACTTCCTGACCCCAAAATCGAATCAGTTTATCTTTGCATCATAATATATAAGTATACCAAGTTTGGTAAAAAAAAATCCTGTGACTGGTTCACAAGTTAGCACGGAAACATAATTTTTACCTGACGGGACGTCTGACATTTGTCCTTTGACCTCGTGACCCCAAAATATAATCAGTTCTTCTATACCCCATTATACATACCTGCACCAAGTTTGAATTAGTTCCCTTCAGCTGTTCTTAAGTTATAGCGGTAACGGAAAAATTGTAACTTAACATGACCTCTGATCTTTGACCTCTTGACCCCAAAATCTAATCAGTTTATCTTTGCATCATAACATATAATTATACTGAGTTTGGTAAAAATCATATGACTGCAGTAACTTTATACAAGTTAGCGCGGTAACATAATTTTTACCCGATGGAATGTCTGACATTTGACCTTTGACCTCGTGACCCCAAAATCTAATCATTTCATCTTTACCTCATTGTACATACCTGCACCAAGTTTGACTTATATCCCTTCAGCTGTTCTTAAGTTATCGCGGTAACAGAAAAATTGTAACTTAACATGACCTCTGATCTTTGACCTCTTGACCCTAAAATCGAATCAGTTAATCTTTGCATCATGATATATATAATTATACCAAGTTTGGTAAAAATCCTATGACTGCAGTAACTTTATACAAGTTAGCGCGGTGACAATTTTTACCCGACACCTTACATTTGACCTTTGACCTCGTGACCCCAAAATACAATCAGTTCATCTTTACCTCATTATACATACCTGCACCAAGTTTGACTAAGATCCCTTCTGCGTTCTCAAGTTATCACAGTAACGGAAACCTATCATGGACAGATGGACAGACGGACAACCCGAAAACATAATGCATCCGGCGACTTCATTGGCGGAGGCATAAAATAAATACATCATTGCTGTCAAGGGTCATGGAGGTCAAGGGTCAAGCCTTATGGAGGCCTCCCAGTGATCTATCTCAAAAAGATAAGTATACCTGTGCTGAATTGTCATCTCGTTATTTTGGCCGTTGGATGACCACAATGCCTCATGTGAAGCATGTTGTGCTTGTCACGTCCTAAAGTGACCATTTATTGAGAGCTACAAAGGCGGTGATACAAACACAGGGCAGATGGCCCAGCAAGCATCACCGGTTAAAATGGACCTACCCATGTGTAAAAAGGCAATTTAATAGCTACTTAAGGCTCATTCAACCAATTTTAGGCATTGCCTCACCCACTTGAATCAACTTAATACATGCCATATGGGATGCAATCGATATTGGATAAAGCTAACGTTTTGTAGCATTTGGGTTTTTAAAAATCAACTTCTTCATCGAGGGCCACAATTATTCCCACGCTCTTGTGGGGTTGCTGGGAACGTTTTTGGCCCAAGTCTTTCACGAACTGGCTGGCCAGTCCTGACGCTCGACTAAGTACTGTAGTCAGAGGAGGAATTTGTAATTTGTTTATGGTGCCGGCGATGGCTCGCCTACTCTTCGTGAAAGACACCGTGGGATCTTTAACGTCCACCAACTAATACCGGTAGATGGGACAACAGTTTAACGTCCATCCGAGGGAGGGCACACACATTGATGAATCACCCTGCCTGTGCAACTCCAGGACGGCAGTTTACAGCTGGTTCAAGACTCAAACCCAGGATAGACAGCTTAAAGGTGTGTGTGTGTGTGTGTGTGTGTGTGTGTGTGTGTGTGTGTGTGTGTGTGTGTGTGTGTGTGTGTGTGTACCTACAGACCACCTTGCCAGCCCTTTATACAAATCAACCCTTTTTGTACACTGCTTCTTTCCAATACCATCTCCAGGCACTGCATAACGTCATTTCCGGGCAACGGAGGGGGCTCGGCAGTGACGCACGCTGAAAGGGAGTACTCAGTTTTCACTCTGGTTGTTTGTTATCCGGGCGATATCTCAGCCATCCTTTGAGTTAGGAAGCTGATATTTGGACATGCCAATGACCAAGTGATTTGGCTGCAAAGGCTATTTTTGATTTATTGATTAATCAATTAATCAATTAATCGATTAATTATTTAATTATTCGATTAATGACCAAAAATATATTTTTTAAAGTTACAGATTCTGATGAAATGGTGGTGGTTTAGGTATTCCATTAGCCAATTGATTAACTATTTCATTTTTTTATGATTATTATTTATTTATTTTCTTTATTAATTTTTATTTTTATTTTTTTGTTTTTTTTTGTATACTGAATCGAGGCTCGTGAAAGTTCTCATCTCGGCAATTTCTCAGGCACCTTTTGACCTGGGAAGCTGATATTTGGACATGACAATGACCAAGTGATTTGGCTGTAAAGGGTATTTTTGATTCATCGATTAATTAATTAATCGATTAATTATTTAATTATTCGATGAATGGCTTAATTAATTTTTTTTTTTAAGTTACAGATTTGGATGAAATGGTGGTGGTTTATGTATTCCATTAGCCAATTGATTAACTATTTAATTTGTTTATGATTACTATTTATTTATTTTCATTATTAATGATTTATTTATTTTCTTTCTCATCTGGGCAATATCTCAGGCACCTTTTGAGCTCGGAAGCTGATATTTGGACATCACTGTGACCAAGTGATGTGGCTATAAAGGATATTTTTGATTTATTGATTAATCATTTAATCGATTAATTATTTATTGATTAATCAATTAATTATTTGTTTTTTATTAATGACTTATTTAATTAAATTTCTAAAAGATACATCTTCGGATGAAGCACTAGTGGTTTAGTTATGCTATTAGCCAATTGATTGAGAAATATTTTATGATAATCTTTTATTGATTTTAATTGTGCAATTAATCATGTTGTTGTTGTTGTTGTTGTTGTAATTAATCAATCAATTATTGTACACCTCTCCCTCCCAATGCAGCCTCTACGAGCTGCATGGCAGTGTTGCCGGGCGCCAAGCCGCGCTTTAGGATATCTAATTATTTGGCATGAGGGCGGTGTACTTTGAATGTATGTGTACTTGTTGCTATATTTATTTATCCAGTTCAACAGTGTATATGTAATGTGTTTTACGAAACTTTATTAGGCCGAAGTGTCATGTTCAAAAATATACGGGGATGCTTGAAAAAGAATCGTAGAGCAAGTTGGGACAAGATTCCCCCTTCCCTAACCACACAACTTTCTCACTCCTGGCTATACGTTCAGTATTCTGAACATCCGCACCAAAGACCTCGTACAAAGTGTTGTACAAACCTGAATCTCTTTACAAACTCGAGTTTTGATCAACACAAAACAACTAAACGACTGTACGTTGTTGCCTTCATTCCTTTATACTCTCGCTTTGCATAACGACGAGTTTCAATTGGAAAACGCTGCTATTTCCAACGAAATTAACATCGTTATACAAACGTACCAACACCTCGAGAATATGGGATTAAAGAAAAGAAAGATCCCTTGTTTTGAGCGATAGGATTATTATTGACAGGGGCGGGACAGGGTGTTCAAAACGCGTAATGGACAGTGACTTAATAATGGGCGCCGGGCGGAGCCTCAGGTTGCTTCTCACCACAAATGAATAATCTCAGCGATTTGTGACGATGACACGATGCTGCAGTCGCAAGGCCAGCACTGTAAACAATCTCTACGTTTACAGTTCCCGTGAACCTTGCAGTCAATCGATGGGGAAGCTGAACGCCATTAGACCAGATGTTATATATATATAAATATATATATACATATTTAAAAATAATAATAATAATATATATATATTATTATTTTTTTTTTTTTTATATATAATATATTAATATAATATATAATATATTATAAATTATAAATTATAAAAATATTATAAATTAATTATAAAAAAATTATTATAATAAATTTATTATATATAAAATTTATTTATTATAAAGAAATAAATAAAATTTATTATAGATTTATTATATTATAAAAATTTTTATAAAAAAATTATAAATATATTATAAAAAAAAATAATATATATATATAAAATATATATATATGTATATATATATATATATATATATATAAATGTATGAATATAAATATAAATATATATATATTATTATTATTGTTGTTTAAATCCATATTCTCGAGCTGTCGGTACATTTGTATCACAATGTTAATTTAGTTGGATACTGTATACACTATATATATATATATATATATACATACACACATACATACATACATACACACACACACACACACACACACACACACACACACACACACACACACACACACACACACACACACATACACATACATACATACATACATACATACATACGTGTGTGTGTGTGTGTGTGTGTGTGTGTGTGTGTGTGTGTGTGTGTGTGTGTGTGTGTGTGTGTTGGTCCACAATGTTGTACAACAGACCAGGGGCGTGTTCCAATACCAAGCAGCTAGCTAGCGCTTGCCAAGCTAGCTGTTCCTTGTCAACGTTTTGCATGGGATGCTTGCTTGAGTGCTTAGGCCGCTTGGTGAGTGCTCTTCAAGCTGCTTGGTAATGGAGGACACCCCTGGCACGGTCTCCCAGCATGGATCTTGTGGAGCGAAGACCCGTCCGTATAAGCACAAAAAAAATTCAATGCATCAATTTTTATCATCCACCTTCATACCTGTGCGAAGGTGTTTCTACGCAAAATAGATACCTTACGGGTTTTCGTGTTTGGAGCAACGCCCGAAGGCTCAATGAGGATCAGCCGATGAATGACTAAATGAATGAATAATTGAATGACAATGAAATGAATGAATGAATGAATGAACGAGCGGGCTCACTCTGCGTATCCCGTATTCCAGGGCATCTTGCGGCCAGCCTCGCGCGGGATCAGGATCGGTCTCGCCATGTGGTCTGCGGAGCACTCAAGCTCGTCTGTATTGAGATTCAGAAAGTCCGGTCGTCCGTATGAGAACCGGGCGGCCGTCTGCCCAGGGTCTCCGGTCGCGGACCCGGCCCCATTCCCGGTAGTCTCGGCCGACCCGGGTCCAGGCAATAGCCCGCCGACCAAGCTGGACACGACCGAGCGGACACGGCTCAGCATGCCGGCCCGCGGTGTTTGTCGTAGATGTTGTTATGGTCGCAGCTTTTGCTCAGATCGGTCGTGTTCACGCGTCGCCCCGACAGACGGCGCCACAAACGAGATCGACGTGGTGGATTGCGATTGCTGATGTTGAAGACCTGCTGGCGTTCAGTGCTTGCCAAGCCCTGGACCTTCCCACTCCCAGCCACAATGAGCCGTCGTCCTTCCGCGGTGTCGCGTGCTCCGACAACGCCCCACCCCCCGCTCACGTCCTGAGGGCGGAGCTTCTGCGACCCCGCCTTCTGCTATCATGTCGCCTTGTACCATAACTTTACATTACAGGCAGTTTACGCCTTCGTTTACATCTTCTTCATTTGCTCATTTATGAATTTTTTTGCTCTCCATCTCCCTTCCCTTCCTTTCATTCCGCAGTACTCTTTCACCAGCGCTATGATACCGCTTCTATGGTGACGTCAGCGCAGGCGTTGTTCCCCTGATCAGCTCTGCAGCTCCCTCTGGTGCTTGTTTGTGGAACAGTTCTACAAAATATAATTTATTTTACTTATTCATATAACATACCACAAACGAGGGATGTTCAAAATGATTTACGAACAACACACTCAGGGTAGTCCAAGAGATGTATTCGTTTTGTTTATTTTTCAACCAGTGATGTATCCGTGCGTTATGCACAGGTGGGAGCCAAAAAAATGTTTTGAGAAATTTTATGAAAACTCCCACCCACTTTAGGACATGTGCAAGGACTCCAAAAGCTACATAGAAAATTTGGTGGTGCTGAGCCCAAAACTGTGGGTACTGTATAAAATCAATGTGTACCTTAAATGATGATGATGGTGTTGGCTGGGGAGGGTGAATTGGCTCTTATATATCATGATGAAGAAGAACCAGCTTTAGAGGCCATTTTTCCCCACAGAGCAGGGGTTGGCCTTTTTTGGGCACCGTGGTCCCCTTTTTGAAGCAATGTTTTATGGTCCGGATACCCTTCCTGCCACCAACCCTGTTAGTCACCTCTTACCACACACAGGGAATTACCAGTGAACTGGTACTCAATTTGCCGACCTCAGAAGGATGAACAGGCTGAGTCAACCCCCCTGGTGTTAATTCAGCAATTGACCAGGATTCGAACACCAGGATCCATAGGATCCCAAGCCAGCACCCTAACAGCTAAGCTAACACCAGGTTGGTTGATGAAGGAAATGGGTTATTACAGAATCATTGGAATCTCCCACGATGAAGTTAACTCCGAGGGCCACTCACTCACCGCAGGCAGGTTGGTGGTCTTTCTGTCTTCTACCGACTCCTCTCCGGCCTTGCTCCCCCAGCTCTGTCTGTGCTCCGTCCCCCAAATATTCCTACAGGTCGCACAAGATCTGCATGCAACCCTCTTATGGTTAAACTGCCAAAATCAAGACTCTCTGCTCACCTTCACTCCTTCATTCCTCTTTTCTCCCGCCTCTGGAACAAACTCCCTCACTCTCTTCAATCCCACTCCACCCTGCAGGTCTTTAAAACAGCTGTTCACCACCATCTCTTATCTTCCCCAATCCAAAACCTTGATCTCTTCTACCCCCGCTAATTCACCCCAGATCCACTGTTTTTGAAATACCGACTTCTTTCTTTCCTGGAAGTTCTAGCAGTGTCACTAGCAGGTCACTGATTTGGCTCACTAATGAAAAGCTAAAGTTGATTGTTTTGTTTTTTTTAGATCAAAAGGTCAAAGGTCAAGGTTGTGTAAAATCACCAATTTTCATCCAATTAACCTGAAATTGTAAGAACTTGCATGTTGGATCACAGAATTGGTTCACCAATCAAAATCTAGAAGCTGATTATTTTTTTTAGATCTAAACCTCAAAGGTCAAGGTTGCATAAAATCACCAATTTTCATGTATTTTTTTTTACTCTTTTCATTATTTTGAGCATATGGAAGAAGAAGAAGACGTCTGAATACAAACGGACGCAAGCGGGCTTTGCATTTTCAGATGCTTTCTATTTTTGTATTCAGATCCCTTCAAAATACACTTCAAACCAAACATTCAGCTGCTGTACAATTTGCTATCCATCTGTGTCACTGATGAAGTTCTATTGCAACTGACAGCAACTGTGATCCATTGTTTGAGTTGGTTTTGTTTAGCACAACTTCTTAACTGAGTTGCAAATCACTAGATATTATTCAGGAAGTCAGGAGGGCTTTGTGGAGCATGTTTGTCTTGTTGATGATAGGTTTGACAACTTTTCACATCTTTGTTTTTTGTTTCGTGTTTACGCAAAACTACATTAAGAGGCCATTTGCTCCTGGACTTTTGTACATGTGAAGGTGTTTTGTACATGTTTTTTTTTACTTTTGTTTTTTAATTTTGTACATTTGCTCCTGGAATTTTTAAAACATTTTTGTACATGTACATGTTTGTCTTTTGTACATGTGAAGGTGGAGAGATTTCTAGCAACCGTCGACTCCTATTCTGCACCTGGACGGACAACATCAGCTCCTGTGTACTAAAAACCTGCTCTGCTGCTCTTGCGCATCCTTTCTCTACCTTTTCAACCCAATCATTTGCCCTAGATCATCTTCCATCTGCTTGGAAATCAGCCAACATCACTGCATTAGGTTAAAAAGGTACAAATACTAATCCCCTTACCTGCAGACCTACCGTAAAATGGGGTGAATATGGACAGCAAGGTGAATAGGGACACAAACTGAAAAAAGTTCGGAAACTTTTTTCGCTGAAAATTGATACTGATTATTGATTAATTGATACTGAAAATTGAACCATACTGATTTGTTGATATTTGGGTTGAAAGTGCTCTCTTGTTTTTTTAAAAAGCAACTTATAGTCCCTATTAACCCCATATATGGGTTAAATAGGAATAAATAGGATTTTTATGGCTGTCCCTATTCACCCCGTTTTACGGGTGAATCGGGACAGTCACTAATACAAAAAAAAATAATAATCAAGAAATCGGGACAGTTTGGAGGAACTTTTTATCCCATTTTTTTTTCATTGGCACCGTGGTTTATATTATGGGTGCATATTATGTGCATCCATCTGAGATATCAATTTAGCAATAAGTTGGAAACTCAGGATTGTTTCTTGATTATTATTTTTTTGTATTAGTGACTGTCCCGATTCACCCGTAAAACGGGGTGAATAGGGACAGCCATAAAAATCCTATTTTTTCCTATTTAACCCATATATGGGGTTAATAGGGACTATAAGTTGCTTTTTAAAAAAACAAGAGAACACTTTCAACCCAAATATCAACAAATCAGTATGGTTATCAATTTTCAGCGAAAAAAGTTTCCGAACTTTTTTTCAGTTTGTGTCCCAATTCACCCCCATTTCACGGTATCAGCTTACTTCCAATCATCACCAAGGCCATGGAATCCACCATCGCAGTTCATATGAAATCCTTCCATTTCTCCAACAACCTCTCCTCAGATCACCAATTTGGTTTGAGACCAGGTCACTCCACCTTGGACATGCTGCTTCTACTCACCCAACAATGGATGAAGGCCCTCAATGTCAGGCATGAGATCAGGGCCATCTCTCTGGACATATCTCGTGCTTTTGATACAGTCTGGCGTCCTGTCTTACTCCCCAAACTCTCTACCTATGGTATCCAAGGCTATCTCCATGCATGACTTACTGACTACCTCTACTCTTGTAGCCAACATGTGGCACTGAACAGAATCCCTTCTTCTCCTCTCGCTCTCAAGGCCGGAGTGCCATAAGACAGTGTTCTGGGCACCATCCTATTCCTGATCTTCATAAATGATCTCTCCGACTCTGGAAAATCATCTTTATCTATTTTCTGATGACTCAGCCTCTGCCGTGACATCCCTTCATCCTTCAGACAGGCATGTTGCAGACTCTTCCCTCTCATCAGACCTTAAAAAAGTATCAAAAGCTGATCAAACACATGGAACATGTCTTTCAATCCAGACAAATCCCACACTCTCACTATCTCTCTCTCTCTCTCCAAAATGACTGTCTGGGAAACCAGTGTCTAACCAGCAAAAGGGCCAAACAAGGTCTCATGACAAACAAAGTAGACAAACTCAAGTCTCAAGGTTAGTTATAAAGCTCAATTTGTCAACTGTCTTCATCAATGATTTTCAAACATTGAAAACTAGGACAGAAATATTATGCAGTACTTCTTAGAAATTAATAAATTCATATTCAGCAATGGAATCTTCCAGCGCTTAGTGAGCAAATAGCACGTGATTACCTACGTCACCGAAGATGGGCCGAGGGTATGTTTTCACCTCTGTGTGTGTGTCTGTCCGTTTGTTTGTCTGCGAAGAGGATATCTCAAAAGGTTATGGACGGATTCCAACAAAACTTGGTAGAGAGGTTGGATGTGTGACAAGGACGAATCGATTCGATGTTGGTGAAGATCTGGATCCCGATCCGCATACGAGAATTTTTTTTATTACATGCGCTCGCGAAGTGAAAAGCAGGGTTAGGCAATCAGTTGCGTACGTGTGGCATATGTACGTACGTGTGTGTCCGCATTTAAAAAAAAAAAAACATTTTCTCGGCAACTATTGGTCTGATTGACACGACATTTTACCATAGGAGCGCCTCCGTCTGTATAATCTTTTATTAATATTAGTGACGTCATAGGTCGCGTGGTACGGACGCCATCTTGGAAAAATTTACACCTCTATATCTCCAAAACCGCTCAATGGAAAAATTTAAACATGGCTCATTGCCAAGTACTCCCATGGGGAATAAGATAGGATAATTATGATGCCATCAGTAGTACCTTCATTATGACGTCATAATTCGACAAGTACAATGCATGATCTGATCAGAATTAAAAAAAAATTCTCTGCAACTGTTCGTCCGATCAATGCAAAATTTTCATCATAGGAGCAACTCCTGTTGAATTTTTAATGATAATTATGAGGTCATAGGTCACGTGGTACAGGCGCCATCTTGGAAAAACCGAAAAACGTTGCACCTCTATATATATATATATATCTTCAAAACCGCTACATGGAAAAAATTGAAACGTGGCTCATTGTAAAGAACTTCGCATGGGGAATAGGTGTTGTTAACGATGACGTCCTTTGTGCCTTAATGATGACGTCATAATTTGACAAGGACAACACTTAGTCTGATCAGTTTGAAATTTCTTGAGTGTGATCTATGCAACAATTATATTAGAGAATATAAGTTTATGATGTCATCACTCACGTGGTCTGGCAGCCATATTGGACCAAAGAAAAAAAACCCTTCAAAAACAGAATAGTTGGCTCGCACCAAGTTGACTGTGTGGGGTAAGTATTCTACGAATACCATCTAGTTCATTAAGTGATTCTTCACCATTGAGAGATAAGGCCAAAAACGATACATAACACGATACGTCAAAAAGTTATGGAGTCCGCTTATGACAAAAGCTGGTGGATGATTTAGGTACCGGTAGGTGAGAAGAACAAGGCGCCAGAGGCGGTTTATTACCCATAACCCCTTCTGGGGATCAGAGCCTACATAATGACATGTGAGTAACCGAAGTATCATCTTTGGAAAGTTTTGTCATTACTCAAATCCGATATTTTGAATTATTGACCAATACGTATACCGATACTGAACGGTATTGACCAGGCAGGAAATGTTGCCGAATGATGCTTATTCTGACTGAATACAGTGCCCTCCATAAGTATTGGTACGGTGAAGTCAAATTTGGTATTTTTGCAATATACTCAAATAAATTTGGATTTGAGATCAAAAGCTGAATATGAGGCAAGTATTTTCTATGTTTTCTAAGTATGTGTTTTACCATTGTAGAACAATAGTACTTTTTATGTCCAATCCCCCCATTTTAGATAAGCATAAGTATGTCATAATTCACAGCACCACTGAGAAACCTCCACCATGGTAGGCATGGTCCCTTGGGTTGTTGTTGTTGTTGTTGTTGTTCTTGTGAAGTTCCAGACAGTTCTATCAAACAAGCCCGCAGTACGAAGACAGCCGATCGATCCCCCAGGAGCGACCCAGAGATCCTCCACATCCAAGATGGCGTACCCACGCCTTCCCGAAATCGGCCACAAGGGTTAGAGAGGGAGAGAGAGACAGAGAAGAATGGCGAAGATTTGGCCCAAGACGTGCGTTGGAATGAGAACCAAGATGAAAGAGACATTCGTTTGGAAATTATTATCTACAGACATATTAATTGTTCATTCTTCGTTCACCTCATTGGCGAAATGATTTTGTCTCATGATCAGCTTCCCCCAAGATGGGAGCCATGTACCGGCTGATGTCACACATATGACGGTAACACAGAAATTTACATCAAGGAAAGAGAACTGAAGAACCTCTCTAAATTCACATATTTGAGCAGCAACACTCTCACTGCAAAAGACAACAACAACAAACAACAGACATTTCGAGGCCATTTTCCCTGCTAGAGCGGGTGTTAGCCCCACTGACGTGAGTATCAAACTAGTATGGCATAGGAGTACAAACCAAAACTTGAACAAGCAATTAAAATTGCAGACCCTTGCCAGGACCTGTTTAGTGTGATGTTGTAGTACGTATTTTATAGACGTAGTCACATTCTAAGTTACTTTATAGAGGAACTGGTTGAAAAAATATAGCATGTTCTACTACTAGCTACCACTAGGTGGCGTCTGTGGCCGGCTTTAGCACATTCTGTGTGGACAAAAATACACACAGGCCGACAGACCCAAATGCAAAACCCTCTTCTCCGGCGAGGGTAATCACTCTCTTTAGGGCCAGTACTGTTGATTCTGTGCTGTGTGGGTCCGAGCAGGGTCAACAGTACATGCACAACTCGAGACATTTATTTTCATTCACTTGGAGTCGTATTCCTCGGTGGATATTGCAATGCTGGCACATGACACAGATACTGTATATCAGTAATATCTGAGGAACCTCCTTGTTGCACACAGTGTCGAGGCTCATGGAGCAGCTGGAACACAGAATGAATCAGGATGTAACAGAATGAAAAGAAAAAAAAGAAATAGAGAGGGGGGCACAAGAACAGCAGGGATGAGGGACAAAATAGAGGGAGATTTGGACAAATGAAGGAGGTGGTAGAATGAGAGCAAGGGGAGGACACAGGGTAGATGCAACTGCCAACATTCAATGACAGAGGTGGATGAAAAACTGGAAAAAGAGGTGGGCTTCAGGAACGTTTAATGGAGGCAGGAGATGACATGAAATGGTGGTGAACAGTTGTCTTGAAACCGTGGAAGGAAGAATGATATTGAAGAGAATAAGGAAGTTAGTACAGAACACAGAGAATGAAGAGGGTACGAGGCCAGAAAGGAGGTGGCAGAAGACAAAGCGACCGCCGACCTATCTGCGATGTGAAAGCAATAGGCCCATAGACTCAACTTCATCATGTGACATTCCAATGATCTCGAAGGCCTTGGTTTCCACGGCATCAAGCTGATCGTGGTGTGAGGCAGGAGCGCCAGCCCAGAGTGTAGAGCAATACTCCATCAAGTTGTGGATGAAGGTCTTATAGATAGATAAAAGTTCAGGTGTGCTAAGGGAAGACTTTACACGATGCTGGATGCCGAGTTGGCGACTGGATTTAGAGGCCGATTTCGAGATATAATTTGCTCAGGAAAGATCATGGCTGATTTTGAGGCCCAAACGTTTGAGTAACTGAACTTCTTACGTCTTTTTGGAGACAGAGTACTCAATGTGGAATGTCGTTGATGAAAATATGGAGCGGCAGTAACGAATGGTGAAAACTGTTTTGTCTACAGTCCATTCTGCGGTTGACCATATGCAGCCGCCACTGGCTTCTAATTCCACCACTGAAACTACCAATGGCTCTTGGCGAAGAGGTTGCTTCATTCATCGTCACGATGCTGATGCCTTCATTTTTTACTGCACTTGTCTGCCCACGCAACTGATTCAAGTACTGAATGGCTCCTAAGGATTAACGCGGCCTTTAATAATTAAGATTATATCCTTAGTATTTGTAATAGCATAAGTGTGATGTAATTAATTGTGATATTAGACATGCGTCGCCTCGACGCCGTCTACCGCTTCTAATATCCTCATCTTAAAATCCTCATCCTTGTAATCCTGTATTTCATGTCCTTAACCCTGTGAATTTGTCCTAGATGCTCTTTAAAAGGTTTTGCTAGACCTTGTGGTGCTAGTTTTGGTATAAAACAAAACTTGATGGCAACGCTACCTGAGTCGTCGGCAGCCGCCGAGGTGAAAGGGTCATGGACGGGTTTCCCTTGTGCAAGGCCAGAGCCGGCACCCAATGGTGAGCGAGGGGGGAGGATAAGGGCACAATGGGCACATCAACAATGTTGCGATATCCCTAAAGGATAAAATGGTCGAGCAAGGACGGAAGTGGGGATTTCTCGGGAATCTTCGGAGGAGAAGCTACCCACCTCGCTCGCCCCTGGTGAGCCAGAGACATGCCAAACCGGAGCCAAGGCCTCTCCTCAGCCAGCGGGACGATCCATTGCAGGGATGTGTGGCAGAATGCCCTGCAGGGCATTTGAACTACAGATTTCTGAAAAACACTGCATTGTGGATATACTATTGTGTATCTCTTGAGGTGTGTCTGTCGGGCATTAAGGCCTAGATATTTAAGGATCTCCGGATATTGTTTGATTCTTTGGGCACTTGTATTCCCTCCACCGTTACCAATGATTTTATTGCTTAAATAAATATACCTGGTCTCGGGGTGAATTCAGGATGTCGTGGTCCTTCTTCTGGTAAGGAAGGCCCGTTGAGTGTTGGTTGGCTGTGGCTATTAAACACTGCACACCCAGACAGTGTTCAGACTCACGGGGTCTTCAAACCAGTTGACCATCAAGGTCACATTGAGGTGACTCACTGGATTTGTACGAGGTAAGTGGTACCACTGGACAAGTACAACAGCGTATTCCATTACTGGTAGTCTTGTTGCTCTATACAGATACATCTCATGTAGCACATCATGTTATTTTGATAAATTGTGAAGTTTAAAGAAAGCCGGCTTCAGATCTTAAGCTGCTGAGTCCAAGCCCATGACGTGCCATAAGGATCACCAGATGGGTTTACTCAGCCTGTCATTCTTCCGAGGTACCAGAAAGAGTACCAGATCTAGGAACAAATAAGCCATCTTGAGCATCCTCAATCGGAGTGGTGACCTGTCCAGGATTGTGGCCCCCGTAGGAGAAAAGCGTGCATACCTATAAGGTATGCTCCCAGCCTACCTGCATCTTACGTGAAAGTTTTCTTTAGTATCTACAGTGCAAGATTGAGAGAAAAAGCAATAAAGACTTTTCATCACGACAGTGGACCCAGCTGTAAACTGCCATCCTGGTATTTCACAGGCAGGGTGGTTCATCAAGGTGTGTGCCATCCCTCGGATGGATGCCAGAATTAGTTGGTGGATGTTAAAGATCCCTTCGCGAAGAGTAGGCGAGCCATCTCCGGAATCATGAACAAATTACTAATTCCTGCCCAAACCACTACTTTCCGGAACCCATATTGATTAATGATATGATATAGTATTTCTCAATCATTTTCCAGTCCTAAACAGAGTTGAATATTATACTTTGTCTTTCCGGGTTGAGTCGCCAGATGGCGCTAAAAGTGTTCTTTTTCTTCAGAATGATTTGTCTGGTTTATAAAAACACAGATTCCACGTACAAGGAACTTCAACCTCATTAGGCCCATCAAAACCTCCGATGTGTTTGCCAATCTAGGTTGATTGTCCGTGTCCTTTTTTAAACGGCAACCAAGGAAGCAGCACGCAGCCGCCCAGACACGAACCTCCAGACTCCAAGACTCAAAATGGATTCAAACCTCCAGCCTCCCAGACTCATACAGGATTGAAACCTGCAGCCTCCAAGACTCATACAGGATTGAAACCTGCAGCCTCCAAGACTCATACAGGATTGAAACCTCCAGCCTCCCAGACTCAGACAGGATTCAAACCTCCAGCCTCCCAGACTCATACAGGATTGAAACCTGCAGCCTCCAAGACTCAGACAGGATTCAAACCTCCAGCCTCCCAGACTCATACAGGATTGAAACCTGCAGCCTCCAAGACTCATACAGGATTGAAACCTCCAGCCTCCCAGACTCAGACAGGATTCAAACCTCCAGCCTCCCAGACTCAAACAGGATTGAAACCTCCAGCCTCCCAGACTCAGACAGGATTCAAACCTCCAGCCTCCCAGACTCAAACAGGATTGAAACCTCCAGCCTCCCAGACTCAGACAGGATTCAAACCTCCAGCCTCCCAGACTCAGACAGGATTCAAACCTGCAGCCTCCCGGACTCAGACAGGATTCAAACCTCCAGCCTCCCAGACTCATACAGGATTGAAACCTCTAGCCTCCCAGACTCAGACAGGATTCAAACCTTCAGGTTCCCAGAGTCAGAGCAGACGCTCCAATCAAGACAACAGCGAGTCTGGCTTGGCAAGTGGTTGCTATGACATATAATTGCACCTGCGATCATCTTGCAGAGATTGAAAGGCAGGAGAAAATTCAGCGTTTTGTGATGTATATATAAAAAACCTAAAAACACGGTCCGTGAAGCTGTGTGATGACACGTCTATTAATTACGTAATGTTTGAAGCCCGGTTGTATCCTGTCTATTAATTTATGTACGTCTGTCAATTACCGACTGTTGGAATATATCTTTCGACCCTTTGGACTGCTGAGACTCATTAGACCTTTGAAGACCCTTTAAGTTGCCCAAGACCCCCGAAGAACACCAAGACCAAGAAGACCCAAAATAACCCGAAGACCCAAAAGACCCAGAAGACCGCAAAGATCCAAAATACCAAAAAGGCCAAAACACCCCGAGGATCCAAAAGACTCAAAATACCCAAAATACGCTGAAGACCCTGAAGGACCACGTACGCACACACATGCCTACCCACTTACAGTAACACACACACACACACACACACACACACACACACACACACACACACACACACTATGTACACACACACACACACACACAACCATGCACACACACACACACACACACACCTACACACGCACACACACACAAACACACACACACACAAACACACGCATACCCACACACCTTCCCACATACACACACAAAACACACACACACACACACACCTACCCACATACACACACAAAACACACACACACATACACACACACACACACACACACACAAAACACACACACACACAAACACACGCATACCCACACACGTACCCACGTACACACACAAAACACACAAAAAACCACACACACACAAACCACACACACACACAAACAACACACACACACACACCTACCCATGTAAACACACAAAACAAACAGAAAACACACAAAAAACACACAAAACACAAACACACGCACACACCTACCCACGTAAACACACAAAACACACACACACACACACCTACCTACCCATGTAAACACACAAAAACCGCACACACAAAACACACACACACAAAACACACGCATGCCCACACACCTACCCACGTAAACACACAAAACACAAAAAACACACATAACACAAGCACACACACACACACACCTACCCACATAAACACACAAAACACACACACACACACACACACACAAAACACACACACCCAAAACACACACGCACACACACACACACACACACACACAAACACACACACAAACACACATACAAACAAACACACATACAAACAAACACACACACACACACATACACACACACACACACACACAACCATACACACACACACACACACACACACACACACACACACACACACACACACACACATACACACACACATACACACACACAAACATACACACACCTCCCAACGTATTCAGATTCTGAAAGTCCCACCTGGCGAATCATTTACCTGCAACTCCTCTTTCCAAATTGCAAACCCGTTTATTGATATTAGGTATAAATAATTTATTGATATTAGCACAATATTTCAAAAAGTTAAGGATGGATTTGGAGGAAATTTTGTGGACAGGTTGTATGTGTGACAAGGAAGAATCGATTCAATTTTGGTGAAGATTCGAATCCGGAACCAGATCATATAATTTTTAAAGTGATTCTTCACCATTGGGAGATAGGGCTAAAACCGAAATAGAGCAGGATATCTCAAAAAGTTATGGACGGATTTTGACGAAACTTGGTGGACCGGTTGTATGTGTGAGACAAGGTCCAATAGTTTCAATTTTGGTGAAGATCTGAATATGGATTCGGATACGAGAATGATTTAATTATTAGGTGATTCTTCACCATTGAGCGATCGGGTGAAAAGCGATACAGTATATAACATGATATTGAAAAAAAGTTATGGACAAGTTATGAATAAACTTGCCGTATGGGTTGCTTAGGTGACAAAACAGCCTATTCGATTTTGGTTCAGGTCCGAATCCAGATCCAGCCTATCAGTGGGATACAAAACGTACCTGACGGAGGGATGCTCTTGACTGAGTGCCGTTATAGTTTAGATATACAGTACATATATATATATTGTTACGGACCGCGGATAAGGTGTTGATTTGCCGAGTGGATGGCGGCCGCGGCCCGAACTATTAACAATGACTAAGACCCGATTCCTTAAACGTGGGCCAAATCGTGCCACAGATATTCAATGGGGAAAAGACAAAGGCGACACGGATGTGAAGAAGAGGAAGACAGAAGTAGGAAATACGAATATAATTTATTTGCTATTTACAACCAAAATAAACCAAGGAGAAGGAAGGATAATAAAATAATTTACAGAAGAAATCAAGGAGACACAGTGAAAATTCTAGCTTACCTATGCAATCTTACTTAGAAATCCAAGGACAAGACAAACAAAGACGGACTCACACGAATGGGGAATTTGCAGGCAGGAATGATCGGAAGGAGGAATAGCTTGGCGGGGGAGGAAGGTTCAGCGGGGATCGGTCGGGCTGGAAGCGGATAGCCGCCGTCGATACTCGAGCTGGATCGCCAAACCGCCGCGGTTCCAAACTGCACGGCGAAGCTCCTCCGGTGCACCGTGCGCTCTCCAAACCTGCTCCTTAGAACTCTTTCTTGGCACCTCTGTGCAACTCTCTCTTGGCGCTTCTCACTTGGCACTTGGCACTTGGCACTTGGCACTTGGCACTTGGCACTTGGCACTTGTTCTTTCGCACTTGGCACTGCACACTTGGCACTTGTTCTACTTGGCACTTCGCACTTGGCACTTCGCACTTCTGCCGTATCTCTGCCTCAACTCTGCAAGGCTTCCACGCGCGCTTTTTATAACGCCATGGGCGATCCAGCCACCGGCCTCTAAAACACGCCCATCGGTGAGCTCGCCTCGGCCCTGATTGGTCGGCACGGGCTCTCTGGCTCCGCCCTTGATGACAAGGGGCGGCCAACGCCCTGGATTCGGCGGCTCCTCCCCCTTCTTCTCCAAGCCCACCTCGTGGCTAATGGAGTCACGGTGAAAACCGCCCAATAGCTGCGGCGAATGCAGTTGGCAATCGAGGCTTTGGGAATGGGGCTTTGGGAATGAAAGCGGATCTATCTATTTGAATTCGGTGCAATGGAGTGTCGATTAATGGAAGACACAGCCTTAACCTACATAGAATAAGGAAATAAACTACCAACAAGGAGGAAATCTATGATTGGCTAACGTGATTGTTTATGACCTAATTACGGGATGCACTTTGACCTTTATACACAACTGGAGGAAGGAGGGTGATATTTTTACAACAATTTACACAACAATAAAAAAACACAATTCTCATATCCACAACACTGCACCCTCCTCCTCTTAGGCACATCCCGGGCCTATTACTTTTACTTTTAGTGTGGCACGTAGGTGTAGTTCCCTCTACATTTAACCTGACCCTGAGTGTGACAGTTTTAAAACACAAATAAATATGTCCCGCTGCTCCATTGCACCCTGCCTAACAGATTCACGCCCACAACTAACCGAATTGCGGAATGGTCTTCAAACTAAAACACTTACGGTGGGGGCGCATTATTTACAACGACGCTATTTTATTTACAAAACGCAACCCAGGGCCTGTGATTGTTCTTTTGGGGGGGGAGACAGTCTGCTCTGCATCGACGCACCACGAAGCACCCAACAATGCACCAATACACCATCAAGCACCAATCGGTGCACAGTCACCACAGTTCAATAAAAATAAAAACAACAAACCCTGGTGCTGGTCTGCCTCTTCGGCTCCCTCTGCTGGCTATTGTTATCTTCCTGGTGTTGTCAGCTTCTTTGCTGGCGGCCTATTTGCACATAAAATAAAATGCACCAAACGTGTCCATTGCTTTTATTTATGGCCCACAGGGAGGCCGACTATGTATGGTTCACCTGTGGGGCATAGGTGCCCTGTGGCCAAGGTCCGCCAGCAAGATCTCGGGCCTTCATGGCCGGTTCCAGCAGAGGGGCCATGCCCCAACCCATGGGGTCCATAAGTGGTGCTCAGCCACAGACATGTGGTCCATAAGGTGGTGCATCGATGCAGACAGCTGTGGTTGCGAGAGTTTCGGGCGCCCAATGGCGGACTCACGCACGCTCCCCTCGGCGCCCAGTGGTGCACAGTCCTCGTGTGGGAGACAAGAGGGGGGGAAAAGACAGATGAGCGAGGGGTAAGGTCACAAGGGTACACATCAATAAAGGCAATGCAAGGCAAGGTGCGTATGGAGACGGAGCGGAGAAAAGCTCGTCCCTACCGTACGTCACCCCCCCTGTCACCTACTCTACCCTTGCCCTTACCCCATATTTACAACAATCTACATATTTACAAATTCGTCACTACTGTCACGTCTCCCCATATCTTTCCTATACCAAATTCGTCACCACAATCCCTCGAACCAAAATTTGCCATCACCCAATTCATCATCAATCCTCATAAGGAGGAAGAGATGGAACATCAGCACAATGTCACACCCACGTCATGATGCGTCTCACATTCCAAACATTTGCATCAAAATAATAAAAACCAACAAACCACGGCATGGTGTGGAGCTTTGTCACCTCAGGTGAGTGGATGCAGATGGTGCGAGGAGATCTCCATCCTAACTATCCTCTAAATGACATTAACACACTTTACACTACCCGGGGTCTTTCCCTGCCAAACCATTGGCCATCTTACTCTATGCGGTTTTAAGAACCAAATTCCCATTGACCAAACGGTGGTGCTTCATCAATTTGGGGTCTCACTCCCCCGATTCATCTCCCGGTGCCCTTGCACAATTTCCGGGCTGGGTCGTGCAGCTCTACCAACAGGTCTACCCACCTGCATACCTGCACCACTGTAGTTCCCACCCGAGCTTACCTAGCTCCTCACCCTAACCTATCTAACTGGGGAAGGCCCCTCCTGGCTCTGTCACCCCTCGGTGCCCTCTGGCACTGGGCTACCCGGGTCCATCCTCCGGATCCTCGGGCCCCATCCACAACAACTCTCCCGGCTCCCAGAGCCCACCTGCGGCCTCACCTGGCCGACATCCTCACAGTGGTGGAGTGCCCATCCGACTACACACACTAACAGTCTACACGCCCAGCCATTTCCACGACACTAATGCACCCGTTCAACCATCATTCTTCCACCACGCACCACAGATGCCAATATCCAACCACAATTTACCTATACCCTCTACCTAACACTTAAACTACCCTCCCCGGGTATTCGTGATGGGGGCCATCCTCCTTTCCCCCATCCACAGCTTCGCACCATCCACTCCACTCCACAGTTTCCATCATACTCACTCCATGACCATCCATTCCACACTCCATATATTCCATACTCCATGTATTTCACACTCCATGTATTTCACACAACCATTCTCCATTCACCTGTAGTTGCACACCTGTGCAATCACCTGGTGCCACCTGCACCCTCCTTCCTTCCTGGACCATTTGGTCAACCCAGCACACATCACCATCACTCCCTCATACACTACTCCATACACCTGTTCAGTTGCACACCTGTGCAATCTCAATAAAACTCACAATCACAATCATTTACTCATAATACACTCCTGAGTACACCTCCAACACTCACACGGCATCATCTACTCTACCTGGTGCCCTGCTAAAACTCGCGCTTCCCCGTCTTCCCTTTAAACTAAGCACATCCCACGTCATTATCATCCCAACTAATCTACCTGCGTCCCCACTACAGGTATCATGGTCAGTACCTAACCTTAGCGTTACCTATTGTCACTCTCTAGGTCCCTACACAAGATATCCTAACCCTCCCGGGCTAGTTTTCACTGCCATAAACCCCATAACTAGTGCTCCTTTGCCCCCGCTGTGAGAGATGGCAGAGTTGCCATCCCACCACATCGGGTATCTCTCACTACCAATTTGGCTCATCCAATTGCAACCAATCAAAAATTTTCCAATTACTGCCAATTCTATTCACTTTTCTAAATTTTGGATCGAAAACACTATCATCATCACCGTCCATTAAACTTGAGCCTCGGTGCGTCATGACATCATTAAAACTCGGCTTCGCACAGCCGAGCAATGAACGCGGGTGGTTTGGTCGCCTGCAGGTTGAATCCGTCCGGCTTTCAGTTCAAGGGAGGTGGTTTGGTCGGGCCGAGATTCCACGCACCATCTCGGTGCGGCACCTTGCGGTCGCCGGCCCAATGGCTCGCTCTCGCCCGGTCGAAACCCCGCCCCCGTCAGGGGGCACCAATTCCGCTTCCTCCTACTCGCCCTTGAACCAGACCGGTCACCTCGCCCGACAAGGCCCGGACTCGACCGTGCGGGGCCCAGCATCCAACAAAGTGCAACGCGCACCGAGCGCCCGCGTCGGCTATCCGTCGCCCTAAACGCTAACCCGTTCAATGTCGATGCTTCACTTGCATACGCGACCCGTTTCTCACTCACAAAACCTGGCGTCTCGGCGCCTCCAGTGCATCCCACACACGCCGTCCATTCCACCAACACACTCACTGTTACACACCACACCTCTCGCGCACACTCGCCGTTCGCACACTCCCTTAACACACCTCGCGCACCGTCTTGCGCACTCTCCCCCCTCGGTACGTACTCCGTACCACTCACCATGGGCGTGCACTCTTGCATCCACCCACTACTGTGCTCCGATGTGCTCCCTCGCACTCGCGCCACAACCAACTCAGGTGTGCTTTCTCGCACACCCTCGCCGTTCATTCAAAACATGCATCCTCGCACCCGCTCCTCCTCCAACTCACTCTCCGGGTCACTCTCACCCTCGCACGTACACTCCGTCGTGCATTCCCGCTCATACTCGGTTTCACTCCCACACTTTATAACACACCCACTCACCGACGTACACTTTTTCCTCACACGCGCGCCATTTCCACTCACACGGGACCTTTCACCAACGCCCGGGTGCCATATCGATCCCAATCGCGCGACAATCCTGTTGTCGCCAAACATCCTTCCACAAAATCTCCCCGCACGATACACAGCACGACTCACCTGGGGGATCCTTTTCTCCACGCGCACCTGCAAACTTCCATTCGGGTTAAGCACAGCATCGTGATGTGAGCAGGGACTTTGAGCATTATCCATTCCTTCCTCCAATTCCCGGGCTACCTCCGTCGTTTTTCCAATTTCGATTATTCCCACTACTGCTTTTTCTTTATTCACCACGACGACCGCTGGCTTTAATAAAATTTTCTCTCCTACCTCAGCGGTCGCCGGCTTTTCCAAACCCCAGTTCGCAATTTCTACACCCGTCATCTTACTCTCGCTTTCCTCCGCCTCGCTCAACCAGTGCTCCTCGGCCCGCTTTACCTCCTCGTGCACCCGTGGGACCTGCTCGCCCAACCTGCGGTCTCTGTCCCTCTCCAACCCCCCATTAATTTATTTGGCTTGGCCAACCATGCCCCCCAGTTTGTCCCCTTATCCGCTTCCGAATCCCTCAAATTTGCTTCCGAGTCCCTCCAATTTGCTTCCGAGCCCCTCCAATTTGCTTCCGAGCCCCTCAAATTTATTGTCTAAACGTTCACTGGTACCCCTTGCTTCGTCCCTCATTACCCCCCATTTGGCCCTCCAATCGCTCACTATTAGCCCTCGCTTCGTCCCTCATTCGCTCACCCATTTTTTCCATAAGGGCCCCCATTTGCAAAAAAAGGTTCGAATCCACCAGTGCTGCGGCGCGGCTGCCGCAACCTCGTGTGAGGCGCCATTTTGCGCCTCCACAACCACGTGCACGAGGGCGCCATCTTGCGCACCTGAAACCTCCTCAACCACATCATCATTTCTCTCCTCCATTTCTTCCCCCTGGTCCTGGGTTACTCCTAACCCCTCTTCTATTTCCCCCACCGGCATCCGATCACCTTGACCAGCCATAGCACGATTTCCAAATTTAAGATTTTTAAATAAAACAAAATTTTGGGCCACCCGTAATTTTGAGCACGCTATTCGCGCTTCAGGTCCGAATCTCACTCCCGACACCAATTGTTACGGACCGCGGATAAGGTGTTGATTTGCCGAGTGGATGGCGGCCGCGGCCCGAACTATTAACAATGACTAAGACCCGATTCCTTAAACGTGGGCCAAATCGTGCCACAGATATTCAATGGGGAAAAGACAAAGGCGACACGGATGTGAAGAAGAGGAAGACAGAAGTAGGAAATACGAATATAATTTATTTGCTATTTACAACCAAAATAAACCAAGGAGAAGGAAGGATAATAAAATAATTTACAGAAGAAATCAAGGAGACACAGTGAAAATTCTAGCTTACCTATGCAGTCTTACTTAGAAACCCAAGGACAAGACAAACAAAGACGGACTCACACGAATGGGGAATTTGCAGGCAGGAATGATCGGAAGGAGGAATAGCTTGGCGGGGGAGGAAGGTTCAGCGGGGATCGGTCGGGCTGGAAGCAGACAGCCGCCGTCGATACTCGAGCTGGGATCGCCAAAACGCCGCGGTTCCAAACTGCATGGCGAAGCTCCTCCGGTGCACCGTGCGCTCTCCAAAGCTGCTCCTTAGAACTCTTTCTTGGCACCTCTGTGCAACTCTCTCTTGGCGCTTCTCACTTGGCACTTCGCACTTCGCACTTGGCACTTCGCACTTGTCCTTTCGCACTTGGCCCTGTGCACTTGGCACTTGTTCTACTTGGCACTTCGCACTTCGCACTTGGCACTTCGCACTTCGCACATGTTCTTTCGCACTTGGCACTGCACACTTGGCACTTGTTCTACTTGGCACTTCGCACTTGGCACTTCGCACTTCTGCCGTATCTCTGCCTCAACTCTGCAAGGCTTCCGCGCGCGCTTTTTATAACGCCGTGGGCGATCCAGCCGCCGGCCTCTAGAACACGCCCATCGGTGAACTCGCCTCGGCCCTGATTGGTCGGCACGGGCTCTCTGGCTCCGCCCTTGATGACGAGGGGCGGCCAACGCCCTGGATTCGGCGGCTCCTACCCCTTCTTCTCCAAGCCCACCTCGTGGCTAATGGAGTCGCGGTGAAAACCGCCCAATAGCTGCGGCGAATGCAGTTGGCAATCGAGGCTTTGGGAATGGGGCTTTGGGAATGAAAGGGGATCTATCTATTTGAATTCGGTGCAATGGAGTGTCAATTAATGGAAGACACAGCCTTAACCGACATAGAATAAGGAAATAAACTACCAACAAGGAGGAAATCTATGATTGGCTAACGTGATTGTTTATGACCTAATTACGGGACGCACTTTGAACTTTATACACAACTGGAGGAAGGAGGGTGATATTTTTACAACAATTTACACAACAATAAAAAAAAAAATTCTCATATCCACAACAATATATATATATATATATATATATATATATATATATATATATATATATATATATATATATATATATATATATATATATATATATATAATTTCAGGTAGTGTATATATATATATATAGTGTATTTTTGTATACAAGATCGAGGCTCGTGTAAGAGCTAACATTAATCACAAAAAGACAAACTGACACATAAAACATATGATGAAGGGTGCGGGAGACAAGATAGGGAAGCACACAATGTACTTGTACAGCAGAGAACAGGGACATTGGGAGATTGAAGAGAGTGAGGGAGTTTATTTTAGAGGCGGGAGAAAAGAGGAATGAAAGAGTGAAGGTGAGCAGAGAGTCTTGATTTTGGCAGTTTCACCATAAGAGGGTTGCTGGCAGATCTTGTGCGACCTGTAGGAATATTTTGGGGACAGAGCACAGACAGAGCTGGGGGAGCAAGGCCGGAGAGGAGTCGGTGGAAGACAGAAAGACCACCAACCTGCCTGCGGTGAGTGAGTGAAAGGCCCTTGGAGTTAGCTTCATCGCAGGAGATTCCAATGATTCAGAAAGGTTTGGTTTGAACAGCGTGAAGCCGAGCTAGGTGTAAGGCAGGAGCACCAGCGCAGAGGGGAGGGCAGTATTCCATTGAGCTGCGGGTGAAAGCCTTGTATGTGGTGAGGAGCTCAGGTGTGGCAAGGAAGGACTTCGCACGACGGAGGATGCCCAGTCGTCGACTGGCTTTGGAGGCCAGATTTGAAATGTGGTTTTCCCAGGAAAGATCATTGCAGATAGTGAGACCCAAAAGCTTGAGTGACAGAACTTCTTGGAGAGAATTGTTGAGAAAGTAGATTGGAGTGTTGTCCAGTCGGTCTTTTCAGAGAGACATAGTAAGAGTGTGAGATTTGTCAGGATTGAAAGACATGTTCCACTTGTTTGCCCAGTCTGTGATTTTTGTCCAGGTCTGCAGAGAGTGAGGAGGCTGCAGACTGCCGACCTGAGGGATGAGGTATGGAGCGGCAGAGAGTGGAGTCATCTTCAAAGAGATACAGATGATTTTCCAGAGAGTCGGAGAGATCATTGATGAAGACCAGAAAAAGAAAAGGGCCTAGAACACTGCCTTGAGGAACTCCAGACTGAACAGGGAGGGGAGATGAGAGAAACCCATTCAGGGCCACACATTAACTACGACCAGAGAGGAAGTCCGCAAGCCATACGTGATTTCCATGGATACCATAGGAGGAGAGTTTGGTGAGCAGAGCTGGATGACAGACCGTATCGAAGGCACATGATATGTCGAGGGAGACAGCTCTGATTTCCTGTTTGGCATTGAGGACCTCCATCCATTGTTGAGACAGCAGAAGCAACATGTCCAGAGTAGAATGACCTGGTCTGAATCCAAATTGATGATCAGAGATGAAGCCATTGGAGAAGAGGAAGGATTTGATATCTGAAGCAATGATGGATTCCATAACTTTGCTGATAATTGGGAGAAGGCTGATTGGTCTGTAGTTGCAAGGATCTGTTTTTGCACCTTTTTGTGTAAAGCGGTAATGTTTGCTGATTTCCAAGCAGATGGCAGATGACCTTGAGCAAAAGAGAGGGTGAAGAGAACAGAGAGAGCGTGTGAAAGAATGATATGAATGGTGTGAAAGAATCAATATTGGAATGTGACACCTATTTTGATTAACCTTTAATTCGCCTGCATTTTGAACCTCTGAAAAATCTGGTTCACTCTCATGTTCAGTACGTCCATCTCCATAGTTCTCCAATTATCCAATCAGAACTTTGAAACGATTTTGCAAATATCAATAAAATGTACAATTCCCACTCAAATTAAGATAAATATAATTGTTTCTTCTTCTTCTTTTTCCAGCCACATTTATTCCCACAGTTGGAGGGGGCAAGTCTTACATGAACCGGCTGGCCAGGCCTGAAGCTCGATTTAAAATGGCGTTCCTTTATTTATTTATTTTTTTGCCATGGTTCTGCTGGCATGTCAATTCGGACTAAATATTTCCAAAATGATGAGAAAGCTTTTTTGATGCGGATCTTTCCAGCTCCAGGTGAATGTGGTGAGAGAGGTGAACACGTCAGGTGTAGAGTGTTCAGTCGTTACATAAAGGATAAAAGAATATCGGTCTTTCGGTGTGAAACGGGCCTTGCCTAGACTTGAAACATTCCACAGATTCTTATATTTTTTTAATGAATAAACTTTTTGAGCTCGGTAAGTGCAGAGTGCTGAAAGGAAGAACGAGGGGGGTAAAGGGGCACAATCTTATTCCAACACTTTATCTAACACATAAGCAGTCTCAGGTATGACTTTGAATTGTTTTGACTTGATCACCGTTCAAAAGTTTAATAACAGCTTATTCCTACAATCCCCTAAAAATAAATTACTGAAGTTTTCTACTGGCAGACATTGCCGCTTGCTTTGACCCACATTTTATTTAAATGTTATAAAAAATTTTTACCTTTTAAAGTTATTTTTCAACAACGGGCTCTGATTTTCTCGCAAAGGTGCCTCTCGACGTAAAGTTACTCAATCTCATATTTAAAAAAAAAAAGTTTTCTCAAAATAAAAGTTAAACAAGGACAGATACATTCAAACCACACCGCTGCGATGCCAAATAAATAACATACTCCAGCGCTCGGCATATTGGGACGGTATTGGGAGGGAGACTTGTCCAATAATCGAATGATTAATTGAATTATTAAAATAAATAAATAATAATCATAAAATAATTAATTTCTTAATTAAACCTCCAAAAGTGTTTCATCTGAATCTGTAACGATTTGAAAATTAATTAAATATATAATTAATCAAAAAAATTAAAAATATAATTGGTTGATCAATAAATTAATTAATCAATTAATTGATTAAACAATAAATCAAAAATATCCTTTATAGCCACATCACTTGGTCACTGTCATGTCTGAATATCAGCTTCCTTGCTCAAAAGGTGCCTGAGATATTGCACAGATAAGAAAGAAAATAAATAAATACTAATCGTAAAATAATTTAATTATTAATCAATTGGCTAATAGCACACTTAACCCACACCCGTTTCATCCGAATCTGTAACTTAAAATTTTTTTTATCATGTAATTAATCGATTAATTGATTAATCAATACATCAATAAATCAAAAATACCCTTTACAGCCACATCACTTGGTCACTGTCATGTCCGAATATCAGCTTCCTAGCTCAAAAAGTGCCTGAGATATTGCACAGATGAGAAAGAAAATATATAAATACTTAATAAATCGATAATATTTAAGTAATTAATCGATTAATTAATTGATCAAAAAACAAAAAATACCGTTTTTGACAAAGGACTTGCTCACTATTTTGCCGAAATTTCAGCTTCCTAGCTCAAAGAATGGCTGAGATATCGCCCGGACAAACAAACAAACAAGAAAACATCCGCATTGAAAACTGAGTACTCCCTTTCAGCGCGCGTCATTGTTGGGCCGCCTTCAGTGCCTGGAGATGATGTCATGCAGCGCCTAGAGATGAAATAGGAAAGGAGCGGTGTAAAAATAGTTAAACTTTCCACGCTCAATGGTGAGAGAATCTGCTTTGAGTCGGGTCAGTCGGCGGTTGAATGCCGATCCTGGGCGGGTCATATCAAAGACATCAAAGATGATACTTGCTGCTTCCTTGCTTCTTGCTCAGCATTTAGAGGATAAAGCAGGGATACACCACATAGTTTGACATCCCTTGGGGTTAGAAGATTTCTCCTGAAAAGTTCTGCCACCATTGTGCTCCAGGAAGTAACTTCCCCCATGATTGTGTTTGTCTGAGGTCATTTCCTGTATTGTCTGCTGCCTCTGTTTGCACGTTAATACGTTATTACCCCGCATGCAAAGCGCAAAGTGGGGCTAAGAAATTGGGTCACTCTGTCTACAGATGTCAGTCTATGATCGAGGAACTCCTAATATAATGAACGCAGGACACAACACGAATCGGAACACAAACCTGCAGTTTAGCTTCTGAATTTTCCAAATTGTACGGAATCTCATCCCGACCGCACATGCACACAGAGGAGTGAGATTTATTTTTATTCTGCTGCCTGTCTTATTGTCAAATCAAATTGGAAATCATTCCAAACAGTAAACTTACTGTTTTATGGACGTCATAAAGAACACAAACAACAGGCCCGAAGTACGAATTGAACGTGCTAAATAAGGTGGCGTAAAAGACGGTGCATCAACAGCGGTAAACTTCAAAATTGTGGTAAAAAAATGTTTTTTTTCTCCAGTCTTAAATTTTTATTTTTTTTCAATATAAACGCAAATCGCCTTATTGGCATATCCAAAAATGTCAAGTTTAGCGGTACTTTCACAAAATATTTGTCCATTTTCCGCCGTCTCGACCAATCAAATTTGCCATTCACGCTCTCAGCGTTGTGTAATATAAAGATTCAGACAAAATTGCAGCTCGTAGGAAAAATAGAGATTGTTCAGAAATGCAAACCAATAGTTGAAAAGACCCTTCCCATGTCCCTTTTCTCAAGAGTTTGCAAGGAAAAGCGTACTATTAACTCTCCAGTTTGTTTGTGTGACAGCTCTTCGGAGAGCCTTAACAACAATATAATAAAAATACGTTTTTCCAAAGTTTGAGCCTACTATTTAACCCTATCGTGGATGCCTCTTTGTGGTGGTTGTACCCCGCAACGCACGTCAGGGGCAAAATCTTCCCCATTCCTCCTTGCTGCTCGGATTTGTCAGGACAGCGTGGTCACATCCAGAGTGCCGATCGGTCCCCATAGACCGGCCCTTTCCCTCTTGTCTCTATCTCTTCTCTCTCTTTACTCTCCCTTTTCTGTGTGTGTGTGTCTTTCTTTCTCTCTCTCTCTCTCTCTCTCTCTCTCTCTCTCTCTCGCGCCCCCTGCTGGTCGTTTGTATGCTGGTTGTACTGTCATGGCGTCTGCTTGTGGAGGCCTGTGAGTGCTCTGTGTTGTTGCTCCATCCCCCCCCTCCCCCCTCCCGTTTTCCCCCCTCTGTGTCCTTGTACCTGTTCGTGGAGTCTTCCTGGTGATTCCCATATACGTTGAGACGGGAGAGAGAGCCGGAGAGCACAGGGTGATCGCTGGTAAGGGTTCGCCGTTTTTGGGCGTCGCCCGATCGGTGTTTGCTCCTTCATCTTAAACCTCTATTTCCTTTTTTTCCTTTCGTTTATCTTTCCTTCAGTTTGTTTTGTTGCCTCCCTTTTCCGAAGTTAGGGAAATCGGAGAGGTCTGATTGCTTTCCATTCCCGGAGTTCGGGTAGGGAAGATTGTATTATATATTCACCCTCCCCGAGTTGGGGAGGGGTTGTAAGTGCAGCTGTTCCAGCATGGCAGCTGCACTATCTCGATTTACGGCCTTTCAGAGCCTGACCCGTAAGCACGGGTTCTTTTGTGTACCTCCGGAACGTGAGGTTAGTGTCGAGGACGTTGTCCTCGCAACCGGTCGTGTTGTCGGGATCGACAAGGTTGTTGCCGCTTCACGGATGAACAAGCGGATCGTTATTTTTTTGTCCGACGTGGATTGTGTCCCACAAATTGTCGAACAGGGTTTGACAATCGATCCAGATTTATTTGTAATGATTTCCCCACTAGATAGCCCAGCGATAAAAGTCGTGATATCAAATTGCCCCCCATTTGTATCCGACGATGTACTAATTAAAGAGTTGTCCCGATACGGTACCATCGTGCCTCGTATCTCCATGATTCCCTTCGGGTCACGAAACAACGATTTAAGGCACGTGGTTTCATTCCGACGGCAAGTGTTTATGATTTTAAAAAATTCCCAGAAGGATTTAAACCTTATAATAAAATTAAAACATCAACAGAACGAATATACAGTGTACGTGTCCACCAACGTTCTAAAATGTTTTGGCTGCGGACAATTTGGGCATGTTAAGCATGACTGCCCCCGAAAAGAGAATTCTCCACAAGTGCAACCTCCCCTCCGAACCGGGAATAAGCAACCCCCCCACCTTCCCACCACCGGTCCAAACCCTCCCACCACTGACCCAAGCCCTCCCACCACCGACCCAAGCCTTCCCACCACCGAACCAAACCTTCCCACCACCGAACCAAGCTCTCCCGCCGCCGAACCAAGCCCTCCCACCACCGACCCGAACCTTCCCACCATCGACCCAAGCCTTACCACCACTGATCCCAATCTGTCCACCACCGAACCAAGCCCTCTTACCACCAATCCAAACCCCCCCGCCGTACCCCCCTCCCCTCCCCTTGAAACAGGGGCCCCTCCCTCTACTGAAGGATCTAATTGCAGCCATCTCCTGTTAACTATAGATCTCACCCCCCAGGCGACATCGTCCAATCACAGCTTGTTGCCTGCTATAACTGATCCTACCTCTCCCGCCGTGGTAGCCGATGGGAATCCCCTCCCGATGATCACGTCCTCCCTCCCCCCCCTCCCCCCAAACCCTTGCAATCTCTTCCCACTAACCAGGACGAGTTTCAATTAGTCTGCCCAAAAGGAAAAAGACATCTGCAAACAACAGATGAAAACGGTCACCTCTTTAAAAAACCTACAACTGAAAACCGACAGCCCCTCCTCTCTGGCCTAGATTTGTCCCTCGTCACAGAAAATCGTTTCTCGGTATTGGAGGACATAGATGTGGATGAATCCTCGCCCTTGTCTACTGACCTAGAAACTGATATGGTTGAACCACAAAAATTAGTACCCCCCCCCCCCCCACCTCCCCCCCCACTCCCCTGAAGATGGCTCATTTCTCTCCCTCCCCGTCCCTCCCCTCTATGGACTATGCCCCATCCGATAACGTGGAGGGATGTGATGACGGTGAGGAGATAAATGATGAAAACCAGTGTGACACACCATCTGAGCCATCTGATATAGATGACTCTGTTAGTGAATGTGGTAGCCTTAAGGAAGAAGAAATCCCTCCAATCCCTCCCTCCGAGATAAAAAGGTTTCTTAAGGACACATTCCGAAAAAGGAATGTTGTAATAGAAACCTTTTTTCCGGAGCTACCTGATTTTATACATTCCGCTAGACTGATGGTAAAACGGCCCCACGTTTTTAATTTCAATTCCTCCCAACGTCACCGTTTAAAGAAGTGGTTGCAAAAAGCTAAGAATGAACTGCTATCAAAAAATTGAGTGGTGGTCACTCCTCCTTATAGCTGTAATGAGTTTTTCCATTTGTAGCCTGAATATTAACGGAGGATGTAGCTCTGTCCGTAAAGTTCAAGTAAGGGATTTTTTATTACAGAAGAAAGTTGATATTGCCCTCTTACAAGAGACCCATGCCAACGACTGCTGTGTCGCAGAGTGGTGTAGGCTCTTCCCCGGCCTGTCCTTCTTTAGTAACGGTGACTCCCGCAAAGGCGGTGTCGCAATAATTCTTAGCCCCTCCTTTTCGCCTTCATCGCTTAAATTCGACGAAATACACAAGGGATCCCTAGCATCCCTAGAATTCCACTACTATGGAAAATTCTATACTATTTTTAATATCTATGCCCCAAGTACGCCTGTAGCTCGGCGAGTTTTTTTTAATGACCTTGGGACACACCTAACGTCCCTCGACAGTCAAAACGCCCTAAAAAACCAAGACAATCATGTTTGTATTGGTGGGGATTTTAACTGCACCCTCCAACCCCAACTCGACAGGAACAGTGCAGAGCCCCATCCTGCCTCCACAATCCCTCTCACCAAATTTTTAAAACAAATGAATTTGACAGATATATGGCGGGTACAGCACCCATCAATCAGGCAATACACATGGTGTCGATGCATTCAGGGTAATATTGTACTTGCTCGCTTGGACAAGTTTTATATTAATCCTCCACTTGAACGCCTCGTTCTGTCATCCAAAATTTGCCCATCAGGATTCTCGGACCACAGCGCAACATTTCTCAAAATTTCTGCCCCCTGCCCGAAACACAAGAGTGCTTTTTGGAAATTTAATAACAACTTACTTGATGATAGTACCTTTAAGGACATTTTTCCGGAAATTTGGAATATTCTGGTTGCCTCCCAAGGGAATTTCTCCAACCTCAGACAATGGTGGGATAATGCCAAAACGCACATCAGACTGTTCTGCCAACAATATCGTGCGTATGGTGTTCAAGAGGAAAGAAAAACCACAACCTTACTTGAAGATGAAATCCTGGAATTACAGGAACAGCTTCAGGGAACCGCAAGTGTGAGCTACCAGGGAATGAGGCAACAAATCCATGGAAAAACGGCCTTACTGAATTCCATATCCGAAAGGCGAGCACAAAATGCTTTATTGCGCCTGAAGATGAGGTACATACACGACCTTGATGCTCCAACCAAATTCTTCTTCAGCCTTAAAAGGGGGGCCTCTTCGTCAATGATTACACGCTTGCTCCATGATGGGGAACTCCTTTATGAAGATGACAGAATCAGGGAATGTGCCCGGAAACATTTTAAACAACGGTTTATGCGGCATGACATTAACCAGGATGCAATATCGGAACTTGTTTCTAACCTTCCAACATTGGCGGAGGATCAGAAGCAGCAGTTGGAGGATCCTCTTAGGTTACCTGAGCTCACCGCTGCCTTGAAGGCCTTGGAACCTGATAAAGCCCCTGGACTGGATGGGCTGACAAGTGAATTTTTCCAGTTTTTTGGGGACACCATTGGACCTCACCTACTGCGGGTATTGAATGAATGTTTAGAGGATGGACAACTGCCGTGGAGTTGCCGGAGAGCAGTCACCACCTTAATTCCTAAGAAAGCGGACACTCAACTTATAGAGAACTGGCGTCCTATTTCTGTTTTATGTACGGATTATAAAATTTTAGCCAAAGCCTTGTCTAATCGAATGAAACCTTTTATGAATGTACTAATAGGAGAACATCAATCCTTTTGTATTCCTGGACGTACTATTTTTAATAATATCTTTCTTATCCGTGATACCATTCGGTTTTGTAACAATTTTAATATGAATGTTGGTCTGTTTTTTATTGACCAAGGAAAAGCCTTTGACTGTATTGACCACATGTACCTTTTTAGAGTTTTAGAGAATTTTGGGTTTGGACCTATTTTTATCTCGTATGTTAAACTTTTGTATTGTAATATATCCAGTGTTCTTAAAATTAATCAAATATTGTGTAGCCCCATTGCTGTACAACGGGGAGTACGGCAAGGTTGCCCGCTATCTGGACTTTTATACTCTCTTGCCATCGAACCTCTTCTGCTCCAATTACGTACGCACATTTCTGGCTTCACTGGATCAATTCTTACCACACCGCTAAAAGTCTCTGCCTATGCAGATGATGTCTGTATTTATATAAAAAATAGTACTGACGTCACTGCGGTGGCTCAGGCACTAAAAACATATTGTCAGGCTTGTTCAGGCCAGGTAAACTGGAAGAAGAGTGAAGCCCTTTGGATAGGACCTGGAGATTGCCCGCCAATTGTCCTACCAGGAGGAGTGAACTGGCAGAAAAGTGGCATTAAATACCTCGGTATTTTCCTCGGAGACAACACCTTTGAGCAGCAGAACTGGGTGGGATTACCAGACAAGGTAATGGCAAAACTGGCCCGCTGGAAAGGACTTCTTTTCCAACTTTCGTACCGCGGAAGAACTCTCGTCATTAACAATCTTGTCGCCTCTATGCTATGGCATAAGATGATATGCCTACAACCGCCTGGGAGCCTTCTTATTACACTGCAAAAGAGCATTGTCGACTTTTTCTGGAGCGGGAAACACTGGCTCCAACCCCCCGTGGCATACTTGCCACTCGCTGAAGGTGGCCAAGGTCTTATTGATATCCGCAGCCGGATTATGGTCTTCCGGCTTCATATCGTGCGCCAACTTGTATATGGAGATGAAGCCCTACTCTGGAGGCCTCTGGCTAACTGCATATTACAGCTTACATGCAAGCTGGGTTACGACCGAGAACTTTTCTTAATGAACCCTCATCAAATCGATTCATCCTTGCTACCCACCTTTTACCAAGGGGTGATGAACGCCTGGCAAGCCCTGTCCTTTTCCCGTGAAATGGCAACATACAACATGGAAATGTTGTTGAACGAGCCCCTATGCTACAACCCCTTCCTGGAAAACAGCTTGAATAATAGGGGACTCGTTCAACGTTTTGTTGATGCCAAGCTGCTGCGAGTGAAAGACCTCATGACAGAGTCTGGGAGCTGCCGGCTGAGTGCTGCCGCTGTGGCACAAAAAACCGGAATAAAATCTGTCAGGATCATCTCTCGGTTCCTTCAAGGGATATCCACAACGTATCGTAATACCTGCGAGGAACTTGGCCCTTCCCCCGAGGAAACAGCGGGTGACTTCCCCAAACTCCTAGTTTTCAGCCCGCCACTTAATCTGTCCCCTGGCCTGAACAGCCCTGATGATACTGCATTATCCCTTCCCGCCTTTCCAAAGAAAACTCTGTACAACGCGTAGGTTAAAATTTTATACGCAAAAACATTTTCTGAGCACCCGAGGCTTCGATGGCGGGATGTTTTACCCCCAATACCACCCAATTGCCCCAATTGGCGAAGTTTTTATCTCTTGCCTACTCCAAAGTATGTTGGAGATATTCAATGGAAACTTGTACACTGGATTTTACCTTATAATGTTTTACTGAACCGGTTTTCTACTGCTAACTCTAATCTATGCCCTTTCTGTGCATCCATTGAAACCCTACCGCATATATACCTGGAGTGTGAACGATTGCAACCTCTTTTTACATTCCTTCAGGAACGCTTTGTGAAGCTTGGTTCCCTCTTCAATCACAATGTTTTTATTTATGGTGTTTTAGGACCGTCTTCCCTTAGGAATGTGGTTTTAATGAATTTTTTAATTGGCCAGGCCAAGTTTGCAATTTATAAATCCAGGAAGAAAAAAATGGGAAACGCTTCTGACTCGTCATGTGATGTACTGCTCACCCTTAAGGCTCTTGTAAATGCAAGACTAAAGCTAGAGTACCGGTTTTTTAAAATGAACAAGAATTTAACATGTTTTAAAGAAAAGTGGGTTTTTAATGATGTCATATGCACACTTGATGATGATGATTTGAAAATAACCTTTCCTTGAGACCATTTTATTGTGTTTTGTTTCTTTGTGACTGAACATAACTGATTTTTTGTACTCTTGTAATAAAAGGAAGAAACAGTCAGTCTCTCTCTCTCTCTCTAACTCTGTTGTGGCCCTGACTTCGTGAAAGCGGGGGAACATCATCCTAGAGCCAGGGATCTCTGGGTCGCTCCTGCGAGATCGATCGGCTGTCTCCGTGCCACCGGCTCGTTCGAGAACTGTCTGGGGCTATACAACAACAACAGCAACAATAACAACCCTACCACAAAGTTCGAGAAGAATGCTGTAATCTTGTGAGCCAGCTTGTTCGAGATGTCTATCAGGTGCAATAAAGGAAGCAACAAAGCAATTTTACCGAGGTTTGTCAATTCAGTTTGGCTTTCCAAACAAGACTTCACCGGACTTACTGGAAGACAGCGTCCGAGGGAGATTTAAAAGACAGTGCGTTAACTTCCACAGAAACTGCAAGGACACTTGCTATGAATGAATTCAATCTGTGTTGTACTGCTGCCTGTGAGTTTGTTCCATTACCCTCCGTACTTGCAGCGATACCCAAATACATACAAGGCACTTTGACTCAAGATGAGGCCATTCGGCCCATTGTGGTAAGATCTAGCGACATTCAAGAAAAACATCAATAAAATTTACAAAAGTGTCAACTGTGGCAAAGCATGGCTACTGCTTAAATATCTACAAATAAATTAACAATGAAATAGAATAAGCTGCAGGAAGTCAGTTGAGTGATCTGGTATGCTATTTGTTTTATTCTCCCAGGCCCAGAATAAAGAGAGGCTCGACATTGATTTTTCTCATTTGTGAGACTCACTTGAGGCCGAATGTGTAAAGAGATAGTCTGATAAATTATCATAATTCGTCCTTTAACTGTTGTCATGCGGACTTCCACCGAGGTCATTGTTAGGTATCAACGGTCTTAGGTCGTGCTCTCTTGTGCCTGAAGATGTCTTGCCATGTGCTATTCTTGGGCAAATCTTTTTCCCTTGGCTCTTCGTAGGATATTGCTGGACAGGGGATATAAGATGCGTTTCTCGCCTCTATTATTAATATCCTTCCTTGTCCTTCGGTGGAAGTTTTTTGCTTTCGGTGGATTGGTTTCGCTGAATACAAAATAAATATAATAATAACTAGAAAGCATCTGAAAAGGCAAGGCCCATCTGCATCCGCTTTGTATTCAGGCATCCTCTTCTTCCGTATGCTAAACATGATTTTATGCAACCTTGACCTTTGACCTTTTGACCTAAAAAATCGGCTTCTAGCTTTTGATTGGTGAACCAATTAAGTGACACAATATTTCAGATTCTTAAATTTTCAGGTCAATTGGATATGTGATGCTGACCTTTGACCTTTTGGCAAATCGGCTGGTTTAAGTTGGTTCTGTTTTCTTTTGTACATTTTTCTTCGGCTCTGGGAAGAGATTGTCCATAAATCACCTGCTGGCAACGACAATATGAGACTTCGGTGAATTTATTTTTTAGGTGAATTGCAAGGGCGTTGGTAGATAAAGGACGGTGGCACTCACAGAGAGACAACAACAGAGGTTACAACTGGGTCAGGAGGATTGCACGAGTGAAGAGGGTGGATAGAAGGAGGATGGATGAACTGAGGGAGGAGATTGGTGAAATGCCGGCTGAGATGTGCTGGACAATTTGTTCGGATGGGGGAAGAGAGAATGGCAGAGAGTGGATAGGTTGAGCGAACAAGGCAGGAGGAAAAGAGGTAGACCACGGTTGGGATGTGAGGATTGTGTGAGGATGGATATCAGTAACTTGGGGTGGTTGGAGGGTGGAGAAAGTGGGCTGAGGACATAGGGGAAGTGGACGAGTATCGTTGTCAAGGCAGGGCAGGAGATTGGTACCATTGGACCTCACTCCTTATAAATGGAAGAGGAGGAAGAATAAGTCACATTCATAGAGAGTGCTTTGGACAATTCAAAGGCTCAGAGAAGTCTCACTTTAGACTTGAGTGGACTTTTTTAATTTTTCCAGTTGACTACTTCTTTGGTCCTGGAAATTCTCTTTCTTATCTCCGTGCGATGAATCTAGCCTCTTCCACAATGGCTACATCAATGTATTGAAGGATTTACTCCTCTCCATTTTTATTTTCCTGACGTCATGAACTTTTTTTCTTCTAACTGTCTGTTCATTCGAGTGGGTTAAGGATGTGTTTATTTCTCCACTGGCTGATGTCGGTCCGATTCCACCTGACCGCCGACTCTTGCCAACCTGCACTTTGTGAGAGTTGGAGGTTTTTGGCCTTTGGTGGATTGAAATAGGCTGGTTCAAGTTTGTCAAATGACAATAAAGTATGTGAGATTTGAATTTGGGATCCCAGCATCATGAGCCATAGGTTCAAATAAGGTCACCAAACAAACCAATCTTAAGAAAGCTTTGGTGATGGGGATTAATTTTTTTTTTCTAAGGTCTAAATGTCTATGGTGAGCACCTAATGCACCTGATGGCCTTTATGACCAACTGGACTCACTGGCATTGTGGTTGGAGCCTCCACTCGGTGGGAGGTTAGATTCTGATCCACTGGTCTAGTATGTGTTGCCTCCTCACTTAAAGCTCAGTATTTAGAGTATAGAGCATTGACAAACCCTGTGGGTTGGAATAGGATAGGGAGGAAGATTTCTCCCTAAACGTTCCACGCTGACTGTGACACCACTAGATGGCACCGCATGCACCCAGTGGGTTCTGGGAAGGTCAACGCCGGTGTGTGTCTGCTGTCAAGTCATGCGTTGTCTGCTGTCCCCTGTCTACATGGGAATGTGGGATTTAAGGCAGACAGCTATCCTATGAGTCTTACACCCTGCAAAATAAAAATTCCTAACTCAAGAAAAGGTTATTTTTTGTATTGTAGAAGATGTGTAATTCCCTTTGTTATCTCCAATGGTTTCACCCTGCAATTGAAGGTATTTGGTCACTCCTGCCAATGACCCTCTATAGGGTATCGCTCAGTTTGTTAGGATGTAGTGAAGGTAGCTGGCTTACGATTTTAGGATCTTGAGTTCGAGCCCCTGCCTTTCCGTTAAACAACACCAGATGGGTTGATTCAGCCTGTCATCCTTCCGAGGTCGCCAAAATGAGTACCAGCTTGCTGGGAACAGGGGAAATGCATCAGTGGCACAGCCACACTCCTAGCAATGATGCAACAGCAGCCACAGGCTGCACACAAAATATATATAACAAGTACAAAAAGTTTTAATTAAAACAAAAGCCGCGTCGATGTTACACAATGCCTAGATGCAGCTGTGCCTATAACGTCGATGTTATAGGCACAGGACATTCCTATTGATTCGATTACTTGATGTTATTTTTGTGCAAAGTGAAAATATATCTCGGCAATTTCCCGTGTGTGGCGACGAATTTTTAATATATCTCGGCATTTTCCCGTCTGTTATTTCACGCGGTGTATGACTGACCATGCCGCGATTAAAAAAAAAAATATCTCGGCAATTTCCCGTGTGTGGCGACACGTGAACGAAGCTATGCTCCTCTCTCCACATTATTGTGACGACGTATAAATTAAATATTTCATCGTGACGATTGTCATCAAATGGACGAATTTTGAATATATCTCGGCATTTTCCCGTCTGTTATTTCGGGCGGTGTATGACTGACCATGCCGCGATTTAAACAAAATATATATATCTCGGCATTTTCCCGTCTGTTATTTCGGGCAGTGTATGACTGACCATGCCGTGATTAAAAAAAAAAAAATCTCAATGGACTTGAAGTTACAGGCCTTTGAGAATTCATTTCGTTCTATAAAGGGCAACTTTCATCGGATTTTCTTCCCGTTTTTTTTCAACCGAGTCTAAAACTATGTTAGCGACTGTGAAAAATGAAATGATATATCGAATTTGATTTGAAATAAAACTGTGTGAGAGAGGAAGACACCACGGGCCTACAAAACAGGCCTCAAAGCTATGCGAGTTAATAAAATGGTGGATATTTGTTTATATGAAGGCTCCCCCAGAATGGGTGGAGCTATGGTTCCCAGAATGGGTGGAGCTTTGAGGTTTTGTCTTCTCTGCAAGAAGAAGAAGAAGAAGAAGAAGAAGAACAACAACAACAACAGCAGAGGGCACTCTATGAGCAGCGTCTGCGACGCGGCTAATAATAACTAGAAAGCATCTGAAAAGGCAAAGCCCATCCGCATCCGCTTTGTATTCAGGCATCCTCTTCTACCGTATGCTAAACATGATTTTATGCAACCTTGACCTTTGACCTTTTGACCTAAAAAATCGGCTTCTAGCTTTTGATTGGTGAACCAATTAAGTGACCCAATATTTCAGATTCTTAAATTTTCAGGTCAATTGGATATGTGATGCTGACCTTTGACCTTTTGGCAAATTTATTAATTTGCCTTCTCCATGTTCTCATAATAAAGATTTGTTGAAAATTTGATGACAAAACTCAAATGGTAAATTTAAATTTCAGGTCAATTGTATGAAAATTGATAATTTTAGGTGATGCTGACCTTTGACCTTTTGACAAAATTATTAATTTGTCTCCTCCATACTGTCATATTAAAACTTGAAAATTTGAGGAAAAAAGCTCAAATGGTAAAAAAAAAGTTACTGCATTTACAGTTACAGACAAACACAGACAGACGCATGTCTTATGCTGTGCGGAGGATGGGCTAATGAAGCTCACCTGGATCAGGATCAACTGTCAATGACGTCATAAAATTTCGCTGCTGATGCATCGCCCTCTGTAGGTTTGGGCAGGAATTATTAGCATTTTCGGCCTGATTTCAACCTCCTAATGAGCGCAGATTTTGATGCAGTCAATACACCTTCGTTAGGCATCAGATATGAAGCTTGTGGCCAAGTCTAATCAAAATCGTGTGTTTTGTTCAAGAGATAATGACTGAAGTATTTACGGACTCACTGACTGACTGACTTACCTACGGGCACTGCTCGATCGCATGTTTTGTATCATATCTGCGAGTGCAGCTGTGCCACTGATGCAGTGCCCCCTGTAGGCCATCACTGGAATTTGTAATTTGTTTATGGTGCCACCAACTACTCCTGGCAGAAGTTATGCCCAGTTAGACCTCCATGTAACGAGAGACACATAGCTGGGTCTGGATTCAAACCCATGATAGACAGCTTAGAGACGAGTGGACGTATCCCCAAGGACATCGTGCCAGCACCGACACAAGTCAAGAAAACCTTCAAAACTGGATGTGATCAGATGTGCCTGATTTACCAAACCAATTTCAAATCGCTTAGTAATTTCTTTGGACATAGTTTGACAATGGAAATTGCTCAAATTTTTCCAAATGATGTTCAGCTATTCCCAGGGAACGGCAAACCTCTTTGAATGTATCTCTGCAACCCAAACGAATCATTATAGATTGTATTGCAATACCATCACAAAACGACTGTTCCCAGAGCAGTGGGCGGAAGTTGCAAGTGCCTCTCGCCGCTTCTCGTCCTTAATAATGAAGCCTAAAGCCAACAGTCTCGTCTACTTGTGAACGGCAAATATCCCCAACGCGCGTTACAAAGCCCAGGAATATTGCATTTGATATCCTGCCAGAATTGCCTCTGCCCCCGTCTCGCTGGCTCTAACTGCCAATTGGGCATCCGGGACAGGACATTTCTCCGCTTAACAAGTGAATTGTAATGCACTTCTGGAGGCGGCTCGACAAGAGATATTAACAAGGGACCTCTTCTGTCTAGGAGTCATGAGGCTCTCTCTCTCTCTCTCTCTGCATATATATATATATATATATATATATACGGATTCGGGGGTCGGCTCTGCCCTCATCAAGGGGGGGGGGGGGGTTAATCCCCTTCTAATAATACGTAATACGTTAATCCCCTTGTCCTTTTAAGCTGGCCGTCCCGAGTCCTGGAAGCTACAACGCTCCTCTCGGTCAGTCTTGGGTAGGGTGATTGGTCAATTTGGGTCCCAAATACCTAATTACCAACACCGACCACGAGCAGGGAAATAACTCCTGCTCGAACCACGGATAAGATGGAAATTGCTGAGCGGTTAGCAATCCGCGGCCCGAGCCATTAACCAAGAGACTAAACCCGATTCTGAGCGGTTCCGAAATCATGCCACAGGTACTCAATTGAAAGAAAAGACGGATGCGATCGGAGTAGTGAAAAACCAAGAAAGAACAGGTGAATTTATTTACAACCAAAAAGAAGCGCAACTGGACCTGACGCGCAACTATTGATTCTGCAACTGGACCTGACGGCATCAGCCCACGGGTCCTAAAATCATGTTCTTCCGCTCTTTCACTCCCTCTCTCTGTTCTCTTCACCCTCTCTTTTGCTCAAGGTCAGCTTCCATCTGCTTGGAAATCTGCCAACATCACCGCTTTGCACAAAAAAGGTGCAAAAACAGATCCCAGCAACTACAGATCAATCAGCCTTCTCCCAATTATTAGCAAAGTCATGGAATCCATCATTGCTTCAGATATGAAATCTTTCCTCTTCTCCAATGGCTTGATCTCTGATCATCAATTTGGTTTCAGACCTGGACACTCCACTCTGGACATGCTGCTTCTGCTCTCTCAACAATGGATGGAGGTCCTCAATGCCAAACAGGAAATTAGAGCAGTCTCCCTTGACATATCATGTGCTTTCGATACGGTCTGGCACCCCGCTCTGCTTACCAAACTCTCCTCTTTTGGTATCCATGGAAATCTCAACGCATGGCTGGTGGACTTCCTCTCTAGTCGTAGTCAACGTGTGGCCCTGAATGGGTTTCTCTCATCTCCTCTTCCTGTTCAGGCTGGAGTTCCCCAAGGCAGTGTTCTGGGTCCTGTGCTTTTTCTGGTCTTCATCAATGTTCTCTCTGACTCTCTTGAAAATCCTCTCTATCTCTTTGCTGACGACTCTACTCTCTGTCGCTCCATTCTTCATCCCTCAGATCAGCAGTCTGCAGCCTCCTCACTCTCTGCAGACCTTGACAAAATCACAGACTGGGCAAACAAGTGGAACATGTCTTTCAATCCTGACAAATGTCACACTCTTTCGATGTCTTTCCAAAAAGACCGACTGGACAACCCTCCCATCCACTTTCTGAATAATCCTCTCCAAGAAGTTCTGTCACTCAAGCTTTTGGGTCTCACTATCTGCCATGATTTTTCCTGGGAAAACCACATTTCAAATCTGGCCTCCAAAGCCAGTCGCCGACTGGGCATCCTCCGTCGTGCGAAGTCCTTCCTTGGCACACCTGAGCTCCTCACCACATACAAGGCTTTCATCCACAGCTCAATGGAATACTGCTCTCCCCTCTGGGCTGGTGCTCCTGCCTCACACCTAGCTCGCCTTCATGCTGTTGAAACCAAAGCATTCAGAATCATTGGAATTTCCCGCGATGAAGCTAACTCCAAGGGCCTCTCACTCACTCACCGCAGGCAGGTTGGTGGTCTTTCCGTCTTCTACCGACTCCTCTCTGGCCTTGCCCCCCCCCAGCTCTCTCTGGGCTCTGTCCCGCAAATATTCCTACAGGTCGCACAAGATCTGCCTGCAACCCTCTTGTGGTTAAACTGCCAAAATGAAGACTCTCTGCTCACCTTCACTCCTTCATTCCTCTTTTCTCCCGCCTCTGGAACAAACTCCCTCACTCTCTTCAATCCCACTCCACCCTCCAAGTCTTTAAAACAGCTGTTCACCACCATCTCTTATCTTCCCCCATCCAATCCCGGTGTGTACCCCGGTTTAGAATAGGTACACCGTATCCCTGTGCATCGTAAGAGGCGACCAAGGGTTGGCGTCAGGAAGGGCATCCGGCCATAAAAACATTGCCTCAAACAGGGAACCGTGATTGTCATGGGGCCCGCAAGGCTAACCCCTGCTCTAGTGGGGAAAAATGGCCTCAAAACGATCATTCATTCATTCATTCATTCATCCAAAACCTTGATCTTTTCTACCCCTGCTAATTTCACCCCAATTCCACTTTTTTGAAATACCAACTTCTGTCCAGGAAGTCCTTGGTGTCCTTGTGTTTTATACTTCTCCCTCCCCCCCCCCCTCCCATGCATCCTCCCCCCGGGCCCTCTTCCTTCCACACATCTCCCTGCTCTCGGATGTTGTGTTTGTGTGCTTCTCCTTCTCTCCCCATCTTGTCTTCCGCTCCCTCTTTTTGGGTATTTTGTTTGTCTGGTTGATTTGTTTGTGAAGTAAATGTTAGCTCTTTCACGAGCCTCGATTCAGTATACAAAAAAAGAAGAAAAAAAGAAGAAGCGGAAACGAAAGGAATATACAAGAAAGAAGAAGAAGATGCAGCAGGACACAGGGCAGGCTTAACTATACAGTCTTAACTTAACGACCCCAGACGAACATACACACTCACACGGGATGGTAGCTTGTAGGGGAGGAAGGTCCAAGCAGATGTCCAGGCTCCTCGTCCGGTCCCGACCCGTGCCGTGGTGGTGAGGGAAGCGAGCCGGCAGTGCGTCGTTGTCGTTGACCGCGAGCGGACCTTACAGATATTGGGGGAACTGGGATGCGGCGTACGTAATACGTATTTCGTGCCAACGCTGTCTCTCTCCCGATCAATGTTCTTATCAAAGGCAGTTCGTATCAAAGGGCAGTTCGTATCAAAGGCAGTTCGTATCAAATGAGCTCCCTCACGCAGTTCCTCAAGTCGCCAAATCCGTGGTAATCAAGCTCTCTCCGCGCAGTCCTTGGCGCAGTCCTTTGCAATCAGCAGTCCGTGGCGCAGTCCTTCAAAGGGCTTGGCGCGTGCGCTTATATAATGCACTCAAAGATCAATGCGCACTTCATCAAACCACGCCCGCCACTGAGCTCACCTCAGCCCTGGTTGGTTGGTGAGGGCTCACCGGCTCCGCCCTTGATGGTGAGTTGATGTGGCCACACCTCGTTCTTGTCTCCCGCCCCCTTTTTCCTCGGCCTGAGACCACATGTTCAATGGTGTTTCGAGCGAGCGCTAAGGCGACGAAGGCTCAATGCAGCGAACGCTGCAAATCAAACCACGTGACAATTTGGGGAGAGACAAGCCCCGACTGTAGGGGCGCATAATGGCACAGCTTGGAGAGAGCGGCTGCAAAATGAACGGAGGGGCCTATTCTTATTTAATTGATGCAACGCAGATTCAACTATTGGGAACACGGCCTTATCTGACACATAATAAGGAAATAACTAAAGTTCCTATGGTGGCCTACGTGTTGCATATGGACTAACTAAGAGTGCAACCTTTAACCTTTTAAATGATGGAATATTTACAATAATTATTTACAAGTGAGGGTTCTACAACCGCAACAATATATATATATATATATATATATATATATATATATATATATATATATATATATATATATATATAAGATTAATGAACAGGATTAAGTAATTAAATTGGTATATGTGGTGCAAATACGTGCCCAGGAATCGAACTCAGGTCCTCTGGAAAACCATACCAGTGCTCTGCCATCTCAGCTATCTGGGAGACCCTGACTGAGTATGCAATTTTCCCACACATATGATTTTCACTCTCTGTCAATGCTTCCGGGGCACTCGCTGCCAATCATAGGAACACCAATGGCCTGAATACAAGAGGTTCTTCCTCCAATGGGGGGGACAAATCTATGTTCTCTATTATAAACACCACTGGGGGCGTAGTGAAGCAATTCGATTAATAAACAGGCTTAAATAATGAAATTGATATATGTGGGAAAATTACATGCAAAGAGAGTGGCAATCATATGTGTGGGAAAATTACATGCTCAGTCAGGGTCGCCCATATAGCTCAGATGGCCGAGCTTCCAGGGGACTTGGGTTCGATTCCTGGTCTGGGCATGCAATTTTCCCAAATATAAAAATTTACATTTATATATATATATATATATATATATATATATATATATATATATATATATATATATATATATATATATATATAATATTATAATATATCATCTATCTATAATTCCAGTAATCTCTGTGTGTGTGTGTGTGTCTGTGTGTGTGTATGCGACCGCTGTTTCTCGACAACCACGGGTCCGATATACTTGAAACTTGCCAGGTATATTGCTGGGGACCCGAGGATGTGCCTTTTCAAGGTTTCATATTAATCGGACAAGTAGTTACCGAGCTATGGCGATTTCTTTACCAAACTCCGCAAGCCGTTCGCTTTGGACCAAACCATTTCATGTAAATAGAGGGGGGGGGGGATTGTCACTGTACTCGCAAGCCGTTCGCTTTGGACCAAACCATTTCATGTAAATAGAGGGGGGGGGGATTGTCACCGTACTCGCAAGCCGTCCGCTTTGGCTTTGCGAATGGACCAAACCATTTCATGTAAATAGAGGGGGGGGATATAATTTTGTACGGGCATGCCCTAGTATTATATAAAGTTCTGTAATCACTAACTCACTGACCGACTGATATTAATGTTCGGTACCTACAGGGTGTTGTAGAAAGCTGAAATTTGTGTTCCGATGGACATTGAAGCAGGTACACCAGAAAATCACAGAGCCGACGGAAAGCGTCTGTAAATGAAAATTTACGTAAAAACCCGTAAATGCATCTGTGAAAAAAAAAACCTCAATCGATATGTTTCATTTGAAAATTGTAATTACTATAACTGTAAACTAAAATACACATGGCAATAATGTCCATAAATGAAAAAAGAAAAAGCGTCCTTTAAATAAAATTTACATAAAAACCTGTAAAAGCATCCGTTAAAAAAAAAAAACCTCAATCGATATCTAACATGTGAAAATTGTAATTTCAACAACTGTAATCTGCAAAATAAAAGCCTCTGAAAATTTATGTAAAAAACCGTAAACACGGTAAAAAAAATCCCGACAACTATGAGGTCATTGATGCTTGCCTATAATCATAAAGTTCAATTTATTATGTAACCAAATACTTATTTCTTACAAGGTGTAAGCATACCCCAATATATATATATACTGTATATATATATATATATAGATATATATATATATATATATATATATATATATATATATAGATATATATATATATATATGTATATATATATATATATATATATATATATATATATATATATATATATATATATTGTTGTGGATATGAGGATTGTGTTTTTTTTATTGTGTTTTAATTGCATAGTAAATTGTTGTTAGAATATCGCCCTCCTTGCTCCAGTGTTGTATAAAGGTCAAAGGGCGTTCCCATAGTTAGTTCCATAAAGCATACATGGAGGACACCATAATACCCCTGTTCAGTAGTTTATTTCCTTATTCTGTGTATTAGGGTAAGGCCTTGTCTTCCATTAAGATGACACTCCATTGCACCAAGTGAAACAAGATAGATCCACTTTCATTCCTATTCCCAAAACCTCCATTTCCAACTGCGTCATTGCCAAGCCTCAATTGCCAATTACATCCCCTCCAAGCCTCAATTACCAACTGCACTGGGCAGTTTGCCAGGTTTGCTACAGCTGTGGGTTGTTGATTTCGCCCCAAAACCACCATTGAACATGTGCTCGGGTCGGGGAAGAAAGGCGTGTCCCCACCTCGTCATAGAGGGGAGGAGTGAGTCAGCCCCACTCAACCAACCACGAACAAGGGGTTGGACTTGGAGAGGGTGTGGAGAGAAACATCAAGGAGGTTCGCGAAGGTTCAGGGGCGTGGCATATATAACCCGCAGAAGACGCCCCCACCTCAGATGAGTCCTGGAAAAAGCATGCGACGTCCACACAGCAGCAGCAGCAGCAGCAGCCACAGCAGCAGCCACAGCAGCAACAACAGCAGCTTCAGCCACAGCAGCTTGGGGCTTGACGGCAGTTCTTGAGCAGAGCCGCGAAGGAACGGCGGCTGCTAAACGCGCCGATCGTGCTGCAGTACCCGTGGACCTTCCTCTCCCTCCAGCCATTCACCTCCTGCCAGTCCTATCATCATTCCCCACGTGAGTCTGTCCTTGTTTGTTCTGTCCCTGGGTTAATTAAGACTGTAGGTAAGCTAGCGTTGCACTGTCTCTCTAATATCTTCTGTAAATTATTTTCTTATCTTTCCTTCTTCCTTGGTTACTTTTGGTTGTAAATAGTAAATAAATTATATTCGTATTCCCTACTTCTGTCTTCTTCTCCTTCACATCCATGTCACTTTTGTCTTCTCCATATTGAATATCTGTGGCGCGATCCGGCCAACGTTCGGGAATCGGGTTAGTCGGGGTAACTGTTCGGCCGCGGTGCTATCCGCTCGGCAAACCATCATCCTTATTCGCGGTCCGTAACAATCTATATATATATATATATACTGTATATATATATATATATATATATATATATATATATATATTATATATATACATATATATATATATATATATATATATATATTATATATATATATATATATTATATATATATATATTTATTATTATTATTATTATTTTTGTATACAGAATCGAGGCTCGTGAAAGAGCTAACATTTATCACACAATCAAATCAAACAGACAAAAAATATATATAAAAAGACGGAGCGGTAGACAAGATGGGGAGAGAAGGGGAAGCACACAAACACAACATTTGAGAGCAGGGACATCGGGAGATGTGTGGGAGGGAGAGGGCTTGGGGGGAGGAGGCGTGGGAAGGGGGGGGGGGGGGTGGGAGAAGTACAAAACACAAGGACACCAGGGAGTTGGTATTTCAAAAAAGTGGATTTGGTGTGAAGTTAGCGGGGGTAGAAAAGATCAAGGTTTTGGATGGGGGAAGATAAAAGATGGTGGTGAACAGCTGTTTAAAAGACCTGGAGGGCGGAGTGGGATTGAAGAGAGTGAGGGAGTTTGTTCCAGAGGCGGGAGAAAGGAGGAATGAAGGAGTGAAGGTGAGCAGAGAGTCTTGATTTTGGCTGTTTAACCATAAGAGGGTTGCAGGCAGATATTGTGCGGCCTGTAGGAATATTTGGGGGACAGAGCCCAGAGAGAGCTGGGGGGGGCAAGGCTGGAGAGGAGTCGGTAAAAGACAGAAAGACCACAAACCTGCCTGCGGTGAGTGAGTGAAAGGCCCTCGGAGTTAGCTTCATCGCGGGAGATTCCAATGATTCTGAATGCTTTGGTTTCAACAGCGTGAAGACGAGCTCGGCGTGAGGCAGGAGCACCAGCCCAGAGTGGAGAGCAGTATTCCATTGAGCTGCAGATGAAAGCCTTGTATGTGGTGAGGACCTCAGGTGTGCCAAGGAAGGACTTCGCACGACGGAGGATGCCCAGTCGGCGACTGGCTTTGGAGGCCAGATTTGAAATGTGGTTTTCCCAGGAAAGATCATAGCAGATAGTGAGACCCAAAAGCTTGAGTGACAGAACTTCTTGGAGAGGATTATTCAGAAAGTGGATGGGAGGGTTGTCCAGTCGGTCTTTTTGGAGAGACATCGTAAGAGTGTGAGATTTGTCAGGATTGAAAGACATGTTCCACTTGTTTGCCCAGTCTGTGATTTTGTCCAGGTCTGCAGAGAGTGAGGAGGCTGCATACTGCCGATCTGAGGGATGAGGAATGGAGCGACAGAGAGTAGAGTCATCAGCAAAGAGATAGAGAGGATTTTCAAGAGAGTCAGAGAGATCATTGATGAAGACCAGAAAAAGCACAGGGCCCAGAACACTGCCTTGGGGAACTCCAGCCTGAACAGGAAGAGGAGATGAGAGAAACCAATTCAGGGCCACACGTTGACTACGACTAGAGAGGAAGTCCACCAGCCATGCGTGGAGATTTCCATGGATACCAAAGGAGGAGAGTTTGGTGAGCAGAGCGGGGTGCCAGACCCTATCGAAGGCACATGATATGGCAAGGGAGACAGCTCTCATTTGCTGTTTTGCATTGAGGACCTCCATCCATTGTTGAGAAAACAGAAGCAGCATGTCCAGAGTAGAGTGACCTGGTCTGAAACCAAATCGATGATCAGAGATCAAGCCATTGGAGAAGAGGAAAGATTTCATATCCGAAGCAATGATGGATTCCATGACTTTGCTGATAATTGGGAGAAGGCTGCTTGGTCTGTAGTTGCTAGGATCTGTTTTTGCACATTTTTTGTGCAAGGCGGTGATGTTGGCTGATTTCCAAGCAGATGGCAGATGACCTTGAGCAAAAGAGAGGGCGAAGAGAACAGAGAGAGGGAGTGAAAGAGCGGCAGAACAGGATTTTTGGACCCGTGGGCTGATGCCGTCAGGTCCAGTTGCAGAATCAGTGTCGAGGGTTGACAGAAACTTTTCCACCTTGTCAGGAGGAAAGGACACAGAGTCCCGGAGCAGCTGGGTATGACTGGGTATGGTGGGTACAGAGAGGGATGGGTTTGGGACACAAGATTTTGAGGCAAACACAGAGTTGAGGCATTCGGCTTTGTCACGTGCGGTGTCAACTGTGTAGCCATTTGAGGTAAGGGAGGGGATGGAGGGGGAACAAACACCAGAAACAGATTTGACCAGACTCCACCAGGATTTGGAAGAGGGAGACAGATAAGAGAGTTCTGTCTTGAGAATGGAGAGATATTGTTTCCTGGCTCTCCTGAGGGTGGATACACACTTGTTTCGGGCTTTGTGAAAGGAAATGAGATTTCCTTCCGTTGGATTTGCTTTCCAGGAGACGAAGGCAAGTTGTTTCTGGGCAGCAGCCTTACCACAAGATTCCGTGTACCATGGACAGGAGGAAGGGTATGACAACTGAAGACGAGATGGGATAAATCTGTGCATGAGAGAGAGCAATTTACTTTGGAAGAATTCCCAGGATGACTTGATGTCAGAGGCGGTAGAGATGGGAGACCAGCCCAGATGATTGATGGCTGCTTGAGGACCGTGCCAGTTGGCCTGAGTGAAATGCCAGACTCGTCGACGCTGAGGAGGCTCCCTGAGAATGGTCAGAGAGATGTCCACTTTAACAAGCATATGATCAGATGAGCCGATTGGAGCAGAAGAAGAGCAGCAGACATTTTCAGGGAAGTTAGTCAGGGACATCATGAAGGAGGAAAGTTTCTGTTAAGCAGATCACGTCTGGTTTGTCAGAAGCAACCTGTATGGAGAGATCAGTCAAGTTTGAGCGAAGGCCCCGGATGTTTGAGGTCCATACCGTAATGAAGAGGAAGGGGGAGCATCGGATACAGAACAGGGGGGGGGGGTGGGGTAGGGGTAGGGTAAGTAGGGTAAGATGTGGAAGAGGAGGAAGATGTAGGGAGAGCTGTTGAAGGTGTGTCAGAGATTTCAGAATAGCTTGGAGAAAGGGAAGGATGGGGCGGACAAAAGGTTTGATGGTGATTGGGTGAGGCACAGTGAGGTGATATTTGAGGGGGAAGAGCGAGGCAGAAGCTTGGGGGAGATGACTTTGAAAGTTGGAAGGGGGAAGAAGCGGGGAGGACGCTTTGAGGAGGAGGGATAAGAGGGGAGTCTGGGAGGGGAGGGGCGAGGGAGAGTCTCGGACGGGAGGGGTGTGGGGGGAGTTTAGGAGGGAAAGGGTAAGGGGGGAGATTTGAAAGGATGGGGTGATGGGAAGGATTTGGAGGGGAGGGGCAAGGGGGAAGATTTGAAAGGGATGGGTGATGGGGAAGATTTGGAGGGGAGGGGCAAGGGGGAAGATTTGAAAGAGATGGGTGATGGGGAAGATTTGGAGGGGAGGGGTGATTGGGAAGTTTTGGAGGGGAGGGGTGATGGGGACGATTTGGAGGGGAGGGGTGAGATTGGATTTTAGAAAGTGTACGATTAATGGGAAACGAACATTTATTGCAAAATGAGTTTATTGTGACCTTCGAGTCAAAAATAGGTTTGAGGACGCTGGAGGGGGGGGGGGGGGGGAGGTGGAGTGCAGGAGAGTTTAGGGAATGTAGGAAAGAGGAACTGTAAGAGATGGATTTTTTTTTTGGAATGAATAGATTTGGTGAGCAAGTCGAAAGCATCCTTTTATAGAAGAAGAAGAAAAAGTTGTTATAATATACGACAGAATACAGTACTTCAGGGGAAAGTTTAAACATTTTTAAATTGAGCAGTGAAAACTATCTGGGGAAATGGAAAATGGAAATGTGGGTGAAACACGTGATCAAAGAACGAACAAACAAATAGGAACAACGAATAAACGAATAAGAACAACGAATAAGAACAGAGCAGGAAAAGATTATTTGGGGGTTTTTTTTTTTTTGAGTTGAGATTTTAAACAAGGAAGTATGGCGTGAAAGACTGGGACAAAAACAGAGAACGAAAGTAATTGCAGCACAATCGACGGACCGCTGAGAGAAAAACAAAGCCTCAGGGTAGGACACGGTAGCATACTATGCCTCAAAAGACGCGACACGAATTAACCGACGATTTTGCATACAGGTATGAAAAATTAACACCGAGAAACTTACTAAGGACACACTATAGGTACACACACCGAAAGATAAATACAGTTTCGACAAAAACACAATTGTGAAAACATACTTAACTTCGAAAGCATGAGCGCATGGACAGCTTCGAAAAGACCAATCTAATTATACATATATATATATATAATTATATATATATATATATATATATATATATATATATATATATATATATATATATATATATATGTACAATGTACATATACATAAATATACGAGTATGCGGACCCCGAACATCACACCCATATGTGCTCGTCAAACATCTCATTCCAAAATCATGGGCATTAATATGGAGTTGGTCCCCCCTTTGCTGCTATAACAGCCTCCACTCTTCTGGGAAGGCTTTCCACTAGATGTTGAAACATTGCTGCGGGGATTTGCTTCCATTCAGCCACAAGAGCATTAGTGAGGTCGGGCACTGATGTTGGGCATCCACCACCATTATTGATACAAATTCTCAGTAATTTTCTATCCGTTTGTTTGTGACATAATCGGCCTATTTTCGCGGCAGTTCTTTTTACCATGGTAATGGCAGTGCAGACAGAGCTCCCTAAATGACATTTTGCTTGGATTCCATGCAGGGACGTCATTAGTGCTAATGCACAACAGATGGTTCACATTGTGGAGGATTATATAACCACCTCCACAC
>NC_136261.1:375681857-375901857 GCF_964187855.1 Myxine glutinosa | reverse complement strand
AAGTACTCCCAATGCGGAACGAAAGCATGATAATGATGACATCATAGTTGAAGTGGTATATCAGCCAAAAATATTTTAATCGAATTCCTTATCTTAAAAATCTGAAATTGCATGCACATGGTCTATGACTCATTTGTATTGAAATATTAAATATATGACATCATAGGTCACATGGTTTGGCAGCCATATTGGATTGAAGGGAAATATTAAATAATTACATCTCTGAAACTGCTTTCCCGATTGATGCGAAATTTTACAAATATCATCTAACAGCACTGTTGCATATAGTTTGAAAACTGATGATGTCATAGGTCACGTGGTTTGGCAGCCATCTTGGATAGAAAAATGAACCTTATTCAATCAACATGAAACTTCACAAACGTGATCCCCTACCCACACATATGCAGAGTGATGGCATCTACCCGTTGTGGGATTATGCGGAGGCATATTGGCGACAGTCGCATTGTTCTAATTTTTAACTGTTTTCGTTATTTTGAACATACAAAAGAAGAAGAAGATGTCTGAATACAAAGCAGATGCAGATGGCTTTTGCATTTGCAGATCCTTTACTCGTTTAGTTATGAATCAGATCGATTTTGTTGCATTTATGGATATTCAAGGAAATTTTACTTGACTCGGTGGATTAATGGTTCGAGCGTCCACTGCAAGTGTAGGAGGTCGTTGGTTCGATTCTCGGCTGAGTCACGCCAAATATTTTAAAATGGTTTGGTTGCTTCCTTGGTTGACGTTCAGCATTTAAAATGTCGAGAGCACTGACGATCCTCATAGGTTGGCATCCATGGGGAGGACTTAGTGCCTCCTGAGGAAATGCCTTGCTGAGTGCCGTGAGAAAGATGGTGCCATTGTGACGTCACAAGTACCCAGAGTGCTTCAGGAAGTGAAGGCACTTCCCCTAATCATAGTAGCTGTTTATTCCATCTAACAGTCTTGTGTGGGGGTCACGTATGTTCATTCATCTGTTGATCCATGTGTGTGCGACAGCTCCACTACGAGCCATGGATTGTGTAAAATAAGTCTTAGAGAAAAAGGCCACTTGGGTCTTTCATACCTGTGCTATATCCATATTGAATTAGCTTTATTGTTTTACTTATGGTCTTTGCATTTACCCCATTTTTATGATTTACGTAATCTAGTTTGGAAATGTCTTATTGTTATAAGTTATAATTTAATTCTCTAAGCTGGGAATGTATCCAGGGTATAATTACACAATGGCCTATGCTTTTCAAGAGGTATGCACATGTCTACATGCTGATCTCTGCACTGCTAATGTCAATGGTGAAGAAGGTATCTTTTCGCATGTGTTAGCGGGCCATAAAAGTGGATGTCATAAAACGAAATTCTCAAGATATGTGATGAAAATCTCATGAGATTTCTCTTATTAATGCAATGATGTATGTGGCCTGTGGCTGCTGGTTGCATCATTACTGGGAGTGTGGCTGCGCCCTTGGTGCATTACCCCCTGTTTCCACGTGTTTCCAGAAAGCTGGTACTCATTTTTCCGACCTTGAAAGGATGACAATCTGAGTCAACCTACCTGGTGTTATCTAACGGCATGACAGGGGCTCAAACTCAAGACCTGAAGATCTTAAGCCAGCCACCTTAACCGTTAAGGCAATTCCAGCCTTATTCTCCATTGCAGACCTCATGAGAAATCATAGGATAATTTTGCAAGTTCAAATGCCACACAAAATCACGTGGGGTCTATGCTTAGGAAATTGCTCAAAGGTCTTGAGAACAACTTGAGGCCGAATGAGTGGACTACTAACCTGGGCCGCAATCCCCATGACTTCAACTCCACAACACAAACTCATCTTATGAAGACTCTTGGTCAAAAACTATCATGAGTTCCCAACTGAACACCTTACTTCCATTTCATGAACTGAACTGTGGAAACACACCTGCACAAAAGAACGATTACAATGCAAGAGCAAGAGAGAAGGATAACTCCGTTCAAAAAACTCCTCTCTGGAAAGTCAAATCTCCTTCTCCTTGACAAGATATCCGATCATAATGAATGAAAAGCCTCCTGTAAGACAATTCTTAATTATTCATGATTGTAAACTCTGAAAGTTGACCTTTTGTCTGTTGTCTGTCTATTGTTACCGTATACACATCAGAAATGACCTCGTTAAGGTCTTCCCAGAAGCTCGCCAAACCATAGTGCTTTAGCCTTTCCCGATAATATCGAAACAATCTCATCAGCATCTGCCTTCCTCATTGTATCACTCCTTTTTGCATAATGCTCTTGGATCATCCATCTGTCAATGTGATATGACTCCTGTGAGACCAATCTTGCAGCCATCCATCTCCCTAAGCTCTTCTCCCACTTACCGAGTTTAACAAGCCTCTAAAGGGGAAAGTGAACGTGATACAAGAGCATAGACGTCAAAACCCAGACTTTCGAGGAGCTCCTCTGTTGCTTCGTTACTCCAAGCCTCAATGGACGTGTTTTGCCTCAAGTGTCAGACTTCATTTGATTGCCACATCTGCCTCTTATTGAAGTTTAGAAAAGCCCTTGATTACTCCTTAGGCATGTCTATCTGTACTTCTTGCCTTCTCCTTTCTCTCGGAGATAAAGGTCATATGGACATAATTAATTGTACCCTGAAAGGGATCTCCATAAATCGGCTCTGAGTGCGTGCCAAGACAGAATTCAGAGAAGGAGGCCTGGATACCACGAAAGACCCTGATATAGAACGCCACATTGTCAGGAAATAGCAGAAACTGATCAAATTTGGCGGAGGATGATTTATCTGGCAAAATGGTCTCGTTCAGTGACAGGGTAACCAAGGGAATTGAGAGAGGGTTTGGTAATAGTCAACCATCTGTCATCACCAAAACAATCATTACTATCCCACTACTGCAATAATAAAAATAAAAAAACAAGTAGAGATACATTTAAAGTACACCGCCCCCATGCCAAATAAATAAATATCATGCTCCAGTTCAGCAATACCGCCATGCAGCGCATAGAGACTACATTGGGAGGGAGAGGTATACAATAACTGATTTATTAATTATAAAATTAAAATAAATATATAATAATCGTAAAATAATTAATTTCTTAATCAATTGGCTAATGGCATACCTAAACCACCAGTGTTTCATCCAAATCTGTAACTTTTTGAAACCTAATTAAATAATTAATCGATTAATTGATTAATCAATGAATCCAAAATATAATTTATAGCCAAATCACTTGGTCATTGCCATGTCCAAATATCAGCTTCCTAGCTCAAAAAGGTGTCTGAGATATTGCCCAGATGAGAAAGAAAATAAATAAGTACTTAATAAATCTATAATAATTAATTAATTAATCAATTAATTGATTAATAAAAAAACAAAAATATATAGTTTTTGCTAAAGCATGTATTCACTATTGTGCCGAAATTTCAGCTTTCTAGCTCAAAGGATGGCTGAGAAATCGCCTGGACAAACAAACAAACAACAAACAAACAAACAAAAAGACGTCATGCGAAGCACGATACTTGCAAAATCCGCCCCCCCTCCCCACGAAAAAAAAATTCCATTGATACAGCAAATTGTCCATTTCATAAAGATTAAAATTGACAATCTTGATCAAAGCTCGGGTCAATAGGAAGAAAAGTGACGATTTTTTCAGATGAAAAATGATGATTTTGGAAGGTTGACCTTGAGTTGACCTTTGACCTTTTGACCTCAAAAAATAGTTAGTTTCCCCCTTTAGTGACTCAATGTGCAAATACTGTTCAATTTTCAAGTCAATCGGATGAAAATTGAGGATTTTAAAAACTTGGCCTATATTGACCTTTTAACCTATGTGGACCTCAAAAATAGTTGGCGGTTGAATTCAGTGACAATATATGTAAATTCTCTTCGAATATCAACCCAATCAAATGAAAATTAGTGATTTTAGAAATTCGGCCTATGTTGACCTTTTGGCCTATGTTTACCGAAAATATAATTTGTGGTTGAATTTTTTTTTTTTTTTTTTTTTGTGTATACAAGATCGAGGCTCGTGAAAGAGCTAACATTAATCACACAAAAAGACAAACCGACACACAAAACATAAAAAACAAGGGGAGCGGCAGACAAGATGGGGAGAGAGGGGGAAGGACACAAAAGAGAGGGGGAAGAGGGGGAAGGACACAAACACAACATTTGAGAGCAGGGACATCGGGAGGACTTGGGGGGAGGTGGGAGAGGAATAAAACATATGAACACTGCAAGGACTCTGGGGTGAATTACCGGGGGTAGAAAAGATCAAGGTTTTCGATGGGGGAAGATAAGAGATGGTGGTGAACAGCTGTTTTAAAGACCTGGAGGGAGGAGTGGGATTGAAGGGAGTGGGGGAGTTTGTTCCAGAGGCGGGAGAAAAGGGGTTTGAAAGAGTGAAGGTGAGCAGAGAGCCTAGACTTTGGCAGTTTAACCATAAGAGGGTTGCAGGCAGATCTTGTGCGACCTGAAGGAATATTGGGGGGACAGAGCACAGAGAGAGCTGGGGGAGCAAGGCCGGAGAGGAGTCGGTAGAAGACAGAAAGACCACCAACCTGCCTGCGGTGAGTGAGTGAAAGGCCCTCGGTGTTGACTACATCGCAGGAGATTCCAATGATTCTGAAAGCTTTGACCTCAACAGCGTGAAGCCGAGCAAGGTGTGAGGCAGGAGCACCAGCCCAGAGGGGGGAACAGTATTCCATTGAGCTGCGGATGAAAGCCTTGTATGTGGTGAGGAGCTCAGGTGTGCCAAGGAAGGACTTCGCACGACGGAGGATGCCCAGTCGGCGACTGGCTTTGGAGGCCAGCTTGGAAATGTGGTTTTCCCAAGAAAGATCATGGCAGATAGTGAGACCCAATAGCTTGAGCGACAGAACTTCTTGGAGAGGATTGTTGAGAAAGTAGATGGGAGGGTTGTCCAGTCGGTCCTTTCGGAGAGACATTGTAAGAGTGTGAGATTTGTCAGGATTGAAAGACATGTTCCACTTGTTTGACCAGTCTGTGATTTTGTCCAGGTCTGCAGAGAGTGAGGAGGCTGCAGACTGCCGATCTGAGGGATGAGGAATGGAGCGACAGAGAGTAGAGTCGTCAGCAAAGAGATAGAGAGGATTTTCAAGAGAGTCAGAGAGATCATTGATGAAGACCAGAAAAAGCACAGGGCCCAGAACACTACCTTGGGGAACTCCAGCCTGAACAGGAAGAGGAGATGAGAGAAACCCATTCAGGGCCACACGTTGACTACGACCAGAGAGGAAGTCCGCCAGCCATGCGTGGAGATTTCCATGGATACCAAAGGAGGAGAGTTTGGTGAGCAGAGCAGGGTGCCAGACCGTATCGAAGGCACGTGAAATGTCAAGGGAGACAGCTCTAATTTCCTGTTTGGCGTTGAGGACCTCCATCCATTGTTGAGAAAGCAGAAGCAGCATGTCCAGAGTAGAGTGACCAGGTCTGAAACCAAATTGATGATCAGAGATCAAGCCATTGGAGAAGAGGAAAGATTGAATATCTGAAGCAATGATGGATTCCATGATTTGCTGATAATTGGGAGAAGGCTGATTGGTCTGTAGTTGCTGGGATCTGTTTTTGCACCTTTTTTGTGCAAACCGGTGATGTTGGCTGATTTCCAAGCAGATGGCAGATGACCTTGAGCAAAAGAGAGGGTGAAGAGAACAGAAAGAGGGAGTGAAAGGGCAGAAGAACATGATTTTAGGACCCGTGGGCTGATGCCGTCAGGACCAGTTGCAGAATCAGAGTCGAGGGTTGACAGAAACTTTTCCACCTTGTCAGGAGGAAAGGACACAGAGTCCAGGAGCAGCTGGGTACGACTGGGTACGGTGGGTACAGAGAGGGATGGGTTTGGGACACAAGATTTAGAGGCAAACACAGAGTTGAGGCATTCAGCTTTTTCACGTGCAGAGTCAGCCGTTAAGCCGTTTGAGGTGAGGGAGGGGATGGAGGGGGAACAAACACCAGAAACAGATTTGACCAGACGCCACCAGGATTTGGAAGAGGGAGACAGATAAGAGAGTTCGGTCTTGAGAATGGTGAGCTATTGTTTCCTGGCTCTCCTGAGGGTGGACACTCACTTGTTTCGGGCTTTGTGAAAGGAAATGAGATTTCCTTCCGTTGGATTTGCTTTCCAGGAGACGAAAGCAAGTTGTTTCAGGGCAACAGCCTCACCACAAGATTCCGTGTACCATGGATGGGAGGAAGGGTCTGACAACTGAAGACGAGATGGTATAAATCTGTGCATGAGAGAGAGCAATTTACTTTGAAAGAATTCCCAGGATGAGTTGATGTCAGAGGCGGTAGAGATGGGAGACCAGTCCAGATGATTGATGGCTGCTTGAAGACCGTGCCAGTTGGCCTGAGTGAAATGCCAGACTCGTCGACGCTGAGGAGGCTCTCTGAGAATGGTCAGAGAGATGTCCACTTTGACAAGCACATGATCAGATGAGCCGATTGGAGCAGAAGAAGAGCAGCAGACATTTTCAGGGAAGTTCGTCATAACCAAATCCAGAAGAGAAGATGCTCCGTTGACTGAGATCCGGGTCGGGAAATTGACAGATTGTGTCAGTCCCAGTGAGTCACAGAAGTCCTTTGCTGAAGAGCCATGGCTGGTGAGAGAGGTACCCACACCCAGCCAACTGGCATGGTGACAATTGAAATCACCACATATGAGGAAGAGAGAGTTGGGATGGGTAGATAGAAGTTGGTCCATATTATCAGACAGTGAGATGTAGATGGAGTCATCGCTGTTTGGTGGACGGTACAACACACATATGAACAAAAGGTGGGAGCGAAGGGGAAGCCGTAGCCAAAGGTATTCCTGGGGGTGAGGTGGAGAGAGGGCAGTGGAGGGCGAGTGAGGAAGAGAGTTTTTTATAAAGATAGCAACCCCACCTCCAGGACGAGGCTCAGGTCTATCATACCGGAGGAGGGAGTAACCTGGGAGAGATACCAAGGCATCAGAGACATCATGAAGGAGGAAAGTTTCTGTTAAGCAGATCACATCTGGTTTGTCAGAAGCAACCTGTATGGAGAGGTCAGTCAAGTTTGAGCGAAGGCCCCGGATGTTTGAGGTCCATACCGTTAATGAAGAGGAAGGGGGAGCATCGGGTGCAGAACAGGGGGGGGAGGGGGAGGGGTAGGGTAAGATGTGGAAGAGGAGGAAGAGGTAGGGAGAGCTGTTGAAGGTGTGTCAGAGATTTCAGAGATTTCAGAATAGCTTGGAGAAAGGGAAGAATGGGGCGGACAAAAGGTTTGATGGAGATTGGGTGAGGCACAGTGAGGTGTTATTTGAGGAGGGGGAAGAGCGAGGCAGAAGGTTTGGGGAGATGAAGGTGAAAGTTGGAAGGGGGAAGAAGCAGGGAGGATGCTTTGAGGAGGAGGGGTGAGAGGGGAGTCTAGGAGGGGAGGAGCGAGGGAGAGTCTCGGAGGGGAGGGGTGTGGGGGGAGATTTGAAAGGGATGGGTGATGGGGAGGATTTGGAGGGGAGGGGTGAGATTGGATTTTGAAAAGTGTACGATTCATGGGAAACGAACATTTTTTGCAAAATGAGTTTGAGACCTTCGAGTCAAAAATACGTTTGAGGACACTGGAGGAGGGGTGGAGTTCTGGATAGTTTAGGGAATGTAGAAAGGAGGAACTGTAAGAGATGGTATTATATATATTTTTTGGAATGAATAGATTTGGTGAGCAAGACGAAAGCATCCTTTTGTAGGAAAAGAAGAAAAGGGTGTTGTAATATATGAGAGAAAATAGTTGTTCAGGGGAGAGATTATACATTTCTAACCGCGTGATCGCGAACGAAGAACGAACGAACAAAAAGAACAACAAATAAGCGAATAAGACCTGGGAAGGAAATATTTTTTTTGGGGTTTTTTTTTTTTTTTTTTTTGTGAGTACAGATATTAAACAAGGAGGTACGGGGTGAACGACTGGTACGAAACAGAGAACGAAAATAATTTCAGCGCATTCGACGAATCACTGAGAGAAAAACAAAAACCACAAGGTCGGAGACGGTACGGTAGTCTAAGCCTACGAGTACTAGGCCGCAGAATACTCGATACCATTAACCGACGATTGTGTATACATGTACGAAAAATTAGCACCGAAAATTTTCCAAAAGATACGCTATAGGTACACACACCGAAGGATAGATACAGTCTCGACAAAAACACGATTGTGATAGATCACTTAGCTTCGAGAGCGTGAGCGCATGGAGCAGCTTCGAAAAGACGTGACCTCGCCGTGATCTCGCGAGATCCTTCAATCAGTGACCCTGCATGCATGGAGCAGTGACGCGAAATTCAGTGACCAGATATGCAAATGCTCTTCAAATTTCCAGTCAATCGGATGAAAATCGAGTATTTTAGAAATCCGGCCGATGTTGACCTCAAAAATACTTGGTGGTTGAATTCAGTGACCAGATATGCAAGTCCTCTTCAAATTTCAAGTTAATCGGATGAAAATTGAGGATTTTAGAAAGTTGGCAAAGTTGGTGACCTTTGGTGTATGTTGACCTTTTGACCTTTTGACCCCAAAACAATAGGCTTTTCAATTGTGACGACCTTTACAACTTGGTGAAGTTTTGTGACGATCGGTTTAGAATTGTGACCTGTAAGCCAGTGACAAACAAACAGACAGACAGACAGAACCACAAACGCAACCGACCGATATACTTGAAAAATCTTCGATTTTGTAAGTAACAAACAAGACACCAGAGTGAAAACTGAGTACTCCCTTTCAGCGCACGTTATCACCGGCCCCCTTTCGGTGCCCGGCGATGACGTCATGCAGCACCTGGAGATGAAGTAGGAAAGGAGCGGTGTTAGGGTTAATTACGACGCCTTTGCTGGCATCAACTTGTGGACATTGAAGAGACCATGGAATCCTTTTGATAGAAAGAAAATAAGATTGCATGGTTCGCCAATACTCTGGCTAAATTTGAAACTTTGTCGAATATACAGCATCTTGCACATCACTGGCAGCAGACAAAACCTGGAATTCCTGGGTCAAATATCTATTTTCCAGCTATATCAATAAGTTAGATCAGATGGCTTAATGAAAGAGGAGCTGAATGAATTACTTCAAATATTTGAGGGTTCACCTGTTAGTATTCGGCCTATCTGAACCTGTGGCTCATGATGTGAGGAACTCCGGTATATACCATACGTACATATGTCCATTGGTCTGGTAATGTCTGTGTAATTACACCGACATCTATTGATGAAGTTGTCCTGCAATTTCTGAGTTTCTGTACAAGCTCCTTCATGATCCGTGCAATTGAGTGTAAAAATCGACAACTTAAGGACGTATTCCAAGGCATCAGCCAAATGGTTCATGGAAAGGCTCTCTCTCTATCCCATGTCCGATCTCCTCGAATTACCTGCGCTGATCGCTTCAGGTAAATACGTGGTGCCGTGTTATTGTTGTGACAGCACTCCAGGCAGCACAGTTCCGTTGTTGGGTTGTAAACGCATCGGGCAGCTCGCGTGAGGCTGGCAACAATCAGTCTCCGGTGTTCTGCTTTCGCTCTCACGACGTTAGGCAGTCAAAGATGGCCATGTGGCTGGCAGATGCCTGCTGGCGACGTTTGCTTTAACGGATGGGTTACCATCGTACTGGTGGTCTGCTCTTTGGAAAGACTGAAGGGACCATTTTGGAGCCATCTTTTTACGGGAAGATTGTGCAGATAAACTGGAGCAAGTTTCAGGACGTTTGATAAGCTCCTATTTTATCGAAAAGCCGTTCCACTTTGATGTCGCATCCTTTACGAAAGGTCATACTGTTTGGTTGCCTTTCAAGTTAAGTAGTTCCTCCCTGATGCCGATAGAGTTTGAAAAGTAAGATGGATTGAATCTGCAGAGATTTGTTGTTTGTGGAAGTCATCAACCATCATATAAGCACTTCTCGCATAGAGTGTAATAGCTCATTCACATTTTTTTTTTCTTCTGCACTGATCTTAGGCTGGCAGAGGACTTCAATTGAGGATTCGGACTTCAGCAGACATAATTCTACTTTTTGCATATAATACAAGGACAGAAGGAGAGTAGCGATACATTTATGCTATACGAGGAGACGAGACAATGGATAGGTGATTGTTTCACCTGGCGATCTCAGCGCCTAGAGGAAAGTGCTCAGATTGTCACAAATAGGCAAGCCAAATCCAAACTAGATCCTAAAAATCCAATGTGATTTGCATCGTGAAGGCAAACTTGCCTGGAAAATGCAAAAACTCGATATTCAAATTCGCTCGAAGCATCTCAGAGCAACTGCTCGACAGGACTGAGAAATGTGGTTTGTTCAGCCACCCCCAACCCCCTGCTGCTTCCTCCCCCCCTGCCATAGTCTGCCCTCTTCCCCTGCCTGCCCTTGTATCGCCTCCCCCGCTTCAAAGCCACCCGACAGGGTCATCAATCGGGCTCGGTGTGCTGTTTGCTTGCTTTAGGTCTGGTTGTTACAAGAAGAGGTCACAAGGAATCTTTTGCAGGATCAGATTTGCTACTTTATGGGGGTGGGAGACGGTGCAGGATTGGGGTGGTTGCAAAGGGGGAGGTGTCAGGGGGGCACGGCCGCTTCGGGGAGGCACGTTTATTCAATCACAATGGTTTCACCAGAAAAGAGTCATTTATCAAGTATAAGATGAAATATTCACCTTGAATGATGGAAAAGTTTTGCTGTCAGCAAAGAAAAAAAATCAGGTAAATGATCCTTGCCTTCGCCCTAGGATCTTCGTGCGGACACGCCAGCGGCTTAAGTCCGCAGACAATTTCAGCTTTGTCAATGCAGCGCAGAAAGTTGTTCCTATTCAAAATCTATCCATGATATGAACCAGAGATGTCACCATCAAATATTAGAGGGCAATTCAGTTGAGCAGAAAGTACCCAGCATTTTAGGAAACACTTATTTTCAGGGTTAGTTTTAAAGTTTCCCCTGCAAGAACAGCACACTTTTCTCAAGAGCATTCCCGCCGAGCCAAAAAATGTCCAAACTTGGATGTTTCTTTCTGCAGGATCTCCTGCAACTCTCCCTGCCGATAGAATTCATTTCCTGAAAACGTCCTGTCCAGTTTCTTTTGCTCAGGAGCAAACCTAACAACTTTGGTCAAATTGTGCTCAGTTGAGTAGAACACAAGCCGAAGCCCGAACCCACGACAGATGCCTTTATCACTTACGACTGGCGGACGAAACACGTTGAATGAAGATTGGCGAAACCACTTTTCCTTTACCGAATTAAAGTCGGGGATAGACCAGTTAGCTGCCGAGAAAGAGTTGGAGCAAGTTTGGGAAAATCTTCTTGGGAAATCGGTTGTCATTCTTCAATTTAGTGGAAAGAGTGGCGAATTAAGAAAGTAACGTTGACGAGTCAATAAGGTTTTCGCGTTCAAGAGGGTTCCGTGCCGTGGACCGAACTTCTACGTCGCAAAGCAGAGCAAGGAGATTGAACGTGATTTGTTACGGTGACAGGTGTACAAAAAATGCACGCTGAGGTTTACTGCATGGGACGTCGTTACAAATCAGAGGTCGATTGCCTGCGAGGATGTAGCGGGTTTGACTCGTATTTGCACGAATAACACCCGAGTCGATGCCACGTCGTCTTCCGCTTGCACGTCTACCTGACTGGAATCACTGGAGTCCGAGAGGATAACGCATGGCAGCCGATGTCGTCTCTGCGCACGATGGTAATGAATGTACGGTGTACTTTTTGGCAATTTTGCACCAAGCTTCAAATAAATTTACCAAACTAAAAGAGTTCACTCGCACCAAGTTGACTGCGCAGGGTAAGTATTCTATGAATACCATCTAGTTTTGACATGTGGCTGGAATTAGGAGCAAACAGGAACCGGTAATTGAGGGGATGGAACACGTTTGTGGGGTCGACACTTCAGATTTGACCAGGTGACTGCGTTGAGAACATTGCTTGGCAGGAACGAGGAGACGAGGGAGACAGGTAAGCTTGAAAAAGTTTCATCTTGAACAGGAGGAGCGTGTCCCCATCTATCTCTGGACACCGCTTTAAGGCAGCTACGGGCATTCCATGGCAATGCATTATGCTGCTGGGTAAGACATTCGTATTCTAATGTTATACGAGGCTTTCCAGATAAAAGTGTTTAGGTTTGTGGGGAAGGTAGCTATTGATGGAAGCTTCTCACTTATTGACAATATATTTAATAAGATAGTTCAGGGAGATGCGATGGTCTCCCTTTGGTGGAGATCATGCTCTTATGAGGGTCGTTTCAAAGGTTTTATGAAAGAAACACTTTGGTGAACACGCTAGATATCTATATATAAACGCGAGTAGTCTGTGTCTGTCCGCATTTTATTCAGAGATGGCTGAACGGATCTTCATCAAACTTTCGGAGGTTCATCAGTGAGTGTCTGTGAGTGTTTTAGGCAAAAAAAAAAATTGAAACAAAAGTTCGTTTTTTTGGTAAAAATAAAAAATAAAAAAAAATCGCTCGATAGTGCCGAAGCCTTTTTAAATTAATGACAGTTATATACAAGTACACATTCGCATAAATAAATACAAAACTAGAACGCCACTAAGTTGAGCGCATACTCCCACCGTGGGTGGGCGCTGCTGAACCCTATCTTCCAATGGTAAAAAATCCTTTAAAAAATTCCTGGATCCGGAATAATGTCCTGAGCTTCACCAAAAACTAATCAATTCTTCCTTATCCCAAGGGCAATCATCCCACCAACTTTCATCCAAATCCGTTCAGAACTTTTCCAGATATCTTGTTCACAAACACATGAACACACAAACATATGAACACACACACACACACACACACACACACACACACACACACACACACACACACACACACACACACACACACACACACGGACACGATCGAATGCATTACTCCCTGGCGGGAGTAACAATCACCAGACATTTGAACACAAATAAATCAAACAATTCCCGAGGTGTACAAAGTTGGGAGTACGGCTTCTTCTTCTTCCTGATCGGCATCACACTTAACTCAGAAACGTGAGCCACATTCACCCACCAGCATATACATGAACCCCCTTCCTCTACTGCCTCCCCCCTCCTCTCCCCTTCCCCCCCTTCCCCCTCCCCTCCACCTCCCCCCTCCCCTCGCCCATCCCCGACAGCTCAAAGTGAGTGAGCTACCTCTAGGCCATCATCTTGCCATCCCCGACAGCTCAAGGTTAGTGAGCTACCTCTAGGCCATCATCTTGCCATCCCTGACAGCTCAAGGTGAGTGAGCGTACCTCTAGGCCATCATCTTGCCATCCACGACAGCTCAAGGTGAGTGAGCGTACTTCTAGGCCATCATCTTGCCATTCCCGACAGCTCAGAGGACAGCTCAGAGGTGAGTGAGCGTACTTCTATGCCATCATCTTGCCATTGCCGACAGCTCAGAGGACAACTCAAGGTGAGTGAGCGTACTTTTAGGCCATCATCTTGCCATTCCCGACAGCTCAGAGGTGAGTGAGCGTGCTTCGAGGCCATCATCTTGCCATCCCCGACAGCTCAAGGTTAGTGAGCTACCTCTAGGCCACCATCTTGCCATCCCCGACAGCTCTAGGTGAGTGAGCGTACTTTTAGGCCATCATCTTGCCATTTCCGACAGTTTAGAGGTGAGTGAGCGTACCTCTAGGCCATCATCTTGCCATCCCCGACAGCTCAGAGGTGAGTGAGCGTACCTCTAAGCCATCATCTTGCCATCCCCAACAGCTCAGAAGACAGCTCAGAGGTGAGTGAGCGTGCCTCTAGGCCATCATCTTGCCATCCCCGACACCTCAGAGGCGAGTGAGCGTACCTCTAGGCCATCATCTTGGCATCCCCGACAGCTCAAGGCGAGTGAGCGTAACTCTAGGCCATCATCTTGCCATCCCGACAGCTCAGAAGTGAGTGAGCATGCCTCTAGGCCATCATCTTGCCATCCCCGACACCTCAGAGGTGAGTGAGCATACCTCTGGGGTCTAGGCCATCATCTTGCCATCCCCGACAGCTCAGAGGCGAGTGAACGTACCTTTAGGCCATCATATTGCCATCCTAGAATAAGGAGGGTGTTGAAGAAATGGCCAACTCCATTTTTGCAGGAACAACTGCACATCAAGTTGGAGATGCTGTGTTGTCTTAGCGGAAATTCAAGTCATCCCGCAGCAATGCAGGTTACTTCCAACGCAGTGCAAGGTGTATTCTTTCCCCCACCGTACCTTCGCATAATGTGACCTATTCACAGTCCGATATTTGGTCACAGATGGCAATGGTGAGAGAAGAACATGATCTGCATCACCTTCAGCGCTCCCTGGCTCTGATGAGTGATTTTTATTCTTAGTGACTGTGCGGATTGACAGTCTACACTTTGCCTCAACTGCGGATCGAATGAACACGCCCTTGTTTCGTCAACCATAAAGATGCTCTCTAGGAACGTGTCACTCTTCGTTTCCAATGACGCACACGAGCAGGAAAAATGCCCACTTCATGTGTAATCCCGGTACAGGTAATGCAACTTTTCCACTTCAATATGGTGTCAATATTCTGAACGTATTCCTCGTCAGTCGGCCTTCATTTTCGGCATCTTCAAGGCTGATGGATGAAACCAACAGGACATTGATCAAGGTGTGCGACCGCCATGTTTGGGGCATTAACTCTTTGTTGGAGCAAAAGAGGGGTTGACGTCCGAAACGTCAGCTTTTCCTTGCTTCCCAAGGCGTTGAGCATCCCTCGAACAATGTCCCGTCAATTCATCCATTGTTCTACCTGTCTGCCGACACAGATCAACTCTGGCCTCCAACGGCAAGACCAATTCTTCATCCGCACGACTAGACTGGATGGTGTTCACCCACCGCTGTATGAAGGGAAACACTCTGCCAAAAGCATCATCATATAGGATGACGGATCGTCTGCAGACCGTTTCCCAGCAGAACATGAAGTTTTATAATTCAACATCCGTACCTTAAAAAAAAAATCACTCACAATGCGCCTCAGCCCATTTCCCAGCTGTAACTGGCAGCAGCACCTGCACATTATTGCCACCTAGCGAGGAAGGTTCTTCTTATTATACTTGGCACGATGATATTTCGAAAGGAGAGGGAAGCTTGGCACGGCCAGGTGATAATGAAAATCCTTGGAATTTGGCCTCGTACGGATGCCCTTGCCATCGACACACAACGTGACAAAGACTTTATTACGTAACAGGGGCACACACTGGATGATGACAACGTGCATTGGGGTCCATCAATCCACAAACACAAGTCTGGTTTAGAGGGGTAAAAACGGGATTTTTGAAAGGAGAATTCACGTAAATATCTCTGTTACAAAGTGTAGCGCTGCCGAAGCAGTTTCGGGGCAAGGATTTCACTGGGTGGTTTGACATTGCCTTCCCAGCAGTTCGGGCAGGAATTTGTAATTTGTTTAGGGTGCCAGCACCAACAGCTCGCCTATTCTCCGTGAAGGACACCGTGGGGGTCTTTAACGTCCACCGAAGTATGCCGGCAGATTTGTCGCCAAATTTAACGTATATCCCATCCGAGGGACGGCACACACATTGAGGAATCACCCTGCCTGTGACACACCGGGATTTGAATCCAGGCTAGACAGTTTAGAGGTGAGTGTGAGCACCTCTAGGCCATCCAGCCAGCCCAGAATCAGGAGGGTGTGGAAGTTCCTGAAATTCTAGAAGTCAATTTTAGTTTAGGAGTAGATGGTAGATTGGATTCTGCTTGGAAGTGATATAAACATCACGTACAATGTAATGCTCTAACTCGTATTCATTTGGAGATATTTACGAAATTTTTGTAATATAGCAATCAAATCAGTCTGGTTTCATATTATGGCAAACGAACTCCTCCTAACATCGATCATTCACTGCAGTTGGCCTACGTTTTCCCATTGTTTAAAACAGGAGGGTGATGGAGTGCAAACATCCTAACCACCAGCACCACCTTCCCTCCCATAACCACATACATCACGATGTAATTGTGGATGTAATGAATATAGAAATATGTCATGGACGTGTGGTTTCTAGGAGGTCGAAGGAGCGGATCATGTAGGTGAGAGGCAATGCGCAGGCGAAGAGTGCGGGGTGAGGGTTGTCCCAAAGAGAGACGAAGAGATGGTGGGGTGCAAGGCGCCTTGCCTCTGCCCATTTCCTGCCTAGCTCCAAACTGCTACATTTTGGCGTGCCCTGCCTAGTTCCATCTTTACACTTGTCAGCGTGGAATAAAGGTGCCCTTATTCGAGCTACAAATTAACATCGCTCCGCGTGCCGTGCTCCACAGACCTGACCCGGCCAACAGCGCCTTGCATCTGTTTCGTCGCGCGATCCCAATTGCTTCAAGGTTGGAAATCACTTTCATGGGTTGTTAAACCAGGGAGAATGGTGGAGAGGATAAAAGGGTGAGTGCAAGGACAACGGGAAGAGGAAATTAAAGAAAAAGACAATACAGGGGTAAAGAGGCTTGTAAAGTGTTCCTTCTGGGAAGGAAAAACAATAAACTCGACATCGGAACCCTTGAATTGGGATACAAGGTTGCAATTTATGAACAAACTAGTACAATGCGACTCTCGCCAATATGCCTCCGCATAGTCCTACAATGGGTAGATGCCCTCGTTCACTGTCCTAAAAATAAAGTGTGATTTAAATCCATTCAGCTGTTTTCAATTATCACATTTTCACCAGCCATGACGTGAAGGCTTCCGCAGCCAAGAAAACTCCGTGTTATGAAGGCAAAATGGTTTTCGAGGATTACAATTGAGGTGATGCTGCTTTGGGTTTATTTAAGAGGTGGGGTTTCACAACGATCAATGAAGTGGTTTCAGAAAAGGGATTTTTTTAAAAAATTGGCTTTCCAGCCAATATGGCTGCCACACCATGTGACATATGACCTTTAAAAATGTACACTCTGTATATGTATGTTTTGGGGATCACATTTGTAAAGTTTCGTGTTGATCGGATAAAGTTCGTTTTTAAATTCAACATGGCAGCCAATCCACGTGATCTACGACATCATCATTTTCAAATGATATGCAACAATGGTGCTAGATGATATTTGTAAAATTTATCATCGATAGGGTAAGCGGTTTAAGAGATAGAATTATTTAATATTTTCCTTCAATCCAATATGGCTGCCACACCATGTGACCAATTATATTTTTGTGATCAATTTTGAATCACCATGCCTCGTCAATGACGCACGTAAAGTTTTGAGTCAATTGATTTGGTGGTTTGGGAGAAGATGTTTTTTTTAAGGTTTTAGGTTATATCCAATATGGCTGCCAAACCATGTGACCTATTATGTCATAAATTTAATATTCAATACAAATGGGTCGTAGATAATGTGCATGCAATTTCAGATTTTTAGGATAAGGAATTCAATTAAAATATTTTTGGCAGGTATACCACTTCATCTATGATGTTATCATTATCATGCTTTTGTTTCACATTGGGAGTACTTGACAATGTGCCAAGTTTCAAATTTTTCCATTCAGCGGTTTCCGAGAAATAATTTTTTAATTATTTGCGTTTAATCCAAAATGGCTACCATACCACGTGACCAATGACGTCACAACTATCATGAAAAATATTCTGCATGGGTGTCCCTCCTACAGTCCTACCCTGAAAGTTTAGTCTCAATCAGCCATGTGGTTGCTGAGAAAAACGAGGTTTAGCCCATATGGACGGACGGACGGACGGACGGACGGACAACCCGGAAACATAATGCCTCCGGCCACCTTGGGGGCGGAGGCATAAAAAAGCTCTTCCAGCAGCTCGAAGCTGAATGAATGGGACCCAAGATAAACTCATGGTGATCGAATGTTCACTACAGTTTTGAAAAATCTGCATGATTTCACAGTACAATCCTCAGGTGTACAAATGTTTTCCTGTACTATATAAATATATATATAATTATGTTTTCAAAATGGTGGAATTTTGAACACCTTTCCACCCACCTCTGTAACCCCTAAAATTCCATACACACTCCAAGGTCCTCTCAAATTTCTTTCCCTTCTTTCCCCACCCGTGATGATACGTGATGGCAACAAACATGATGACCATGCCCGGTGGTCGTTGCATGGCAGTCATACCATGAGAATCAAGCATAATCAGGAAACTAGCAAAAGCCCATGGTAAAAATACCACGAAGTAAAAAAGGAAGCCGTTTATTTTTGCGCTGGTTGAAAGATTAAAAATGGGAGGTTATATATTTGATAACAGCAAAGAAAAAAAAAGGTTTACGGGAGCAATCGAGGCAGCGGTCTGTTGTTTATACACCGCCCGGATTCAGTTTTTTGGCACATTGAAAAAATGACAATTTTTCTGGAAGTTTGGATTAATTTGAAGCAACTTTTACTATATAATGAGGTGAGGATAGAGAGGAGTGAGGGGGAGAGAGAAGTGAGGGATGGAGAGGAATGAGGGGTGTAGAGGAGTGAGGATTTTATCCATTTTGTAAAACTCTTCATGCAGCATCTAACTCAAGATGTCCAAATGTCAGACACGTCTATACCCGTTGTTCCCAACTAGTCTAATAAATATAATTCATTGGATGTCTGTCTGTTTGTTCACATTTTTTTGCAAAGACTGATGGGCCAACAACCAACAAATTTGGCACACAGACCAAGTCCGACCCGGGGAATATCCGAAGGGTATTTTCATGCACCACCTCAGCCTTTGAAGACCCCAAAGACCCCTAAAACCCTTGCACATGCCTTTTTACATGATTGAGATATTAGATTACATGCTTGAGAGAAGAATTTTCTTGGGAGATTAGACCCCTTAAGACCCCAAAGACACCAAATACCCATAACACCATTAAGACCCTTGATTATCCAAAACACCCTGAAGACCCTTCACAACCCAGAATACCCCAAAGAACCTTTGGACTCCGAAGACCCTTAAGATCCCAACTACTCGTTAAGACCTCAGAGACCTTTAACACCCTGTAGTCCCTCAATAATTCGAAGACCCTTTAGACCCCAAACACTATGGAGACCTGGAAGAGCCACAATACCCAAAAGACCCTTTAAGACCCCTTCCCAAATTGGCATCACCTTAACTCATCTCATAAATAAACCCAAAACAGCATCACCTGAATTGTAATCCTCCAAACCATTTTGCCTTCATAACTCGGAGAATTATTGGTTGCGGAAGCCTTCACGGCGATCCTGCTAGTTAATTTGTTGTGGTAATCGATAATACACGAATAAACACCACATGTAACACCTACACAGGCACGTGGAGGGTGGGAGTGAGTGTGGAAGGGGCGAGTTTGAAGAAGAAGAATTATCTGCTCAAGTTTGCATGAAAAGTTTGTATTGTTGTCGAGTTTGAAATTCACAGCTTGAACCAACATGGTGGATTTCCAACATGAGGTTGATGGACGTTATTTTTATATGTGTATATTTACTTGGAAGTGACGGATCGTATCATGAAAGCAGATTGCACAAAATAGACTCAATCTGAGGAGGGAGCAGTGGTGTTTCATCTTGCAGGGTGTTACATTACCAAGCTGCTTGTAGAGCGCTTGTCAAGCAACTTAAGCATTCCAACAATATTGTTGAGATTCCTGGAGTGTCCCACAATGTCCGAATTACACAAAAGAACACTTTATTAATCATCGGAACTGCTGTTAAGGTCAATCCCACAGTTAAAAAATTGAAATTTGGTTCAGGTAAGAGTCTCGCTCGTTACGGAAATTAAGTAAAGGCACAAACACTGGTGTATGTATACAAGAACTGCGATGTATACAGGAATACACTAATTCGTAGATATGAACATAAGCTATATTACCATTCATAGATATGAAGTTTTATTGTACAGAAACCGACCTGTTATGAGGCAAGACATACTTGAGTTAAGCGGACAAAATGGCGGAATTAAGACCCCAAGCAGAGCAACCTGAATGCAGGCTGGCCAAAGGTAACGCCAAAGCCTGGTAACGTAAATTATTTTCATAAACACACTCAAACACCCAATTTTCATTCAAGGAATCTCTTGGAGGTCAGTAAGAATGCATGCAATGTTTGGGACTACTCGGTTTCATGCTTTTGGTGCTACGCAGGAGACGAACACACACACATTGCCTTTTATTACCTCCGCCACCAAAGGTGGATGGAGGTTATGTTTTCACCCGTCTGTCCATTTGTGAACAAAATATCTCAAAAAGTTGTGGACGGATTCGGACGAAATTTGGCAGAGATGTAGCGTATATGACAAGGACGAAATGATTTGATTTTGGTGAAGATTTGGATTCGGCTACTATAATTTATTTAAGTGATTCTTCACCATTGGGAGATAGGGCTAAAAACTATACATAGCAGGATCTCTCAAAAAGTTATGGATGGATTTGGACGAAACTTGTTGGACAGGTTGTGTGTGTGACAAGGAAGAATAGATTCGATTTTGGTGAAGATCTGAATATGGATTCGGATATGACAATTATTTATTTTTTAAAGTGATTCTTCACCATTGAGTGATATGGTCAAAAACGAGGGGTAGATCAAGATATGAAAGACTGGACCTATGGTGATTTCTGTGATTGATTTTGATTAAATGTGATTCTGTATTGTGGTTTTCTGTTCCACTCTGAGATAAATAAAAAAAACGTGAATTGTTCACCAGGCAGAGGCATGCGGAGGTATGTTTATACATACATGCATGCATGCACGCATGTACACACACTGGCCACAAAGTCCCTATGCACGCAATTAGAATTGTTAGAATTTTACTGTATGCTCCCTTCCATTCTTCGCACAAATTCTAATTTTTCTCCATGTTCTTCTGGACATCTTCTGCCATGTTGAGGGTTTGAGGTCATAAAAGCAGCCCCGAACAGCTGTTTTGAGGTCTTCAAGTGTTGTTAGGTGGAGATGAGAAATTTCCTCTTTCACAATGCCCCAAAGCGAGTTGTCACATGTTGTTAAGTCCAGACTTCGAGGAGGCCACACTATTTCAGATCCACGTCCAATCCATCATCCACTGAATTTGTCGTCGAGATATTCTCCAACTACGAGAGCATAATGTGCTGGTGCATCATCTTGTTGCAGGATATCAGTTGCCTCGAGACCTCTCTCTCTCATGCAGTTGTGGAATAAACCACGCCTGAAGCATATTCAAATAAGCAGTGCGATTGACACATGCATCGAAAATATATGGCCCTATCAAGTGATCTTCTGAAATTGCTGCCCACATCATGACATGAGGAGGATGCTGTTCAATTTCCTCATAAAATGATAATTTTCTTTGCACCAAAAATAAACATTCCTGGATCAATTGCTGAGGTAAATAGCACACTCATCTGAAAAAAAAATGCTTCGTCTTGATTTAATGGTGGGAAATCGCCGCGGAAGAGCCTTGCTCTAAATCAAGTCAAATGAAGGATACTCCCTGTTGAAAAAACCTTCATCTCCCATGCCCACATCGTGTTGCGCATAGGAGCTGGCGAATCGAACCTCTGTGAAAATCTTGTCCTTAAGTCTTCAAAACTTTCCCCTTCTCGTGCGCGATCCTGAACCCAAACACAAGTAATCAGTCTCTCTTCTATAGTGTACTCACTGGTGTCCGTCATGCTGAAGTCATACCTGGAAAACAAATAAAACAAATACGTAACAGAGGACACACTATTATGCAAAGGGACTTTGTAGCCACTCTGTGTGTGTGTGTGTGTGTGTGTGTGTGTGTGTGTGTGTGTGTGTGTGTGTGCATGTGCGCGCGTGTGTGTGTGTGCATATGTATGTATATATGTATGTATATGTATACATGTATGTGTATATGTATGTATATATGTATGTATATATGTATATATGTATGTATATATGTATGTATGTATTTATGTATATATGTATGCATATATGTATGTATATATGAATAAAAAATTATATATATATATATATGTATCTATACATACATATATATATATATATATATATATATATATATATATATATATATATATATATATATATATATATATATATATATATACTGTATACACACATATATGATAGATATTGACACAGTTGTTGATATATTGCCTTTTCCGATTTGTTAAATTTTAAATTCACAACATGTACAACATTCGCTCAGTGTTGCTGTCAAGGTAGAATTCTAATGCCCATTTCAAGTATCCCTGCGACAATCTGTGAGACATTTAAGAAGTCTGAACTGGTGCCACCTGTATAGGCTGGACTAGGCCGGGAAGGCACAATGCCCGAGCCATAAGTTAGCCACTTAGGATTTTCAATTGACATTCTTGGAGGGACCTGCTTGCTTTCCTGGGGTCCTACTCGCTTAGAATCCAAATATATTGTACGACTGCTTTCAACAGAATTTTAACCCAAAATCGAAGAGAATGCGAGTGCAGAGTCGAGGAAGCATGTTGGAGGCACAGCCACTTACATTCATATCCTTCTGCAATCTTCACATTTTCAAATTGTTTACCTTCACAGCTTTCATGCCAATTGTTCAAAAGCAGAGAATGTTGTGACACTGCAGGAGTGGAATGATTATGTTTGAGATATCAACAACAAAGACAATATGTGACCATATCCTCAAAAAGAATCAATTGTTCCGCAATGGGAATTGATTACAGGGAGGTGAAAGTGCAGGTGAAATATGGCCATGCCACCCCTGCTGCACATGTCTCCAGGGTCGCAAGCTGCTGTTCATAAGTTGCAATAACAGATGCACCTTTCTTATGCGCCCATGTTCGGCAATTACTGTAGACATAATGTAGGACTCATATAATACAGATTACACTGCAATTTATACAATCCGTTGTACAAATGTTTTGCTTATTTCAAACTACAGGTTGAAAGATCCGTTTGTTACAAGAGCTTTGGGAGCCATGATCACGTGATGTTTGCAATGGCAACAAGAGTTGAGGCCAGCCAAGGCCCATTGCTTAGTTCTGACCCACAAAAACTAACAACGGTAGCTTCTAAAAATGAGAGGAGGAGGAGGAAGGTGGAAACAATTGAGAAGGGATGGGTATTGGGAGGAAGGGGGATAATGTATGAGTCGACGTGCAAATCACTCTGTTACGATGAGACCCGAGGTCATGGAGACGATATATGTCAGGGGGCTTCCCTTAAGTCTCTCATCAGCTATAGAGTTTCTGCACTCTGACTCCATCCAATCATGCCGGACAACAATTGAACATTGTCTTCTTTGTTGACATCTTCAACATGATCCTCCCATGCTCTCATTTTCACCATTCTGTTGGTTACATCTTTGATAGACCACATTTTCCATATATATATATTTATTTTTGTTTAAAGAAGAGAGGCGATTCCAACCTAAAAACGGAACTAGATCCGCTCTACTAATATAAGTTCTAAGCAAGAGCAGACCCAAGCCCATGCAGCAACGTTTACCCGCTTCCTCACGAACTTCCTCTAAGGTCTATAGAGCCAAAGAAATTGGTGGACTTCAGGATATTATTACAAAATACTTTAACACTACTTTAGATAAAAACATTTTTATAATATAAAATATAATATGCAGAAAATACATAAATTAATATATATAAAATATAAATATATAATAAATATATAATAATATGTATAAAAATATGATAGTGATGTCGCGTCTCCTCGGGCAATGATGGCATGACTTTCTATGGCTGGTACACACGGGTAAGTGTGTGGTTTCGGCGGGGGGGGGGGGGGGGCGGAACTCCTCTCCGTCTCTCTGCTGGCCGTTGAGGCATTCATCCTCATCCGCCCGTGCTGTTGGAGTCAACTGGACTCTCATCTACCAGATTCGCAGAGTCATCTGCCATTTCAACCACATGGCTGCGGACCCTTACCCAGGTAAGTGGGGCTGACAGGTACTACACCTTGCCCACAGGTGACCTGGGGTTCTGCAAGGCAGGGGCATCCATCTCCCTGAGGTATCAGGAGACACCCGCATACCCAAATATAAATATAAAAATATATAATATAATAAATAATAATAACATTATAAATATATAACAATAATAAATATATAACAATAATAAATAAATACATAAATACATATATCCTGGGGAAGTCTATCCCACTCCTCCTGCAAGCCTTGAATAAGCATTTGCCGATTGACAGCCGTTGATCTCCTCGATGCAAGACTACGACCTAGCTCATCCCATAAATGCTCAATGGGATTTGAGGTCAGGGGAATAAGGCATCCAAGGCATCACTTCAACACCCTGTTCCTGGAGGAAGTTGGTGGTCAGGCGAGCAGCAAGGGGTCGAGCGTTGTCCTGCTGGAAAACTGCGATGTCAAGATGAGCCCGGAGAAATGGCAGCAGATGAGGTCTCAAAACTTCATTGACATAACGCTGACTATTGAGATTGCATTCGATGACGACCAGAGGTGTTCGGAAATGGGTGGAAATGCCGGCCCATACCATCACACTGGGTCTCCCCAACGATTGATCTGGCGAATACAGCATGATGCATACCTTTCCCCCACCTCTGCGCCATATCGGTTGACACCCATCAGCAGCTTGGAGGCAAAATCTGGACTCATACCTGAACAATACCGCACTCCACTGTTGTTGTGTCCAGCGGCGATGCTGCAGACACCATCTTAGTCTGTTCCGTCGATGCACTGCGTTCAACACTGGACCTCTGCAAGGACGTCTTGCACCAGGCCCCGACCTCTCAAGCGCCACCGTACAGTAGAGACACTGATGCGGTTGTTGTGGCTACCGTTTGTCACTGCATCTGTTTGCGTCGCAGGGTAGAAACGATCACGAAGATGCTGCAGCACAATCCAGCGGTCTTGGTTTGGGGTGATAACCCATGGTCTTCCTCTTCGTGGACCATCATTCACAGTTCGAGTTTCACCATAACACCTGGCCCGGTTGGAAAGTGCAGGCTGTGAGCAACCAAGACGTTGGGCAATTTTTCACTGGCTTACACCAGCCTCAAGCATCCCAATTGCCCTTAAACGTTGTTCAGATGTCAGGCGTGGCATCTGAATTTTCCTGTTGTTTTCCCTGTCAGAAGCCTCTAGTCACGATAGACAGCAGTAAATGAATGTCTAACCATGAGAACTGAAGGATTTCATTATGAGGGTCATTATTTAAAGGGAAAGATCCCGATACAGAACCACTCAAGCATGCCATTGTTGATCAACCAGGTGATTGAAGTGAAGTTCCCATTACATAATCAGCCATGACAATTGAAGAAACGTGTTTGTAAAGCTGCACATTTCAAAAAATGAAAGTGATAAGTTTATTTTGATGTTCAGCATATATACATATTGTTACGTGCTCCTCCCCAAACCCCCTGGTCACAGTGTACCTCCGAGCCCCGAGAGGAGTCACTGCAGAAAGATGTGTTATTCTGTGTCAAGGATCAATTGTGAAACCACACCAATTGTTACCAACAAACAAAATTGTATTAAGGTCACACAAGAATAACAACACAAAACTATAGTAATCAATTGTACAACCAATATATATTTCCTATGATGGTACCATCAGGTTCGTACAATATAACTCACTGTGCTCCAAGTGAGCGAAAAGAAGAACATTCCCCAATGTCTCTATTCCGGCATCAAGCCAAAGTCGATCTGCTCCAGCGATCGTCAGAACGATGTCTAATCGAGACCAGAATCCCGTTTGGATGACAGTCACAGTCCCGCTGCCAAAGCTGCGTAAAGGCGCCCTCAAGGCGACTGGGAAATCACACCCTCGGGTATGGACGTTCCATGGCTCCCGCTCAGTGAACCGCAGATTTCCAACTCAAAAGCCACGTTGCACACACACACACACACACCAGATTAACGTCTGAATGCGGTGAAAATGGTTTGAAGCGAAGTGAAAACCTTGAGCGAAGCGCGCGAGTCAAAATGGCCGACGGCCCGTTCTCGAGGCGTAACGGCACTACGATGATTCTCCTCGGAATCAACCGCAAAACCTGACATAAGAGACAGAGACTGAGAGAGACTGAGACAGAGACATAAGAAACACACAGGTTGATCTGTCACAGCGATAACAACTCTGTCGCAGGAATCCCTTTCCTGGGAAACCCAAAGTTCACTCGTGACTCTCGTTCGCCAATCGTTCGCTCCAGATCTCGAAGCAGCTCGGCTTCTTGTCCCACTCACTCCCTCCGCCTTCTTTTCCTCCTCTTCCTCTTCGTCGTCGTCCAGTTCAGGTTTCATTTAAAACATTAACTTTTTTACGTTTTGAAAATAGTAACTTCTATTTCCCTTAAACGACAACAATAATAGTACATGGAATCAAAAATGGTTACAGTGGTTGAAAACCATAACAACGGAAGTGACGAATCCGTAACAATATATATACACACACACACACACACACACACACACACACACACATACGCACACACACACACATACACACACAGACACACACACACACACACACACACACATACACACACACACACACAATTGGCATCCTTGCACTTTTTTCAAATAATGCACCATTTCTTCTAGAACATTGTTGAAATTAAAAAAACAAAAACTTTTCGTATCCACATATGTATTTCTTTGGTTTGCAGTGTAACAAAACAAAAAAAGAATAAAACAAACAAAACAAAATACTAAATCTTAGCTTATTCAACACAGAAATCTTAAAATGGCCCAGACAATTTTATTGGCACCTTTTAGAGGTTTTTAGAAGGAATTATATTTCAAGCAGGTGATTCTCCTTTACTTTGGAATTGAACTCACCTGTGATGAGTTGCAGGTGCCTGCAATATATAAATCACTCATTCAACCAGTTTGAAAAGAGAAAAGGAGTCTTTCTGCTGTTTCGTGTCACTGTGTGTTCCGCAATGAGCATGGAGAAAAGAAAGAAAACCAGAGCAATGTCTGAGGAGGTCAAACACAAGATTGTAGCCAAGCATGGACAATCTCAAGGCCATAAGTCCACCTCCAGAGACCTTGATGTTCCTGTGTTCAACGTACACAATGTTATCAGGAAGTTTAAGGCCCATGGCACTGTAGCCAACCTCCCTGGATGTGGCTACAAGAGAAAACTTGATCAAATATTGCAGCGAAGGATTGTTCGAATGGTGGAGAAAGCACCTCGATCAACTGCCAAACAGATTCAAGCTGACCTTCAGACACAAGGTATGACAGTTTCAACTCGCACCATCCGTCGCCAAATTTAATGAAAGGGGATTCTATGGAAGGAGACCCAGGACTGAGACAGAGACATAAGAAAGCCCAACTGGAGTTTGACAAAACACATCTGAACAAGCCAAAATCCTTCTGGGAGAATGTCCTGTGGACAGATGACACCAAATTAGAGCTTTTTGGTAAAGCACATCATCTCCATGTTTACTCCAACAAAATGAAGCCTTCAAAGAAAAGAACACCTTCCCTACAGTCAAACATGGAGGAGGTTCAGTGATGTTCTGGGGTTGCGTTGCTGCCTCTGGCACTGGGTGCCTTGAATGTGTGCATGGCATCATGAAATCAGGAGATTACCAAGGCATTTTGGAGCGCAATGTTCAACCCAGTGTCAGAAAGGTGGGACTCCGTCGAAGGTCATGGGTCTTGCAGCAGGGCAATGGACACCAAACACACTTCAAAAAGCAACCAGGAATGGTTCAAGACAAAACTCTGGAATGTGCTGAAGTGGCCAGCAATAAGTCCAGATCTAAATCCCATTGAACACCTGCGAGGAGATCTGAAAACAGCAGTTGGGAGAAGGCTCCCTTTAAATCTGGGAGAACTGGAACAGTTTGCACAAGAAGAGTGGGCCAAACTGCCAGGAGAGAGGTGTAGGAAGCTCATTCATGGCTATGGGAAGCTCTTGACTGCAATTATTTTGTCCAAAGGTGCTACCAAATATTAAGTGGAGGGTGTCAATAATTTTGTCAATGCCTTTTGTTTTTATTTTCGGATTTAAAAGGATATATTAAGTTCTGAATAAAAAACAAAGGTTCTGTGATATTAACAGTGAAATAAAGAATTGTGGAGATAAAATACTTTTGTGAATTTCAACTTATTTTTGTGAAAATTGTGAGTTATTTGAAAAAAGTGCAAAGGTGCCAATATTTTGGCCACAACTGTATATATATATATATTCTCTTAGCATCTGATCATTTGCTCCGCCAATGAACATGAAAAACCAAGGCACATTCAGTTCACAGTTCCATTAATTTGTGTTGATTCAGTCGATAAACGTTTTGTTTTCCACTGACAAAGCACAAAACGCTTGGTCATTAATGAGTTAATCACGTGCTTTGCGTTGGTCCAATCATGTGCCTCCTTCCTCTGATTCCACGTTACAGCTCACGACACTCTTATAATGGCCTCGCATCTAAATTAATGATCTATTTCATTCCCAAGATTAGCCACCAGAGTCTCCACTTCTTTGTCTCTGGGTCAGTCGAACCCCCCCCCCCCCTCCCTCATTTTGCTCCTCCATGAGCCTCGACTTTGCATTGTTTTTTTCTTTAAAGGCCATAGTAAGAATTATTCGAAGTGGAATCGTTTGGCTTATTCAAAACTCCTGATCTGACAGTGCCAAATGTGAAGCTCCAACTCAATGAGGATGAACACTTCACCAAGTGTCCCGCAGCTCTCCGATCACTCGCCTCCTCCCGCCAACAAAGCTTCCACCTCCATTTGAACTTCCACCATCAATCACCTGTTCGTTTCAGTCGAAGACGACAGCAGGGTGCGGTTGACAGCAAGTTGTTTAGCCAGTGTCACGCTGGGCTGGACATTTCGGTCCATCGCCCATCTTTCGAGACCACTGACCGGGCGTTGCTGGCACGGGGTGGGATGCGTATGGACTGCTTCCTGCACAGCACCCTTAAAATGGTCCCTCGATGTTTATTTAGACAAGCTGCTGCTTGAGAACAGTCACCTTTATGTCCCGTTACTCTTTCACAGGGCAACCACAAGGTGGCCCTGGTGCTACTTTCAAAACTAAGTGTAATCGGGGAATATTTCACTTCGAGGATGCAATCCACTTCGGTGTCCTATACTGAATTGCTTGTACTATTTATTTTTTATTATTGCCTCCCCCTGCCATTTTGTTCACATACACTGCAAGGGATCATTCATAAGTTGTCAAAAGACTTTAAAAAACTGCTGCAGTAATTACAATTACCATAATTTCCATGCAAATGTTGTTTTTTTGTCTTTATAAAGCTTCTGCTCCCATGACTACTCAGCAGATTTCCATACTCCCCCAACCTCTGCCAACCATCCCCCTCAGCCTCCCTGCTGATGGAGTGGTGACCTGTCCTAACTGGTTCTATCTAGCATTGCCTAGACCGGAAGTGTGTCAAGTGACCGGAAGTGTGTCAAAATGGCCGACTTAGTGAATTCCTTCAATAACCTTTTTCTCCAGACCCACCAGTCAGAATGCGACCAAATTTGGGCTACAACATTAGGCGAGGGCCCAGATAAGCTACAGGTCCAGTGGTCCTATTTTTATTATTTCCAAATGATACTACTATTATTATTATTATTTATATTATTAGTTTTAATTATTATATGTTTCTTTCCAATGTTATCATTACTTTTGCTATTTACTTTGTAGTTAGAATATAAATGCCATGGAAGGACTTATTAAGCTGCTCTATACACCTTGGAAGGTATATACATGGAAGGACCCTGGTGCTGGGCTAGCGGCTAGGGTGCTGGCTTAGGATAAAACCTAGGATCCTGGGTTCGTAATCCCAGACAATCGCTGAATTAACGCCAGGGGGGTTGACTCAGCCTGTCATCCTTCCGAGGTCGGCAAATTGAGTACCAGTTCACTGGTAATTCCCTGCTTGTCGTTAAAAGGCGGCAAAAAGGGTTGGCGTCAGGAAGGGCATCCGGCCGCAAAACATTGCTTCAAAAAGGGGACCGAAAAACAACAACAACCACAGTTCCCGAAAAAGGCCAACCCCCGCTTGCGGGGAAAAAATGGCCTCTAAAGGTGGTTTTTTATACACCTTAACATGTCACGCGTTTACAACATGGGAATTCTTCCGGATTATTTGTGCTTAGGTAGCCGAATCGACTCAGGAGGATCATGACGATCATTTTGGAGTATCGCATTCCACAACAGAGAGCTCCAGTAGAACTCCACAAAAAACATGCCTCACACACACACACACACCTCATCCATTTATAGTAGATTTTGAGTGCGTCCAGAATGGAAAGGGATGTTCCGGGTGAAGCTATCTTCTGTGGTAACCACATTAACTGTGGATGATGATTGCTCTGCCGTCCAATCAAGTGAAAACTTATATCATATTAAAGACCCCTTATCAGGAAGCTCATATTGGAAGACATGATCTGATTATTCTACAGTGTGCATATCCCAGGTTTTCAAAATTGTCAAGAAAAACCTTTCACCATACCCAGGAACCATTTAGGTTACAGAGACATTTCGAGAATACCACATTTCCTTAATAGTCTTTGCTTTTCATACAGGATTTAATAAAGGTAGAAGATGTTGGACATATATCAAATGCGGAACAAGAACATTACTGCATGATGAAGAAAAGAACACGGTACACAGAATTCCATGTTTGGAGCCAACATCGTGAGTTATGTGCTCCGATTGGAAAGCAAAATAACTCATGATGCTGTGATGTGGAATGTAAAATAGTAGAGGTTGGATTGGAAGAAGAGAGAATTGAGATTGGAGAAATGGGTTTGGGTGTAAAGGAAGGAGGGAAAAGGGCAGAGGGGGTGAGAAGGGGAAATATTTAGTGGTGGTTTCGATTTGATGTAGAAAAGCCATTAGCACCACCACCAACCTCAAATGTAATTGCGGAAGAGAGACATGAAACCATGGAGGGCACTTCCTGTTCTTCAAGCACATGGACTGGTGGGCTTGAAAATACATAATTGTAGATTTTACAATAATAGGCCTTGAGGTAAATGTGCCGTGTCCACAAAGAGCATGTCCACAATTCTGTTTGAACACCAGCCGAGTCACAACAAAGACAGTAAAATTGTGCAGGCCTAATGGGGCTCATGGCCTCGCACTCCTGCATTGAAGTTCCTTCTAAGTAAACTCATCTTTTGGTGACATTCATGATCAGATTTCTCCAAACATCCCTATCCTGCACTGCTTTCCGAAGCTCTGGCGGAGATAGCTTGGTTGCAGTCCTTACCCCATCCATCCAGCACTTACAAGTTCTGCCTCTTCCTCTTCTTTCCTCACCCATATCCAGCATGGTTGACTTCCATAGACTTTCGTTTTCTGCATGGAAGATGTGTCCAAAGTATGCAGTTTCTATTTTCGCATCAGCACTTCCTATGTACATGGTGGTCTAATTTCTCCCATCATTGATTGATCTGTTCTGCTTACAGTCCATGGAATTTTAAACATTCGTCTCCAACAACACATTTCCAAACTGTCAATCTTCTTTCTTTTCTTTTTTCTTCTTTTTTTTTTTCTCCACTGTCCATGACTCATCCATACATTGCAAATGGATTTAACAAAGCATTCACAAGCCTCCTCTCTCTGATTTGTCACATGTTTGGCTTTCCAGTGCTTTGCCACCCAATACTAACCGTCTTTGAATTTTTCCTCCACATTCTCCACATAAAATGTGAATGAATTTTTCCTCCACATAAAAAAAACATTGCCTCAAAACAGGGAACCATGACCTCATGGGGTCCGCAAGGCCAACCCCCGCTCTAGCGGGGAAAATGGCCTTAAAACGATCATTCATTTTATATATATATTCTCCACTCCCCTCAATCTTACAATCCAGGAAGATGAAACGTTACACTATTTCCACTTGATCACATCGATCTTCTCAGTTGACAGTACTTTAGTCTTTATTTTTTTTTGATGATGATGATGATCATATATATATATATATATATACACAGATTCGATTTTTGCACATGCAGTGTATGTGTATACGTATATATATATATATATATATATATATATATATATATATTGTCGCGATCCCGGCTGTGAAATGGTTCCCAGCACGGAATACGGACGTTAATGTCCGGGCTTCAAGTAGTCCACGGAGTGGACAGAGAGAACTCAATAAACACAATTGTGTTTTAATCGGCCTTCTAGGGGTAAGGCACGATGCTTTATTGGCTCGATCACAAAAACCATAAATGGTAACAGAATGGAATAAACTGCACAAAGCCTGCAGGAACTGTCGGCAACAGACGCTCCAAACAGGACGCAGGTAAGATCACTCGCGGCTCCAATCGACGATCTCCGGGACTCGGAGGGTAACAGGATGGAATTCACCGCACAAGGCCGGCAGGAACGGTCGGCCAGCAGCTCCAACACGAAGCAGGCAATCACTCGCGGTTCCAATCTACGAGATCCGGGAATCACTCGTTTTCTTCCGGAGTTACTCGCTCGTAAAATACCGAACTGTAATCGACCAGCCCAACTCGGCTGTCGTGAGGATTCAAGGAAAGCCCTTTTGAGATTTCCCACTCGGAGCCTTCGAGCCGCGTCCGTTGCACAAGATGGCGACCGACTCTCTCGACTCTCCACCAATCACGTGCCGAATCGCCTCCCGATCGCGTGAGGCTCCAAGGAGGCCACGTCACGCGGTGGGCGGGGCACCAAATCTGGGTGAGAACAGGTGGTTTCACCGGTGGTTTCTCACAGTCCTCCCCCCCTAAGTAAAAACCCCGTCGAATAGACGGCGTTTTTAAAACCAGTATTTGTAGTAGGTGCAAATCACATGGCAAGATGATGGCGGTAATCGCTAACAGGCAATTAACGCAATTAACAATTATTAACACTTATTAACAACAATAACGCAACAACGCAACAATACAACGCAACGCAATAGCGCAACAATAACGCAATTATTAACGCACAGGCAATTAACAGGCATTAACAGGTTAACAATGAACCAGTTTGGTTTTTTGTTTTTTTTTCACACACAAATTTTAACACCATACACCACATTAATATCTACCCTACAAGAGTTACACTTCACACAAAGCACAATAGAGAGGCAAGGGGGCCAAACTCAAGTTGGGGGAAGCGTTGACAGGAAGGAAACGGGCCGAGACCTAGAGCGGCGGGTACTCCTCCGGTGTCGAGAACAACAGTCATATGCGTAATGACCCCTTTCACCGCACTGGTAACATCGATCGTTCGGGTCGAAAGGCCTGCGGACCAAAGGGCGTCTGAAACGAGGCCGCCGCGACATACCATTCGACATCTCGACGCACACACGCGATCCGCAAATTAACCTTCCATCAAGGGCTCTGACCGAATCTTCAGCATCTCGTGGCTCCTCAAACTCAACAACTGCAAATCCAGGTGGGTTTCGAGCAACCCATACGTTGCGGAGTGGTCCGTAATGTTCGAAGACCCTCCCTAGCTCGGCTTTCGCTGCTCCATTGCCCAGGTTTCCCACATATACCTTAGCATTAGCGTTCCTGCTGAATCGCGACATGGCGGGAGCGGTCCCTGAGGAGCACGGCACCTGAGGGTGGCTTGACGGGAGGCTCGGGTGGACTTCAGCTGACGCAACGTCACCGTCGGGAACTGGAGTCGAGGCGCTAGGCTCCTCGGGCCAGAGTGAAGATATGTCTGACTCCGCCACTCTCTCCGCCTGTTTACTCTGGGATCTAGTGACCCCCCCACAGGTCAGAGTCAATGACTCCTCCCTGGCCATGGCATCATTGCCAATCAGCAAGGAGACCCCGGGTATCGGGTAGTAGGGTACCACCACACAGGTCACTGGACCCTTAAAAATGTCACTCCGGACCTCGAGGAGGGCAAGGGGATACCGGCCAAGAACCCGGTCAATGCCCCGAAGGAGGGTATACTCGCCGGTATAACGCATCTGAGAGGCCGGAACTACCCCCGCCCGGAGAACACACCGTGTCGCCCCAGTATCCCGAAGGTATTGGGCCTCAAACTTCAGCATCGAATCAGGGCCACCCACTAAGGCTGTCCCTGAATAATCCTGGTACAGTGGATGAATGGAATTAGCCTCGGTGGCAGTGACCTCGGTCACCGATGCCACCGTCGTGTGCGAGGGCCCGGCGGGTGAGCTCCACTGATCTCCCTCCGACTTAACAGGAGGGTTGCCTCGGTAGGCCGGACTAGCGGGATTAGAGAAGCAGCGGTTTTCACCGTGCCCCACGCGTTTGCAGAAATCGCACCAGGGCCCTGCCCTGGTCTGCGGCTCGCGACCGCCACCAGTGGAGGGCATCGGAGAACCCCTCCCCTCGATCCAGCCGCCGGGCAGACGGGGGGCGGTCTTGATCGCAGACTCCTCCGTCTTACGACGCGACTGCGTGACTTGCAGCATTTTGCACGCCAAAACATGTTTATCAATAAGGTTGACGCAGTCTGCCAAGGAAACAGTGTCTTTGTCGACAAGAAACAATGCTAAGTCAGGCGGAAGCTGTTGATCGATACGGTAACGCACCAGGAGTTCCGCAACCGCTTGAGGTAACTCAACCTTGCTCCCCTTGAACCATCTCTGCAGCTGTTCCAACAAGGCCCGCGAATGTTCCTCATAGGTTTGACTGGACTGACGAGTCCAGCTGAAAAAATTTCTCCTATAAATACACGCGGACACCGCATAGGCGTTCAAAATCTCGGCCTTCAATGCCCTGTATTTGTTTGCGTCCTCGGTTGCCATCCTCGCATATACCTCCCTCGCCTTCTCAGATAGATGGCTCACAAGATGGCCGACCCACAAGCTCTCATCAATGCCACCGGCAGCCAACAACTTCTCCGCCATCTCCAGATACGCTTCTGGCTTCGTGTCTCCCGTCCAGTCCGGCAAACGAACATGAACAGTTTCCGGGACTCTTGCAGCAGACCCCTCTGCCCGCTGTCGTTCAGTCAACATTCGCAACTCATGCTCTCTGACGTGTTCAGCTTCTGCTGCTGCCGCACGCTCTCTCTCTCTCTCACGCTCTCTCTCTGCTGCCGCATGCTCTCTCTCTCTGCTGCTGTCTCTGCTGCCGCATGCGCTCTCTCTGCTGCTGCACGCTCTCCCTCTGCTGCTGCCCGCTCTCCCTCTGCTGCCGCAGCACGCTCTGCCTCTGCTGCTGCCGCACGCTCTCTCTCTCTCTCTCTCACGCTCTCTCTCTGCTGCCGCACGCTCTGCCTCTGCCCTGTCATTCTCCCTGTTATACATGTCAAGTTGTTGAACCGGAGTCAGCCCGGTCCAGAAGGGCGAACGCATGCATGCATTTAGTCATGATGGAATCGCTTCCTAACATCTCGGGTTGAGTGACCGGGTCAAGGCTGCTTGCGTCGCTCACATCGCCACCCACGTGACTGTCAACATGATCAGGTTGAACTCTCACTTCTCTGGTCGACATAGCTTGGCTACGAGTTATCATAAGACAAGGCACAAAACACAACGCTCAAACACAACGCTCTGTTGGGGAAATACGACACGAACTACACAATATCACCCGCACATCAAATTGCCAATGAGAAAAATACCACGTACAAATACTCACGTTTTTTTTTTTTTTTTTTTGTCGGTTGTTTGGAGGGATCCGAGGCTCACTTATTCTGCAGTGAAGCACCACCCAAGACAGCGTCCTACGGCGAGAAAGTTCCTCCAAGACGGCGTCCGCTGGTGAGAAGATGCAGAGAAGATGCAGATGCCGAATTCCCGTCTCAATTCGAATGTCTCTCACTTGAAAGATCCCGGACGAGTATACCCCATTTGTCGCGATCCCGGCTGTGAAATGGTTCCCAGCACGGAATACGGACGTTAATGTCCGGGCTTCAAGTAGTCCACGGAGTGGACAGAGAGAACTCAATAAACACAATTGTGTTTTAATCGGCCTTCTAGGGGTAAGGCACGATGCTTTATTGGCTCGATCACAAAAACCATAAATGGTAACAGAATGGAATAAACTGCACAAAGCCTGCAGGAACTGTCGGCAACAGACGCTCCAAACAGGACGCAGGTAAGATCACTCGCGGCTCCAATCGACGATCTCCGGGACTCGGAGGGTAACAGGATGGAATTCACCGCACAAGGCCGGCAGGAACGGTCGGCCAGCAGCTCCAACACGAAGCAGGCAATCACTCGCGGTTCCAATCTACGAGATCCGGGAATCACTCGTTTTCTTCCGGAGTTACTCGCTCGTAAAATACCGAACTGTAATCGACCAGCCCAACTCGGCTGTCGTGAGGATTCAAGGAAAGCCCTTTTGAGATTTCCCACTCGGAGCCTTCGAGCCGCGTCCGTTGCACAAGATGGCGACCGACTCTCTCGACTCTCCACCAATCACGTGCCGAATCGCCTCCCGATCGCGTGAGGCTCCAAGGAGGCCACGTCACGCGGTGGGCGGGGCACCAAATCTGGGTGAGAACAGGTGGTTTCACCGGTGGTTTCTCACAATATATATACACACAGATTGATCCCCCTAACTTGACTAGGAAGCAAGGCACAGATTGAGTCTCACACCAGCAATTGCTGCACAACCAGTGTAGCCTGCCACGCTGACGCATTGTCTCTGCCCTGCTCATCAACAGTTAGGGCCATTAGTCAGGAACATTAAATTTAACTAAGGAAGCACACTAACCCTATGCCATGATGCTCACATCATGTGCATAAATTGGCCATGTGCATAAATTCCTTCGTTATATATATATGTATATGTAGATATGTAAACTGAACATCCAAATAAACTTATCACTTTCATTTTTTGAAATGTGCAGCTTTACAAACACGTTTCTTCAATTGTAATGGCTGATTATGTAATGTGAACTTCACTTCAATCACCTGGTTGAACAACAATGGCATGCTTGAGTGGTTCTGTATCGGGATCTTTCCCTTTTAATAATGACCCTCATAATGAAATCCTTCAGTTCTCGTGGTTAGACATTCATTTACTGCTGTCTATAGTCACTCTCGAGGCTTCTGACAGGAAAAACAACAAGAAATTTCAGATGCTACGCCTGACATCTGAACAACGTTTAAGGGCAATTGGGATGCTTGAGGCTGGTGTAAGCCAGCGAACAATGACCCAAAGTTTTGTTTGCTCACAGCCTGCAATTTCCAACCTGGCCAGGTGTTACGCTGGAACTTCAACTGTGAATGATTGTCCACGAAGAGGAAGACCACGGGTAACCACCCCAAACCAAGACCGCTGGATTGTGCTTCAGCATCTTCGTGATCGTTTTTGCCCTGCAACACAAACAGCTGCAGTGACAAATGGTCACCACAACAACCACATCAGTGTCTCTACTGTATGGAGGAGCTTGAGAAGTCGGGGCCTGGTGCAAGACGTCCTTGCAGAGGTCCAGTGTTGAACGCAGTGCATCGGTGGAACAGACTAATATTGTGTCTGCAGCATCGCCGCTGGACACAGCAACAGTGGAGTGCAGTCTTGTTCAGCGATGAGTCCAGATTTTGCCTCCATGCTGCTGAGGGGCGTCAACGGGTATGGTGCAGAGGTGGGGAAAGGTATGCATCATGCTGTATTCGCCAGATCAATCGTTGGGGAGGACCCAGTGTGATGGTATGGGCGGCATTTCCACCCGTTTCAGGACACCTCTGGTCGTCATCGAAGGCAATCTCACGAGTCAGCGTTATGTCAATGAAGTTTTGAGACCTCATCTGCTGCCATTTCTCCAGGCTCATCCTGACATCGCAGTTTTCCAGCAGGACAACGCTCGACCCCATGCTGCTCGCCTGACCACCAACTTCCTCCAGGAACAGGGTGTTGAAGTGATGCCTTGGATGCCTTATTCCCCTGACCTCAATCCCATTGAGCATTTATGGGATGAGCTTTGTCGACGTCTTGCATCGAGGAGATCAACGTCTGTCAATCGGCAAATGCTCATTCAAGGCTTGCAGGAGGAGTGGGACAGACTTCCCCAGGATCACATCAGACGCCGTCTACAGAGCATGCGTCGGAGGTGTACAGCCTGCATCACAGCTCATGGAAGACTCACACGATATTGAGGACTGCTGTCATTCTGTCCTTACCTGTTGGGAGTGTTGTGTCCATTCCTGTGTAATTTTGTTTTGACTGCATTCAGGTGCGTGCCTTTGTGTTGCAGTGCTGTGACTTTTGTTGCACCACACCGTGTGATGTTCGTGCTTTTTATTTTTTGTTTGTTTATTGTTTGTTTTGTTTATTGTTTATTTGTTTTTATTTGTTTTTGACATGTGTTTAGTAAAGATAGCTGAACTTTACCTGTGTTCAAATATCATTCATTTTTGCGTGGAGGATTTCAATGAGTCCCCTTCTAAAGATTTGATAAGTTTATTTTGATGTTGAGTTTATATACATATATATATTGTATTTCGTCCCTATTTTTCGATTTAAAGGGGTGAAAGTGAATGGTATATTTAAAGGTTTAAATGAAGTAATGAGATGGTAATGATGAGAACGCCACATCAAGCAATACCAACAGGCACTAATACTTGAAGAGATGATGTATTGGCTGGAGTGCTGGATGTGAGAGTCAATGCAGCCATAATAAAACTCTTGTGTGACAAATGTTCTATCCTTCCTCCACTCGGAATGGCCTTTCCGTACAGTATTACCAAGACTCACCTCACACTTGCGTGAATTCATTTTGTGTATGTAGGCAAGATGCGGGGGAGCGGGGAGGTAAAATGATACTGGAAAATACGGACACTTTGTCATCCAAAGGAAAGTAATATCTTTCTTAAGATGCATGCAAGGGTACAAGCAATGATGAAAGAATTGAAAACGACATCTCTAACTTTGTCAAAGCTGTATATATCGTTTTGTCTTGGCTGCAGAAATATACTGTTGGGCTCTAACTTTTAACACTTTCTCATATGACCTGAGGCATGGCACATGGAAAACTACAGCAATTATAGAAGGGATCAGGTAACGGCAGGGCCTGACAATGCAGTAATGAACAGGCCTAATTGTATGTCTTTTGCACATGCTGAGTGAATAAATGACAAAGAGGGAATAGGCTTGTCAAGGAATAGGTTGTGCGTAATGGTTTATGGAATAAAAACTGCCCTTGTGCAGCTAGACAAATATGCTCATAGCCCAGAGTGGAGTCTCAGAGTGACAATTTATTCTGGTCACATGGTAATATACTGCTGCAGTTGATAGGCCGGCCCAATTGCCTCGTCTGAATCCCGACAAACCACCGTCAAAGATGTCACTCCGGTCCGCTGATGTGGGCACTACGAGCAGGATCACGGGCCTATTTGCCACGCTACCCTGCTTTGCTGGAACGTATGAGTTAGCTAAGCGATGTGCTGGTGGTACTAGCTCGCACGAGGCTTCCAAATGGCATTATGATCGGATACTGCACTGGACGTGGGATATTTGCCACAAAGCCTCAATCAGGCCTTTAATGGACGTTTATAGCCAATGTGTGGCTCGTGATCAAACACAACTCAAATCGATCAGAGACAAAGTGAATTTTTTTGAAGTGTATTAAACAAGCAAAATGGTCAGCAATAACTATCATCTGTACAATAAAACCCCATGTTTTGTACATGAGGCAACACCTTAATCATATAATAAGTGTGTGTGTGTGTGTGTGTGTGTGTGTGTGTGTGTGTGTGTGTGTGTGTGTGTGTGTGTGTGTGCGTCTCCTCCAAAACTCCAAAACCATTAAACCGAGTGGCCAAAGACTTTGCATGCACATTAAGGGAACGTGAAGAGAGTGCATGAATGAAAACTGGGTATTTGGCTAACTTTAAACACCCCTTTTGAATATCATTAACTGGGTGCTCATCATAAAAAAAACAAAGTTTTATTGGTCAGCCTGCTTTCCCCTCGAATGGCTCTTAATCCGCCATTTTTTTCGGCCTTTTCCATTCAGCCAGGGTCCTTGGGGTATTTTGGGTCCTCTGGGGCTTTTGGATCATCGGGGTATTTTGGGTCCTCAGGGTCTTAATTGTATTTAGGGGTATTTTGGGTCTTTCGGATCTTGGGGGTTTTGAAGGGTCTTCAAAGGTCGAAGGGGTCTCAGCAGCCTAAAGTGTTAAAAAGTACATTTACATAGTACGTAATTAATTAATAGACACAAACAGTATGACACACACACCTCATCCATTTATAGTAGAGATATACTAGCAGAGTGCCTTGTGCGGAGGGGAATTTAGAGTTTAGAAAAAGAGAGCCAGGCACGATGTATAATTCCAATTATTTAATCACATAATTTAGCAGTCGATACTCTACTACTACTACTACTACTACTACTACTACTACTACTACTAATAATAACAATAATAATGTAACGATGTCTGTATGTGTGTCTGTATACGTATGTGTGTGTCTGTCCAGGCTGTAACTTTTTTACCATTTGATTTTTCTCATAAAATTTTCACCAAAGCTTTAATATGATAATACGGAGAAGACAAATTAATAATTTTGTCAAAAGGTTAAAGGTCACCATCACATAAATCCATTTTCATCCCAATGACCTGAAATTTCAATGTATCATTTGAGCCAATATTCAATATATGAGGAAATGGTGTATTGTGTTCAATATATGAGGGAATGGTGCACTATGTTCATTATATGAGGAAATGGTGCATTGTGTTCAATATGTGAGGGAATGGTGCATTGTGTTCAATATGTGATGGAATGGTGCACTATGTTCAATATGTGAGGGAATGGTGCATTGTGTTCAATATGTGAGCGAATGGTGCATTGTGTTCAATATGTGAGGGAATGGTGCATTATGTTCAATATGTGAGGGAATGGTGCATTGTGTTCAATATGTGAGGGAATGGTGCATTGTGTTCAATATGTGAGGGAATGGTGCATTGTGTTCAATATGTGAGGGAATGGTGCATTGTGTTCAATATGTGATGGAATGGTGCACTATGTTCAATATGTGAGGGAATGGTGCATTGTGTTCAATATGTGAGTGAATGGTGCATTGTGTTCAATATGTGAGGGAATGGTGCATTATGTTCAATATGTGAGGGAATGGTGCATTGTGTTCAATATGTGAGGGAATGGTGCATTGTGTTCAATATGTGAGGGAATGATGCATTGTGTTCAATATGTGAGGGAATGGTGCATTGTGTTCAATATGTGAGGGAATGGTGCACTATGTTCAATATGTGAGGGAATGGTTCGTTGTGTTCAATACGTGATGGAATCGTTCGTTGTGTTCAATATGTGAGGAAATGGTGCACTATGTTCAATATGTGAGGGAATGGTGCATTGTGTTCAATATGTGAGGGAATGGTGCATTGTGTTCAATATGGGATGGAATGGTGCATTGTGTTCAATATGTGAGGGAATGGTGCACTATGTTCAATATGTGAGCGAATGGTGCATTGTGTTCAATATGTGAGGGAATGGTGCACTATGTTCAATATGTGAGGGAATGATGCACTATGTTCAATATGTGAGGGAATGGTTCGTTGTGTTCAATATGTGAGGGAATGGTGCACTATGTTCAATATGTGAGGGAATGATGCATTGTGTTCAATATGTGAGGGAATGGTTCGTTGTGTTCAATATGTGAGGGAATGTTTCGTTGTGCTCAATATGTGAGGGAATGGTGCATTGTGTTCAATATGTGATGGAATGGTGCACTATGTTCAATATGTGAGGGAATGGTGCATTGTGTTCAATATGTGAGGGAATGGTGCATTGTGTTCAATATGTGAGGGAATGGTGCATTATGTTCAATATGTGAGGGAATGGTGCATTGTGTTCAATATGTGAGGGAATGGTGCATTGTGTTCAATATGTGAGGGAATGGTGCATTGTGTTCAATATGTAGTGGAATGGTGCACTATGTTCAATATGTGAGGGAATGGTGCATTGTGTTCAATATGTGATGGAATGGTGCACTATGTTCAATATGTGATGGAATGGTGCATTGTGTTCAATATGTGATGGAATGGTGCACTATGTTCAATATGTGAGGGAATGGTGCATTGTGTTCAATATGTGATGGAATGGTGCACTATGTTCAATATGTGAGGGAATGGTGCATTGTGTTCAATATGTGATGGAATGGTGCACTATGTTCAATATGTGATGGAATGGTGCATTGTGTTCAATATGTGATGGAATGGTGCACTATGTTCAATATGTGAGGGAATGGTGCATTGTGTTCAATATGTAAGGGAATGATGCATTGTGTTCAATATGTGAGGGAATGGTGCATTGTGTTCAATATGTGATGGAATGGTGCACTATGTTCAATATGTGAGGGAATGGTGCACTATGTTCAATATGTGAGGGAATGATGCATTGTGTTCAATATGTGAGGGAATGGTGCATTGTGTTCAATATGTGATGGAATGGTGCACTATGTTCAATATGTGAGGGAATGGTGCATTGTGTTCAATATGTGAGGGAATGGTGCACTATGTTCATATTATGAGACATGGTGCATTGTGTTCAATATATGAGGGAATGGTGCACTGTGTTCATTATATGAGACAATGGTATTGTTGCGGATATGGGACTTGGCCTCAATATCCGCTTGTAAATACTCCCCTATTTCCCCAATACTCCCCAACTATCCCCAATCCCCCATTCCCTAGTCCCATTGCCTGTAAATAACACTCTGTAGAACCGACCTTCCCCTTTTTCCCCCATTAAATGTCGTGCCCAGGTCCACCGCATCTCACGTAGACAACTTTCGGACATCTTGCTAGTTATTCTTAGTCTATGTCAGTTAAGGACTCGTTTCCATTAATTCTGACTCTTCGTTGCACCAGAATGTGATTATATGGCACCAGTAGTGAGTTTAGGACCTTCCCATACCTCCTCCCATCTTCTTCCCCAAACAACAACTACAACAACAACTACAACAACAACTACAACAACTACAACAACAACTACAACAACTACAACAACGGCGCGGCGCGGGGGAGTGTGCGTCCTCACACCGGCTCGGTTAGCCGCCATTGACCATGCGCTCCGACGGGGTTACCACGAAGGGGCTCCTTGTCAGCCCCTCGTCAAGGGCGGAGCCGGTAACCCCCCCGCACGCACCCAATGAGAAGCAACGGGCCGATTCCATCTGGGGCGGAGCTAACGAGCCGAGGGCGTGTCACTCCCCGCCGGATATACGCGGCCACTTACCGGACGTGACGAGAGATGCGCCCCCAGCTTGAAGAAGAGCCAGTCACCACCTCCAAGCGCTGAGCGAGCTCCACGCATCGACCCGGTATTGCAGTACCTCCGAGAACGGTGCACCCCCTCCGAGAACGGTGCACCTTGAGCCATCGACTGCCCGCTTTCCTTGCCATCAATCCCCGTGTGAGTCAGTTTTTGTCCTGTTTATCTGTCGTCTGTCAGGGAATAAGATAAGTGTGTCTAAGTGCCTGTCTTTCTATGCTGTCCCTCTTGTAGTTGTAATCTGACCTTCCGCCCTAATATAACCTCCTCCGGAGGTCTTGAGAACCGTATCCCTGGTGTCGTGTGATTTTAATCCCAGCCGTTGTGTCCTTTTCCTTCATTGATTTAGCGTAGCGCGACTCGGCAACGTTCGAGTGGAATCGGGTAAACTGTGCAGACGTGGTCATACCAAACCGCTCGGTAAACCAACATCCACAACCGCGTCTGTAACATTTGGTGTCAGGAGTGTCGGATTCGGACCTGGGACTAAATTTGTTAGGCCCAAACTTTGGGAGGTAGAATTCGATCCGGAGCGCGTTTTTTTCCGCGCTCGAAATTATAAAGGCGAAATTTGATTTGTTTTACGGAAATAAAAACCCGAATTTTGAAAGTCGCGCTATGGCGGATCAAGACAGCTGGGGTCCGGTAGAGGAGAGTGAGGCAGGGTCGGTCCAGGACCAAATTGAGGGACGTGAGGAGAGCGAAGCAGCGAGGGTAGCAGACGCACAAAATGGCGCCTCGCTGGTCACCGCGCCCGCGACCGTGGCAGCGCCCCTGGTGGATTTGAACCTTTTTTTTCTACAAATGAAGGCCCTTATGGACAAGAATAGCGAAGAAATGGAAAGCAGAATGATGGGGGTAATGGGGAACCGGATGGATGCTCAGAGTGAGCGATTGGAGGGCCAAATGGGGGTAATGGGAAACCAATTGGGGGTAATGGGAAACCAAATGGGGGTAATGAGGGACGAAGCGAGGGGTACCGGTGAGGGATTAGACAATAATTTTAAGGGATTAGACAAGAAATTAGAGGGGTTAGACAATGGGATAGAAGGGGTGAAACATGGGTTAGGAAGTAGAATAGAGGGATTAGACAATAGATTAGGGGAAATACAGGAGGGGTTAATGGGGGTAGAAAACAGAATGGCCGCTCAAGAGAATCAAATGGAAGGGATGCAAAAGGGTTAGAGGGGTTAGAAAACAGTATGGAAGGCAAATTGAGGGACATGAGGGACCAAGCGGAAAGGGAAGTTAACCAAATGGGGCAGCAGATAGAGGGGGTCAGAATGGGGGTAGAAACCAAACTGGATGCTCACAGGGAGGAAATGGAGCAGATGAGGGTGGCATCTGGGCAGGAGATGCAAGTGATGGGAGAGGAGATCAGAAGAGGAGTGAGTGAGGAGGTCGGAGGAGTGCGCGAGGAGGTGAGGCACTGTAAGGAGCGCATGGAGAAGGAGGTGAGAAAGGGGACTGTAAAATTGCAAGGGGGTATAGAGGAGTTGACGCTGGGAGTAGAACAACTGACAGTGGGACAAAAGGAGTTGGGGGACCAGGTAAAGAAGAACACAGTTTAAATAGAGGGTTTAAAATCGACACAGAAGGAGATGAAAAAGGACGTAGGGGTAATTAAAAAAGAGTGTCAGACGGTACATGAGGACCTGACGAGGAAAATGGACAAGGTGGTAGAAGTGATGGAGGTTAAAGAGCGGGAGGTGCGGGAGCACATAGAAAAAAATAAAGTGGAGTTAGAGGAAGAACTTAAAGGGGCGCACGAAGAGATGAAGGAGGTGAAGCAGAAATTAGAAGAAGTGGAAGAAGGGGTGAGCGAAATTAAGAAGCGACGGAGAGAGGATAAGAAAGAGATAAAAGAGGAGGTAAAAGAATTGGTCCAAAGTCTGTGTTTGGATCGTGATGATGTGCTCATTAACCGGATGAGGGATTCGCAGGTGATGGAGGAGAAGCGAAGAGAAAGAGGACCCGGTGTAAGTGGTGACCAATATGGTCGTGCGTATGATGCGCCAGGTGATTTAATAAGCTTGGGGGTCGAGATAGACCCGGATGTTCGTGAGAGGCCACGAGTGAGGTGTATGGCTGGTCCGGAGGGTATGGAACGAGAGGTGCGAGGTGTGGGTGAGCAAGGTTGTGGTGGTATGGAATGGGTAGCGGGTTGCGGAGGTGTGACCCATGCATCGACACCAACAGGGGTAGTTGTTGGAGGGACCGGGGAGGCACGAGAGCCCCTTGGGGGTAATGTACTGTGGGGGCCCGGCCGGTTCGGCCCCGCGCTGACCCCGCAAGGGGCGACGCACGGGGTCCGGCAGGCGGGCAACGACTCGCATACGAGGTGGTCCCACAAGGTCCCACTCGCGCCGTATGACGGCAAGAGTGATCTACGCGCGTACCTGGCGCAGTTCGACTGTGTGTGTAAGGGCAACGGTTGGGGTGAGGACGAAGGTGGAGTACACCTGGTGGCCGCATTGCGCGGCGCAGCGGCAGAGGTGCTGACGGCATTACCAGCGGGTGCTCTCACCCTGCCAGCCCTCCGCGACGCCCTAATTAATCGATTCGGCATAGAACAGCAGAGCGAGCTTGTTAAAGCTCAGCTCGCGCTGCGAAAGCGCAAGCCCCAGGAAGCCATCGGGGAACTTGCCCACGACATTCGCCGCGCAGTGGGGATCGCGCATGCTAGCATGGCAGCGGATTCCCGGGAAAGCCTGGCGCTGGACCATTTTATCCAGGCCCTCCTGGACATTGAGCTCCGGCAACAGCTCGCCATGTGGCGCCCGCAGACTCTGAGCCAGGCGGCTGACGCTGCGGCCCGTTGGGAAGCAGCGAGGCCCCTGGCCCGGGGGGGCGAGCATCTCGCAATGGCGGTCCGCCAGGTGGGACCCCCGATGGAGGGCGGACCCCTTAGGGGGCCCGCCCACGACGTGGGTCCTGACCTGGCGGGCATGGTCCGGAGGCTGGTGGACCAGCGCCTGGCGGGACCTGGACCATGGCAGGCGGCCCCGGAGGTGGCCCGCGGTGGACCACGAGCGGGTAATCCAATTCGGACCTACAGGGGGGGAAATTTGGAATTCCGGAGGCAAGCACCTTATCAGGTGAGGTGCTATACCTGCAACCGTCTGGGTCACCTGGCGCGGCACTGTCGAGCCGCGCGCCGGGATGATCCCCGGCGGTTGAGGTCCTCAACTACGCCCAGGGGGGAGCGGGTTAGCCGACCCCAGACACCCCCCCGCCAGACCCCGGGAAACTAGAAGGTGTCGGGCACGTAGGGCGGTGTTCGGCAGAAGAGGATGGAGGAGAGCCCTCATTGACGCGACAGGTCATTTATTGTGGCCAAATTGGAACCGGTAGTCTGACAATTAGATGCAAAATTGCCGGCATGGGGGTAGACGCCGTAGTGGACACAGGAGCTAGCGCCACGATCATCAGCCCTGTGGTCCTTGATTCGAGCGCAGGTGGCTGGGATAAGATCCAGCGCCTGCAAAATTATAGTTTGCAGCTTGCTACCGGGGTAACGGCCCCGATCATAGGGCGTGGTTCTGTGACCCTCAAGTTAGGGTCGGTAAGGAGGGAGATAGATGTTTGGGTGGCGGAGGTGTGCGACCCATGTTTAATAGGGTTGGACCTGTTGACTGCCAGCGGCTGTAAAATCGACTTGTGCCGGGGGATCCTGCAGGTGGGAGTAGAAGAGCTGCCGTTAGGGTGAGTGAGCACGGCCGAGAGAGCGGAGCTGGAGGCTTCCGAGGCCGTGACCATCCCCCCAAGGGCCGAGGCGATAGTGCCGGCCCGGTAGGCAGCTCGCCCAACATGGCAGGAGTCCTGCGGCCTGGTCGAACCGGTGGCAGCGCAGTCCATACCGGGTTTAATCGTGGGCCGCACCCTTGTAAAAACGGACGGACCGGTAGTGGCCGTCCGAGTAATAAATATGAGTACAGAACCACGCACTATAGTAAGGGGCACGAGGGTAGCTGGCTGCACCCCAGTTGAGGAAGTCGCGACAGTGAGGGGCGAGAACGTCCAGCCGAGCCGACCCCGGGGGGAGCCTTCAATAACAAGTAGGAATTGGCCCGATCCCATTTGCGAGATGGTAAATCGTAGTAGCGTAGAGTTGGGAGGTACCCAGAGGGAGGCCTTACACAAACTGGTTGGGTCCCATTTGGACCTCTTCTCCCTGTCCACCGAGGATATTGGACGTACGGGCCTGGTGAAACATCAGATCCACACCGGTGAGGCCCGGCCTATTCGTCAGGCCGCCCGACGGCTCCCTTGGAGCAAGAGGGCGGAAGCTGACGAGCAGGTTGAAAAAATGCTCGACGCAGGCGTGATCGAGCCCTCGGGAAGTCCTTGGATGTCACCTGTTGTGCTGGTCAAAAAGAAGGATGGGACCACGCGGTTCTGCGTGGACTATCGCCAGCTAAACAACGTGACACTCAAGGACTCATATCCCCTGCCAAGGATTGATGACACCCTCGATGCCGTTGCGGGCTCAAATTGGTTCTCGACTTTGGACCTCAAGAGTGGGTATTGGCAGGTGGAGATGGATAGGGCAGGGAAGGAGAAAACGGCATTTTCCACAGGTAAGGGACTGTATCAGTTTACTGTGATGCCGTTTGGTTTGTGTAACGCCCCCGCCACCTTTGAAAGATTGATGGAGCATGTACTAGGCGGCATGCCATGGCAGTCATGCCTGGTGTACCTGGATGACGTCCTGGTACATGCCCAAACGTTCCCCCAGGCAGTAGCTAATTTGGACCAGGTGTTCGGGTGCCTCAGACAGGCAGGGTTGAAGCTGAACCCGAGTAAGTGCACTTTGTTTGCAAGAGAGGTGGCCTATCTAGGTCACGTGATCGGCCGCGAGGGGGTAAAAACGGACCCAGACAAAATTAAAGCGGTGGAGGAGTGGCCCGCACCACGTACCATAAAGGAGGTGCGGGGATTTTTGGGACTCTGCTCCTACTACCGGCGCTTTGTGGCGAAATTTGCGGAGTTGGCCCGTCCCCTCCACCGGCTTACGGAGAAGGGGACGCGATTTAATTGGACACGGGAGTGCCACGAGGCCTTCCAAAAATTGAAGGGGTGTCTGACATCCGCACCCCTTCTAGCGTACCCCACTAGCAACGGGACATTTACCCTGGACACGGATGCGAGCCAGGAAGGATTGGGCGCAGTTTTGTCTCAGACACAGGAGGGCGTGGAGAGAGTGATTGGTTATTATAGTCGGGCCTTAAGTAGGCCCGAGAGAAATTATTGCGTCACTCGCAAAGAGTTATTGGCTATGCTGGCTGCCATGAATCATTTCCACCCGTACTTGTACGGGCGGAAATTTTTGGTTAGAACTGACCATTCCTCCTTGCAATGACCCCTTCGGTTCAAGGAACCAGAGGGCCAAATTGCAAGGTGGTTGGAAAAGTTGCAGCAGTACGATTTTGATGTGGCCCATAGGGCCGGGAAGGCCCATGGTAATGCGGACGCACTCTCTCGGCGTCCTTGTCTGGGGGAAAACTGCAAATTTTGTGCGAGACACGAGGAGAGGGAACAATTGGGCGATTCGGACCCGACCCTCGTTGTCCGGGCAACCCGGGTGAGAGGGCCAATTTTGCCACTAACCGCGGACGAAGAATTTGGAGAGTTGGCTTGGAGCACGGCCCAGCAGGAGGATCCTGTTCTGGGGCCGGTGTTCCAATGGGTCAAATTGGGGCAAAGACCAAAGGGGGAAGAGGTCACCCCCCTCGGGGCACAAACAAAGGCATATTGGGCTCAGTGGCAGACCCTGGAATTGAAAGGCAACATCTTGTATCGCAAGTGGGTGGAGGTTCCCTCTGATAGAACTTCCTGGCTGGTGATAGTCCCTGACAAATTCAAGAACGTCATATTGCAACAGGTGCATGGTACCCGCTCCGGCGGCCATTTGGGCAGGACAAAGACAATATCGCGGGTACGCCGGAGGTTCTATTGGGTGAATATGGGGCGCGACATACAGGACTGGTGTCGGAGATGCGACGCCTGTTCTGCCAAAAAGGGACCAGCACGGAGGATGAGGGCCCCCCTTCAATTACAACAGGTGGGGGCCCCCCTTGAGCGGGTGGCTATGGATATTCTAGGACCGCTGCCCCGCACCCGCCAAGGTAATAAGTATATCCTCGTTGTAATGGACTATTTCACCAAGTGGCCGGAGGCCTACGCCCTCCCCAACCAAGAAGCAGGGGTGGTAGCGCAGGCCTTCGTGGAAGGATTTGTGTGCCGGCATGGGATTCCACAGGAGTTGCACACCGACCAGGGACGAAATTTTGAGAGCAAATTGCTAAAAGATGTGTGCAGTCTCCTGTCAATTCGGAAAACCAGAACAACGCCTTTAAGACCTCAATCTGACGGGATGGTGGAAAGATTTAACCGAACTCTAATCCAACAACTGGCACTGTTCACCGCCACCCGTCAGGATGACTGGGACGAACATCTCCCTTATTTGCTTATGGCCTACCGAACCAGCCAGCACGGGGCCACCGCATGCAGTCCAGCGTTGCTTATGTATGGGCGGGAGTTACGGGCTCCCGCCGACTTGCTATGCGGTCCCGTGCCAGACACAGTGGTTAACCCGCCGAGGGAGGGGTACGCACGTCACCTAGAGGAAGGCATGGAGCTAGTCCATGCCTTCGCCCGCCGCCAACTCCATCTGGCGGGGGAAAAGATGAAGCGCAGGTACGACGACCGGAGCCAGGGGAGTCAATACGCTCCGGGGATGAAGATTTGGTTCTTTAATCCCCGGAGGCGGAAGGGAAGGTGCCCAAAGCTCACCTCCCCCTGGCAAGGCCCAGGAGTCGTCCTGTCGCAAATCTGTGACGTGGTCATTAAGATCAAAATGGGGCCACGAGCCCTCCCTCGGATCGTCCACGCCGACCGGATAAGACCTTACACCGGCGAGCAGGCGCCCCCGTGGTTTGCCTCGGCTTTAGATGCCGAGGCGGGACCCAGTACCTCTGAATAAAGGGGGCTTATTAGTGCCAGAGGACTGGGGGATTGAGGAGCGATAGGCCCAGTGGGTAAGGGTGGCATCCCTGCCACCCTTCCCATGGGGGCAAAGGAGCTATAGTTTATGGGGTGTATGGCAGTGAAAACTAGCCCGGGTGGGTTAGGTTATATTGTAGGGATCTAGCGGAGATGACATTAGGTGACGTTAAGGTTAGATAGTGACTGATACCTGTAGTGGGGACGCAGGTAGATTAGTATGGATGATAATGACGTGGGAGCGCAATAGTTTAAAGGGACGACTGGGAAGCGCAAGTTTCAGAAGGGAGTAGTTAGCTGAGATGATGCCGTGTGTGTGAGAATTGAACAGGTGTGATTGCACAGGTGTGCAACTGGACAGGTGTGTGGAGCAGTGTGTGAGTAGTGAGTGTTGTGGATCAGCGCGAATGCGCTTGGGGAGAGAAGGGTGCAGGTGGCACCAGGTATGAGAGCACAGGTGTGCAGGTACAGGTGTGTGGAGAGAGTTGGAGTAAGTGGTACGGAGTGGTGTGCATGGTGCGAAGGTGTGGATGGGGGAAGAGTGGACCCCTTTCACGAGTACCCGGGGCGGGTAGTGTAAGTGTTAGGTAGAGGGTACAGGTAAATTGTGGTTGGATATTGGCATCTGTGGTGCGGGTGACAGAATGGTATTGTGGATGGGTGCATTAGTGTTGTGGAAATGGCTGGGCGTGTAGCCTGTTAGTGTGTGTAGTTGGTTGGGCACTCCACCACTGTGAGGATGTCGGCCAGGTGAGGCCGCAGGTGGGCTCTGGGAGCCGTTAGTTGTGGATGGGGCCCGAGGATCCGGAGGACGGACCCGGGTAGCCCAGTGCCAGAGAGGGCACCGAGTGGGGAGAGCGCCAGAGGGCCTTCCCCAGGTAGTTAGGTTAGGGTAAGGAGCAGGTAAGCTCGGAGGCAACTGCAGTGGTGGAGGTGTGCAGGTGGGTAGACCGGCTAGGAGAGCTTCACGTCGCAGCCCAGAAATTGTGCGAGGGCACCGAGAGATGAATCGGGGGAGTGAGACCCCAAATTGAAAAGCACCACAGTTTGGCCAATGGGAATTGGTTTTTAGAACCCATAGTGTAAGAGGGCCAATGGTTTGGCCGGAGAAAGACCCCGGGTAGTGTAAAGTTGTTAAAGTCATTTAGGAGATAGTTAGGATTGATGAACCTGTCGCACCATACGCAGCCACTTACCTGTGGTGATGATGACTCCACACCTGTGTTTTCTTTGTTTTGTTGCAGGAAATGAGATTGCTGTGGATTGGTGAGACGCATCACGACGTGGATGAGACATTGGGGTGATTCCATCTCTCCCTCCTTAGGAGGGACTGATGATGAATTGGTGATGGCAAATTTTGATGTTGAGTTGGAGATGGAAAATTTTGATGAGAGTTGGAAATAGCAAATTTGATTGGTTAGGAGGGAGAGAAGACGAATTTGGTTTATGGGAGGAACGGGGAAGACAGTAGGGACGTTTGTTGATTTGTAAAATAGATGTTTATGGGTAGTGTTGTGTTTTGTGGATACAGTAAGGGGTAAGGGAGGGGCCATGTAGGTTACCTGGTGGGGGGGGGGGGGAGCGTACAGTAGGAACGTACCTGTCTCACCTGGTTCCCATGTGCCCCTAGTGTGCATTACCTTGTGTTGCGTGCACTTTTGCGCCCTTACCACCTTACTCACTTGTCTGCTTCTTTTGTCTCCCACCTCCGAGGATCTGGCTTTGGGGCAGAGAGAGAGAGAGGAGAGAGACGTGCTGGCTTCGCAGTTGTGGGCCTGCACTTTCGCTGCTTGCTGCTTGGATCGATACACCATATGGACCGCAATGTTTGTGGCCACCCACAATGGACCGCAGTTCTTTTGCGGCCAAGCACCACCCATGGATGGACCTATGGGTCAACGTGGCACCTATGCCATACAAGGTGAACCACTAACAGTTGGCCCCCTGACGGCCACAATAAGGAAATGGACGCGGTTGGCGCCTTTCTTTATTTTTTTGAAAGAAGCCAGAAGGCCACGTGCACCACACGAAGAGCAAGAGATCACCTGCAGGGTTAGGGGTTGTTTGGTTATTTTTATTCATTGAACAATGGTGACTGCACCGATTGGTGCTGGGGTGGTGCTTTTGGTGCTTGGATGGGGTGCTCTGCACATTATTAAAGGCCGTAAGGCCACAGAGCACTCGTGGGTGGGTGTATCGATGCTGGCATGCGTGCTCTCTCTCTATGCATAACATCTGCATGTGTTCCTCCAAAAACAGGTCCTGGATCGTAGTGTAAATAGCAGCGTAGTCTTGTAAATAATGCTCCCTACCGGCTGTATGTTTAGTTTGCGAATTCTTTCCGGATTCGGTTATCCTGTGGGTGTGTTTCTGTGAGGAGAAGGGTGCAACGTCGCAGGGGGACATATTTACTCATTTGTGAATATCTGTAAAACTGTCGCACTCAGGGTAGAGTTAATAGTAGAGGGAACTACATCTGAGTGCCACACTAAAATAGGTAAAAATTTATCGGGTCGGGACGCCCCGAGGGTAGAGAAGGGTGCAATGTTGCGGATATGGGACTTGGCCTCAATATCCGCTTGTAAATACTCCCCTATTTCCCCAATACTCCCCAACTATCCCCAATCCCCCATTCCCTAGTCCCATTGCCTGTAAATAACACTCTGTAGAACCGACCTTCCCCTTTTTCCCCCATTAAATGTCGTGCCCAGGTCCACCGCATCTCACGTAGACAACTTTCGGACATCTTGCTAGTTATTCTTAGTCTATGTCAGTTAAGGACTCGTTTCCATTAATTCTGACTCTTCGTTGCTCCAGAATGTGATTATATGGCACCAGTAGTGAGTTTAGGACCTTCTCATACCTCCTCCCATCTTCTTCCCCAAACAACAACTACAACAACAACTACAACAACAACTACAACAACTACAACAACAACTACAACAACTACAACAACGGCGCGGCGCGGGGGAGTGTGCGTCCTCACACCGGCTCGGTTAGCCGCCATTGACCATGCGCTCCGACGGGGTTACCACGAAGGGGCTCCTTGTCAGCCCCTCGTCAAGGGCGGAGCCGGTAACCCCCCCGCACGCACCCAATGAGAAGCAACGGGCCGATTCCATCTGGGGCGGAGCTAACGAGCCGAGGGCGTGTCACTCCCCGCCGGATATACGCGGCCACTTACCGGACGTGACGAGAGATGCGCCCCCAGCTTGAAGAAGAGCCAGTCACCACCTCCAAGCGCTGAGCGAGCTCCACGCATCGACCCGGTATTGCAGTACCTCCGAGAACGGTGCACCCCCTCCGAGAACGGTGCACCTTGAGCCATCGACTGCCCGCTTTCCTTGCCATCAATCCCCGTGTGAGTCAGTTTTTGTCCTGTTTATCTGTCGTCTGTCAGGGAATAAGATAAGTGTGTCTAAGTGCCTGTCTTTCTATGCTGTCCCTCTTGTAGTTGTAATCTGACCTTCCACCCTAATATAACCTCCTCCGGAGGTCTTGAGAACCGTATCCCTGGTGTCGTGTGATTTTAATCCCAGCCGTTGTGTCCTTTTCTTTCATTGATTTAGCGTAGCGCGACTCGGCAACGTTCGAGTGGAATCGGGTAAACTGTGCAGACGTGATCATACCAAACCGCTCGGTAAACCAACATCCACAACCGCGTCTGTAACATATTATGAGACATGGTGCATTGTGTTCAATATATGAGGGAATGGTGCACTGTGTTCATTATATGAGACAATGGTATATTGTGTTCAATATATGAGGGAATGGTGCACTATGTTCATAGTATGAGACAATTGTATATTGTGTTCAATATATGAGGGAATGGTGCACTATGTTCATAATATGAGACAATGGTATATTGTGTTCAATATATGAGGGAATGGTGCACTATGTTCATAATATGAGACCTTTCTTCATTGTGTTCAATATATGAGGAAATGGTGCACTGTGTTCATTATATGAGACATGGTCTATTGTGTTCAATATATGAGGAAATGGTGCACTGTGTTCATTATATGAGACAATGGTATATTGTGTTCAATATGTGAGGGAATGGTGCACTATGTTCAATATGTGAGGGAATAGTGCACTATGTTCAATATGTGAGGGAATGGTGCACTTTGTTCAATATGTGAGGGAATGGTGTACAGTGCTCACTATATGAGACAATGGTATATTGTGTTCAATATGTGAGGGAATGGTGCATTATGTTCAATGTGTGAGGGAATGGTGCATTGTGTTCAATATGTGAGGGCATGGTGCATTGTGTTCAATATGTGAGGGAATGGTGCACTGTGTTCAATATGTGAAGGAATGGTGCACTGTGTTCCATATGTGAGGGAATGGTGCATTGTGTTCAATATGTGAGGGAATGGTGCACTGTGTCAATATGTGAGGGAATGGTGCACTATGTTCAATATGTGAGGGAATGGTGCATTGTGTTCAATATGTGAGCGAATGGTGCATTGTGTTCAATATGTGAGGGAATGGTGCATTGTGTTCAATATGTGAGGGAATGGTTCATTGTGTTCAATATGTGAGGGAATGGTGCACTGTGTTCAATATGTGAGGGAATGGTGCACTTTGTTCAATATGTGAGGGAATGATGCACGATGTTCAATATGTGAGGGAATGGTGCGTTGTGTTCAATATTCAAGGGAATGGTGCATTTCAGCAAAGGACTTCTGCGACTCACTGGGACTGACACAATCTGTCAATTTCCCGACCCGGATCTCAGTCAACGGAGCATCTTCTCTTCTGGACTTGGTTATGACAAACTTCCCTGAAAATGTCTGCTGCTCTTCTTCTGCTCCAATCGGCTCATCTGATCATGTGCTTGTCAAAGTGGACATCTCTCTGACCATTCTCAGAGAGGCTCCTCAGCGTCGACGAGTCTGGCGTTTCACTCAGGCCAACTGGCACGGTCTTCAAGCAGCCATCAATCATCTGGACTGGTCTCCCATCTCTACCGCCTCTGACATCAACTCATCCTGGGAATTATTTCAAAGTAAATTGCTCTCTCTCATGCACAGATTTATACCATCTCGTCTTCAGTTGTCATACCCTTCCTCCCGTCCATGGTACACGGAATCTTGTGGTGAGGCTGTTGCCCTGAAACAACTTGCTTTCGTCTCCTGGAAAGCAAATCCAACGGAAGGAAATCTCATTTCCTTTCACAAAGCCTGAAACAAGTGTGTGTCCACCCTCAGGAGAGCCAGGAAACAATATCTCAACATTCTCAAGACCGAACTCTCTTATCTGTCTCCCTCTTCCAAATCCTGGTGGCGTCTGGTCAAATCTGTTTCTGGTGTTTGTTCCCCCTCCATCCCCTCCCTCACCTCAAACGGCTTAACGGCTGACTCCGCACGTGAAAAAGCTGCATGCCTCAACTCTGTGTTTGCCTCTAAATCTTGTGTCCCAAACCCATCCCTCTCTGTACCCACCGTACCCAGTCGTACCCAGCTGCTCCTGGACTCTGTGCCCTTTCCTCCTGACAAGGTGGAAAAGTTTCTGTCAACCCTCGACTCTGATGCTGCAACTGGTACTGACGGCATCAGCCCACGGGTCCTAAAATCATGTTATTCTGCTCTTTCACTCCCTCTTTCTGTTCTCTTCACCCTCTCTTTTGCTCAAGGTCATCTGCCATCTGCTTGGAAATCAGCCAACATCACCGGTTTGCACAAAAAAGGTGCAAAAACAGATCCCAGCAACTACAGACCAATCAGCCTTCTCCCAATTATCAGCAAAGTCATGGAATCCATCATTGCTTCAGATATTAAATCTTTCCTCTTCTCCAATGGCTTGATCTCTGATCATCAATTTGGTTTCAGACCTGGTCACTCTACTCTGGACATGCTGCTTCTGCTTTCTCAACAATGGATGGAGGTCCTCAACGCCAAACAGGAAATTAGAGCTGTCTCCCTTGACATTTCACGTGCCTTCGATACGGTCTGGCACCCTGCTCTGCTCACCAAACTCTCCTCCTTTGGTATCCATGGAAATCTCCACGCATGGCTGGCGGACTTCCTCTCTGGTCGAAGTCAACGTGTGGCCCTGAATGGGTTTCTCTCATCTCCTCTTCCTGTTCACGCTGGAGTTCCCCAAGGCAGTGTTCTGGGCCCTGTGCTTTTTCTGGTCTTCATCAATGATCTCTCTGACTCTCTTGAAAATCCTCTCTATCTCTTTGCTGACGACTCTACTCTCTGTCGCTCCATTCCTCATCCCTCAGATCGGCAGTCTGCAGCCTCCTCACTCTCTGCAGACCTGGACAAAATCACAGACTGGTCAAACAAGTGGAACATGTCTTTCAATCCTGACAAATCTCACACTCTTACAATGTCTCTCCGAAAGGACCGACTGGACAACCCTCCCATCTACTTTCTCAACAATCCTCTCCAAGAAGTTCTGTCGCTCAAGCTTTTGGGTCTCACTATCTGCCATGATCTTTCTTGGGAAAACCACATTTCCAAGCTGGCCTCCAAAGCCAGTCGCCGACTGGGCATCCTCCGTCGTGCGAAGTCCTTCCTTGGCACACCTGAGCTCCTCACCACATACAAGGCTTTCATCCGCAGCTCAATGGAATACTGTTCCCCCCTCTGGGCTGGTGCTCCTGCCTCACACCTTGCTCGGCTTCACGCTGTTGAGGCTAAAGCTTTCAGAATCATTGGAATCTCCTGCGATGTAGTCAACACCGAGGGCCTTTCACTCACTCACCGCAGGCAGGTTGGTGGTCTTTCTGTCTTCTACCGACTCCTCTCCGGCCTTGCTCCCCCAGCTCTCTCTGTGCTCTGTCCCCCCAATATTCCTTCAGGTCGCACAAGATCTGCCTGCAACCCTCTTATGGTTAAACTGCCAAAGTCTAGGCTCTCTGCTCACCTTCACTCTTTCATTGCCCTTTTCTCCCGCCTCTGGAACAAACTCCCCCACTCCCTTCAATCCCACTCCTCCCTCCAGGTCTTTAAAACAGCTGTTCACCACCATCTCTTATCTTCCCCCATCGAAAACCTTGATCTTTTCTACCCCCGGTAATTCACCCCAGAGTCCTTGCAGTGTTCATATGTTTTATTCCTCTCCCACCTCCCCCCAAGTCCTCCCGATGTCCCTGCTCTCAAATGTTGTGTTTGTGTCCTTCCCCCTCTCTCCCCATCTTGTCTGCCGCTCCCCTTGTTTTTTGTGTTTTGTGTGTCGGTTTGTCTTTTTTGTGTGATTAATGTTAGCTCTTTCACGAGCCTCGATCTTGTATACAAAACAAAAAAAAGAAGAAAAAAAAAATTGTGTTCAATATGTGAGGGAATGGTGCATTGTGCTCAATATGAGAGGGAATGGTGCACTTTGTTCAATATGTGAGGGAATGGTGCACTTTGTTCAATATGTGAGGGAATGGTGCATTGTGTTCAATATGTGAGGGAATGGTGCATTGTGTTCAATATGTGAGGGAATGGTGCATTGTGTTCAATATGTGAGGGAATGGTGCATTGTGTTCAATATGTCAGGGAATGGTGCATTGTGTTCAATATGTAAGGGAATGGTGCATTGTGTTCAATATGTGAGGGAATGGTGCATTGTGTTCAATTTGTGAGGGAATGGTGCATTGTGTTCAATATGTAAGGGAATGGTGCATTATGTTCAATATGTAAGGGAATGGTGCATTGTGTTCAGTATGTGAGGGAATGGTGCATTGTGTTCAATATGTAAGGGAATGGTGCATTGTGTTCAATATGTAAGGGAATGGTGCATTGTGTTCAATATGTGAGGGAATGGTGCACTGTGTTCAATATGTGAGGGAATGGTGCACTGTGTTCAATATGTGAGGGAATGATGCATTGTGTTCAATATGTGAGGGAATGGTGCATTGTGTTCAATATGTGAGGGAATGGTGCACTGTGTTCAATAAATAGAAGGAATGGTGCACTGTGTTCCATATGTGAGGGAATGGTGCATTGTGTTCAATATGTGAGGGAATGGTGCACTGTGTTCAATATGTGAGGGAATGGTGCATTGTGTTCAATATGTGAGGGAATGGTGCACTGTGTTCAATATGTGAGGGAATGGTGCATTGTGTTCAATATGTGAGGGAATGGTGCATTGTGTTCAATATGTGAGGGAATGGTGCACTATGTTCATACTATGAGACATGGTGCATTGTGTTCAATATATGAGGGAATGGTGCACTGTGTTCATTATATGAGACAATGGTATATTGTGTTCAATATATGAGGGAATGGTGCACTATGTTCATAACATGAGACAATGGTATATTGTGTTCAATATATGAGGGAATGGTGCACTATGTTCATTATATGAGACAATGGTGTATTTTGTTCAATATATGAGGAAATGGTGCACTGTGTTCATTGTATGAGACAATGGTATATTGTGTTCAATATGTGAGGGAATGGTGCACTATGTTCAATATGTGAGGAAATGGTGCACTATGTTCAATATGTGAGGGAATAGTGCACTATGTTCAATATGTGAGGGAATGGTGCACTTTGTTCAATATGTGAGGGAATGGTGGTGCACTGTGTTCATTATATGAGACAATGGTATATTGTGTTCAATATGTGAGGGAATGGTGCATTATGTTCAATATGTGAGGGAATGGTGCATTGTGTTCAATATGTGAGGGAATGGTGCATTGTGTTCAATATGTGAGGGAATGGTGCACTGTGTTCAATATGTGAGGGAATGGTGCATTGTGTTCAATATGTGAGGGAATGGTGCACTGTGTTCAATATGTGAGGGAATGGTGCATTGTGTTCAATATGTGAGGGAATGGTGCAGTGTGTTCACTATGTAAGGGAATGGTGCATTGTGTTAAATATGTGATGGAATGGTGCACTATGTTCAATATGTGAGGGAATGATGCATTGTGTTCAATATGTGAGGGAATGGTGCATTGTGTTCAATATGTGAGGGAATGGTGCACTGTGTTCAATATGTAAGGGAATGGTGCATTGTGTTCAATATGTGACGGAATGGTGCATTGTGTTCAATTTGTGAGGGAATGGTGCATTGTATTCAATATGTAAGGGAATGGTGCATTGTGTTCAGTATGTGAGGGAATGGTGCACTATGTTCAATATGTGAGGGAATGGTTCATTGTGTTCGTTATGTGAGGGAATGGTTCATTGTGTTCGTTATGTGAGGGAATGGTTCATTGTGTTCAATATGTGAGGGAATGGTTCATTGTGTTCAATATGTGAGGGAATGGTGCACTTTGTTCAATATGTAAGGGAATGGTGCACTATGTTCAATATGTGAGGGAATGGTGCACTGTGTTCATTATGTGAGGGAATGGTGCACTGTGTTCAATATGTGAGGGAATGGTTCATTGTGTTCATTATGTGAGGGAATGGTGCACTATGTTCAATATGTGAGGGAATGGTGCACTATGTTCAATATGTGAGGGAATGGTGCACTATGTTCAATATGTGAGGAAATGGTGCACTATGTTCAATATGTGAGGAAATGGTGCACTGTGTTCAATATGTGAGGGAATGGTGCACTTTGTTCAATATGTGAGGGAATGGTGGACTATGTTCAATATGTGAGGGAATGGTGCACTATGTTCAATATGTGAGGGAATGGTGCACTTTGTTCAATATGTGAGGGAATGGTGCACTATGTTCAATATGTGAGGAAATGGTGCACTATGTTCAATATGTGAGGAAATGGTGCACTATGTTCATTATGTGAGGGAATGGTGCACTATGTTCAATATGTGAGGAAATGGTGCACTATGTTCAATATGTGAGGAAATGGTGCACTGTGTTCAATATGTGAGGGAATGGTGCACTGTGTTCAATATGTGAGGGAATGATGCATTGTGTTCAATATGTGAGGGAATGGTGCATTGTGTTCAATATGTGAGGGAATGGTGCACTGTGTTCAATAATAGAAGGAATGGTGCACTGTGTTCCATATGTGAGGGAATGGTGCATTGTGTTCAATATGTGAGGGAATGGTGCACTGTGTTCAATATGTGAGGGAATGGTGCATTGTGTTCAATATGTGAGGGAATGGTGCACTGTGTTCAATATGTGAGGGAATGGTGCATTGTGTTCAATATGTGAGGGAATGGTGCACTGTGTTCAATATGTGAGGGAATGGTGCATTGTGTTCAATATGTGAGGGAATGGTGCATTGTGTTCAATATGTGAGGGAATGGTGCACTATGTTCAAAATATGAGACAATGGTATATTGTGTTCAATATATGAGGGAATGGTGCACTATGTTCAATTTGTAAGGGAATGGTGCATTGTGTTCAATATGTCAGGGAATGGTGCATTGTGTTCAATATGTAAGGGAATGGTGCATTGTGTTCAATATGTGAGGGAATGGTGCATTGTGTTCAATTTGTGAGGGAATGGTGCATTGTGTTCAATATGTAAGGGAATGGTGCATTGTGTTCAATATGTAAGGGAATGGTGCATTGTGTTCAGTATGTGAGGGAACGGTGCATTGTGTTCATTATGTAAGGGAATGGTGCATTGTGTTCAATATGTAAGGGAATGGTGCATTGTGTTCAGTATGTGAGGGAATGGTTCGTTGTGTTCAATATGTGAGGGAATGATGCACTATGTTCAATATGTGAGGGAATGGTGCATTGTGTTCAATATGTGAGGGAATGGTTCATTGTGTTCAATATGTGAGGGAATGGTGCATTGTGTTCAATATGTGAGTGAATGGTGCATTGTGTTCAATATGTAAGGGAATTGTGCATTGTGTTCAATATGTGAGGGAATGGTGCATTGTGTTCAATATGTGAGGGAATGGTGCATTGTGTTCAATATGTGATGGAATGGTGCACTATGTTCAATATGTGAGGGAATGGTGCATTGTGTTCAATATGTGAGGGAATGGTGCATTGTGTTCAATATGTGAGGGAATGGTGCATTGTGTTCAATATGTGATGGAATGGTGCATTGTGTTCAATATGTAATGGAATGGTGCACTATGTTCAATATGTGAGGGAATGGTGCATTGTGTTCAATATGTGAGGGAATGGTGCATTGTGTTCAATATGTGATGGAATGGTGCACTATGTTCAATATGTGAGGGAATGGTGCATTGTCTTCAATATGTGAGGGAATGGTGCACTATGTTCAATATGTGATGGAATGGTGCACTATGTTCAATATGTGAGGGAATGGTGCATTGTGTTCAATATGTGATGGAATGGTGCACTATGTTCAATATGTGATGGAATTGTGCATTGTGTTCAATATGTGATGGAATGGTGCACTATGTTCAATATGTGATGGAATGGTGCACTATGTTCAATATGTGAGGGAATGGTGCATTGTGTTCAATATGTGATGGAATTGTGCACTATGTTCAATATGTGATGGAATGGTGCACTATGTTCAATATGTGAGGAAATGGTGCACTATGTTCAATATGTGAGGAAATGGTGCACTGTGTTCAATATGTGAGGGAATGGTGCACTGTGTTCAATATGTGAGGGAATGGTGCATTGTGTTCAATATGTGATGGAATTGTGCACTATGTTCAATATGTGAGGAAATGGTGCACTATGTTCAATATGTGAGGAAATGGTGCACTGTGTTCAATATGTGAGGGAATGGTGCACTGTGTTCAATATGTGAGGGAATGGTGCATTGTGTTCAATATGTGATGGAATTGTGCACTATGTTCAATATGTGATGGAATGGTGCACTATGTTCAATATGTGAGGGAATGGTGCATTGTGTTCAATATGTGATGGAATGGTGCACTATGTTCAATATGTGAGGGAATGGTGCATTGTGTTCAATATGTGAGGGAATGGTGCACTATGTTCAATATGTGATGGAATGGTGCACTATGTTAAATATGTGAGGGAATGGTGCATTGTGTTCAATATGTGAGGGAATGGTGCACTATGTTCATATTATGAGACATGGTGCATTGTGTTCAATATATGAGGGAATGGTGCACTGTGTTCATTATATGAGACAATGGTATATTGTGTTCGATATATGAGGGAATGGTGCACTATGTTCATAATATGAGACAATGGTATATTGTGTTCAATATATGAGGAAATGGTGCACTGTGTTCATTATATGAGACAATGGTATATTGTGTTCAATATATGAGGAAATGGTGCACTGTGTTCATTATATGAGACAATGGTATATTGTGTTCAATATATGAGGAAATGGTGCACTGTGTTCATTATATGAGACAATGGTATATTGTGTTCAATATATGAGGGAATGGTGCACTGTGTTCATTATATGAGACAATGGTATATTGTGTTCAATATATGAGGAAATGGTGCACTGTGTTCATAATATGAGACATGGTGCATTGTTTTCAATATATGAGGGAATGGTGCACTGTGTTCATTATATGAGACAATGGTATATTGTGTTCAATATATGAGGAAATGGTGCACTGTGTTCATTATATGAGACAATGGTATATTGTGTTCAATATATGAGGGAATGGTGCACTATGTTCTTAATATGAGACCTTTGTTCATTGTGTTCAATATATGAGGAAATGGTGCACTGTGTTCATTATATGAGACATGGTGTATTGTGCTCAATATATGAGGAAATGGTGCACTGTGTTCATTATATGAGACAATGGTATATTGTGTTCAATATGTGAGGGAATGGTGCACTATGTTCAATATGTGAGGGAATAGTGCACTCTGTTCAATATGTGAGGGAATGGTGCACTTTGTTCAATATGTGATGGAATGGTGCACTATGTTCAATATGTGAGGGAATGGTGCACTGTGTTCATCATATGAGACAATGGTATATTGTGTTCAATATGTGAGGGAATGGTGCACGATGTTCAATATGTGAGGAAATGGTGCACTATGTTCAATATGTGAGGGAATGGTTCATTGTGTTAGTTATGTGAGGGAATGGTTCATTGTGTGTGAGGGAATGGTTCATTGTGTTCATTATGTGAGGGAATGGTTCACTTTGTTCAATATGTAAGGGAATGGTGCACTATGTTCAATATGTGAGGGAATGGTGCACTGTGTTCATTATGTGAGGGAATGGTGCACTGTGTTCAATATGTGAGGGAATGGTTCATTGTGTTCATTATGTGAGGGAATGGTGCACTATGTTCAATATGTGAGGGAATGGTGCACTATGTTCAATATGTGAGGGAATGGTGCACTATGTTCAATATGTGAGGAAATGGTGCACTAAGTTCAAAATGTGAGGAAATGGTGCACTGTGTTCAATATGTGAGGGAATGATGCACTTTGTTCAATATGTGAGGGAATGGTTCATTGTATTCAATATGTGAGGGAATGGTTCATTGTGTTCAATATGTGAGGGAATGGTGCACTGTGTTCAATATGTGAGGGAATGGTGCACTTTGTTCAATATGTGAGGGAATGGTGCACGATGTTCAATATGTGAGGGAATGATGCACTGTGTTCAATATGTGAGTGAATGGTGCATTGTGTTCAATATGTAAGGGAATGGTGCACTTTGTTCAATATGTGAGGGAATGGTGCATTGTGTTCAATATGTGAGGGAATGATGCACGATGTTCAATATGTGAGGGAATGGTTCGTTGTGTTCAATATGTGAGGGAATGGTGCACTATGTTCAATATGTGAGGGAATGGTTCGTTGTGTTCAATATGTGAGGGAATGATGCATTGTGTTCAATATGTGAGAGAATGGTGCATTGTGTTCAATATGTGAGGGAATGGTGCATTGTGTTCAATATGTGATGGAATGGTGCACTATGTTCAATATGTGAGGGAATGGTGTATTGTGTTCAATATGTGAGGGAATGGTGCATTGTGTTCAATATGTGAGGGAATGGTGCACTGTGTTCAATATGTGAGGGAATGGTGCATTGTGTTCAATATGTGAGGGAATGGTGCACTATGTTCAATATGTGAGGGAATGGTGGATTGTGTTCAATATGTGAGGGAATGGTGCACTATGTTCAATATGTGAGGGAATGGTGCACTATGTTCAATATGTGAGGGAATGGTGCACTTTGTTCAATATGTGAGGGAATGGTGCACTATGTTCAATATGTGAGGAAATGGTGCACTATGTTCAATATGTGAGGAAATGGTGCACTATGTTCATTATGTGAGGGAATGGTGCACTATGTTCAATATGTGAGGAAATGGTGCACTATGTTCAATATGTGAGGAAATGGTGCACTGTGTTCAATATGTGAGGGAATGGTGCACTGTGTTCAATATGTGAGGGAATGATGCATTGTGTTCAATATGTGAGGGAATGGTGCATTGTGTTCAATATGTGAGGGAATGGTGCACTGTGTTCAATAATAGAAGGAATGGTGCACTGTGTTCCATATGTGAGGGAATGGTGCATTGTGTTCAATATGTGAGGGAATGGTGCACTGTGTTCAATATGTGAGGGAATGGTGCATTGTGTTCAATATGTGAGGGAATGGTGCACTGTGTTCAATATGTGAGGGAATGGTGCATTGTGTTCAATATGTGAGGGAATGGTGCATTGTGTTCAATATGTGAGGGAATGGTGCACTATGTTCAAAATATGAGACAATGGTATATTGTGTTCAATATATGAGGGAATGGTGCACTATGTTCAATTTGTAAGGGAATGGTGCATTGTGTTCAATATGTCAGGGAATGGTGCATTGTGTTCAATATGTAAGGGAATGGTGCATTGTGTTCAATATGTGAGGGAATGGTGCATTGTGTTCAATTTGTGAGGGAATGGTGCATTGTGTTCAATATGTAAGGGAATGGTGCATTGTGTTCAATATGTAAGGGAATGGTGCATTGTGTTCAGTATGTGAGGGAACGGTGCATTGTGTTCATTATGTAAGGGAATGGTGCATTGTGTTCAATATGTAAGGGAATGGTGCATTGTGTTCAGTATGTGAGGGAATGGTTCGTTGTGTTCAATATGTGAGGGAATGATGCACTATGTTCAATATGTGAGGGAATGGTGCATTGTGTTCAATATGTGAGGGAATGGTTCATTGTGTTCAATATGTGAGGGAATGGTGCATTGTGTTCAATATGTGAGTGAATGGTGCATTGTGTTCAATATGTAAGGGAATTGTGCATTGTGTTCAATATGTGAGGGAATGGTGCATTGTGTTCAATATGTGAGGGAATGGTGCATTGTGTTCAATATGTGATGGAATGGTGCACTATGTTCAATATGTGAGGGAATGGTGCATTGTGTTCAATATGTGAGGGAATGGTGCATTGTGTTCAATATGTGAGGGAATGGTGCATTGTGTTCAATATGTGAGGGAATGGTGCATTGTGTTCAATATGTGATGGAATGGTGCACTTTGTTCAATATGTGAGGGAATGGTGCATTGTGTTCAATATGTGAGGGAATGATGCACGATGTTCAATATGTCAGGGAATGGTTCGTTGTGTTCAATATGTGAGGGAATGGTGCACTATGTTCAATATGTGAGGGAATGGTTCGTTGTGTTCAATATGTGAGGGAATGATGCATTGTGTTCAATATGTGAGAGAATGGTGCATTGTGTTCAATATGTGAGGGAATGGTGCATTGTGTTCAATATGTGATGGAATGCTGCACTATGTTCAATATGTGAGGGAATGGTGTATTGTGTTCAATATGTGAGGGAATGGTGCATTGTGTTCAATATGTGAGGGAATGGTGCACTGTGTTCAATATGTGAGGGAATGGTGCATTGTGTTCAATATGTGAGGGAATGGTGCACTATGTTCAATATGTGAGGGAATGGTGGATTGTGTTCAATATGTGAGGGAATGGTGCACTATGTTCAATATGTGAGGGAATGGTGCACTATGTTCAATATGTGAGGGAATGGTGCACTTTGTTCAATATGTGAGGGAATGGTGCACTATGTTCAATATGTGAGGAAATGGTGCACTATGTTCAATATGTGAGGGAATGGTGCATTGTGTTCAATATGTGAGGGAATGGTTCATTGTGTTCAATATGTGAGGGAATGGTGCATTGTGTTCAATATGTGAGTGAATGGTGCATTGTGTTCAATATGTAAGGGAATTGTGCATTGTGTTCAATATGTGAGGGAATGGTGCATTGTGTTCAATATGTGAGGGAATGGTGCATTGTGTTCAATATGTGATGGAATGGTGCACTATGTTCAATATGTGAGGGAATGGTGCATTGTGTTCAATATGTGAGGGAATGGTGCATTGTGTTCAATATGTGAGGGAATGGTGCATTGTGTTCAATATGTGAGGGAATGGTGCATTGTGTTCAATATGTGATGGAATGGTGCACTTTGTTCAATATGTGAGGGAATGGTGCATTGTGTTCAATATGTGAGGGAATGATGCACGATGTTCAATATGTGAGGGAATGGTTCGTTGTGTTCAATATGTGAGGGAATGGTGCACTATGTTCAATATGTGAGGGAATGGTTCGTTGTGTTCAATATGTGAGGGAATGATGCATTGTGTTCAATATGTGAGAGAATGGTGCATTGTGTTCAATATGTGAGGGAATGGTGCATTGTGTTCAATATGTGATGGAATGGTGCACTATGTTCAATATGTGAGGGAATGGTGTATTGTGTTCAATATGTGAGGGAATGGTGCATTGTGTTCAATATGTGAGGGAATGGTGCACTGTGTTCAATATGTGAGGGAATGGTGCATTGTGTTCAATATGTGAGGGAATGGTGCACTATGTTCAATATGTGAGGGAATGGTGGATTGTGTTCAATATGTGAGGGAATGGTGCACTATGTTCAATATGTGAGGGAATGGTGCACTATGTTCAATATGTGAGGGAATGGTGCACTTTGTTCAATATGTGAGGGAATGGTGCACTATGTTCAATATGTGAGGAAATGGTGCACTATGTTCAATATGTGAGGAAATGGTGCACTATGTTCATTATGTGAGGGAATGGTGCACTATGTTCAATATGTGAGGAAATGGTGCACTATGTTCAATATGTGAGGAAATGGTGCACTGTGTTCAATATGTGAGGGAATGGTGCACTGTGTTCAATATGTGAGGGAATGATGCATTGTGTTCAATATGTGAGGGAATGGTGCATTGTGTTCAATATGTGAGGGAATGGTGCACTGTGTTCAATAATAGAAGGAATGGTGCACTGTGTTCCATATGTGAGGGAATGGTGCATTGTGTTCAATATGTGAGGGAATGGTGCACTGTGTTCAATATGTGAGGGAATGGTGCATTGTGTTCAATATGTGAGGGAATGGTGCACTGTGTTCAATATGTGAGGGAATGGTGCATTGTGTTCAATATGTGAGGGAATGGTGCATTGTGTTCAATATGTGAGGGAATGGTGCACTATGTTCAAAATATGAGACAATGGTATATTGTGTTCAATATATGAGGGAATGGTGCACTATGTTCAATTTGTAAGGGAATGGTGCATTGTGTTCAATATGTCAGGGAATGGTGCATTGTGTTCAATATGTAAGGGAATGGTGCATTGTGTTCAATATGTGAGGGAATGGTGCATTGTGTTCAATTTGTGAGGGAATGGTGCATTGTGTTCAATATGTAAGGGAATGGTGCATTGTGTTCAATATGTAAGGGAATGGTGCATTGTGTTCAGTATGTGAGGGAACGGTGCATTGTGTTCATTATGTAAGGGAATGGTGCATTGTGTTCAATATGTAAGGGAATGGTGCATTGTGTTCAGTATGTGAGGGAATGGTTCGTTGTGTTCAATATGTGAGGGAATGATGCACTATGTTCAATATGTGAGGGAATGGTGCATTGTGTTCAATATGTGAGGGAATGGTTCATTGTGTTCAATATGTGAGGGAATGGTGCATTGTGTTCAATATGTGAGTGAATGGTGCATTGTGTTCAATATGTAAGGGAATTGTGCATTGTGTTCAATATGTGAGGGAATGGTGCATTGTGTTCAATATGTGAGGGAATGGTGCATTGTGTTCAATATGTGATGGAATGGTGCACTATGTTCAATATGTGAGGGAATGGTGCATTGTGTTCAATATGTGAGGGAATGGTGCATTGTGTTCAATATGTGAGGGAATGGTGCATTGTGTTCAATATGTGAGGGAATGGTGCATTGTGTTCAATATGTGATGGAATGGTGCACTATGTTCAATATGTGAGGGAATGGTGCATTGTGTTCAATATGTGATGGAATGGTGCATTGTGTTCAATATGTAATGGAATGGTGCACTATGTTCAATATGTGAGGGAATGGTGCATTGTGTTCAATATGTGAGGGAATGGTGCATTGTGTTCAATATGTGATGGAATGGTGCACTATGTTCAATATGTGAGGGAATGGTGCATTGTATTCAATATGTGAGGGAATGGTGCACTATGTTCAATATGTGATGGAATGGTGCACTATGTTCAATATGTGAGGGAATGGTGCATTGTGTTCAATATGTGATGGAATGGTGCACTATGTTCAATATGTGATGGAATTGTGCATTGTGTTCAATATGTGATGGAATGGTGCACTATGTTCAATATGTGATGGAATGGTGCACTATGTTCAATATGTGAGGGAATGGTGCATTGTGTTCAATATGTGATGGAATTGTGCACTATGTTCAATATGTGATGGAATGGTGCACTATGTTCAATATGTGAGGAAATGGTGCACTATGTTCAATATGTGAGGAAATGGTGCACTGTGTTCAATATGTGAGGGAATGGTGCACTGTGTTCAATATGTGAGGGAATGGTGCATTGTGTTCAATATGTGATGGAATTGTGCACTATGTTCAATATGTGAGGAAATGGTGCACTATGTTCAATATGTGAGGAAATGGTGCACTGTGTTCAATATGTGAGGGAATGGTGCACTGTGTTCAATATGTGAGGGAATGGTGCATTGTGTTCAATATGTGATGGAATTGTGCACTATGTTCAATATGTGATGGAATGGTGCACTATGTTCAATATGTGAGGGAATGGTGCATTGTGTTCAATATGTGATGGAATGGTGCACTATGTTCAATATGTGAGGGAATGGTGCATTGTGTTCAATATGTGAGGGAATGGTGCACTATGTTCAATATGTGATGGAATGGTGCACTATGTTAAATATGTGAGGGAATGGTGCATTGTGTTCAATATGTGAGGGAATGGTGCACTATGTTCATATTATGAGACATGGTGCATTGTGTTCAATATATGAGGGAATGGTGCACTGTGTTCATTATATGAGACAATGGTATATTGTGTTCGATATATGAGGGAATGGTGCACTATGTTCATAATATGAGACAATGGTATATTGTGTTCAATATATGAGGAATTGGTGCACTGTGTTCATTATATGAGACAATGGTATATTGTGTTCAATATATGAGGAAATGGTGCACTGTGTTCATTATATGAGACAATGGTATATTGTATTCAATATATGAGGGAATGGTGCACTGTGTTCATTATATGAGACAATGGTATATTGTGTTCAATATATGAGGAAATGGTGCACTGTGTTCATAATATGAGACATGGTGCATTGTTTTCAATATATGAGGGAATGGTGCACTGTGTTCATTATATGAGACAATGGTATATTGTGTTCAATATATGAGGAAATGGTGCACTGTGTTCATTATATGAGACAATGGTATATTGTGTTCAATATATGAGGGAATGGTGCACTATATTCATAATATGAGACCTTTGTTCATTGTGTTCAATATATGAGGAAATGGTGCACTGTGTTCATTATATGAGACATGGTGTATTGTGCTCAATATATGAGGAAATGGTGCACTGTGTTCATTATATGAGACAATGGTATATTGTGTTCAATATGTGAGGGAATGGTGCACTATGTTCAATATGTGAGGGAATAGTGCACTCTGTTCAATATGTGAGGGAATGGTGCACTTTGTTCAATATGTGATGGAATGGTGCACTATGTTCAATATGTGAGGGAATGGTGCACTGTGTTCATCATATGAGACAATGGTATATTGTGTTCAATATGTGAGGGAATGGTGCACGATGTTCAATATGTGAGGAAATGGTGCACTATGTTCAATATGTGAGGGAATGGTTCATTGTGTTAGTTATGTGAGGGAATGGTTCATTGTGTGTGAGGGAATGGTTCATTGTGTTCATTATGTGAGGGAATGGTTCACTTTGTTCAATATGTAAGGGAATGGTGCACTATGTTCAATATATGAGGGAATGGTGCACTGTGTTCATTATGTGAGGGAATGGTGCACTGTGTTCAATATGTGAGGGAATGGTTCATTGTGTTCATTATGTGAGGGAATGGTGCACTATGTTCAATATGTGAGGGAATGGTGCACTATGTTCAATATGTGAGGGAATGGTGCACTATGTTCAATATGTGAGGAAATGGTGCACTAAGTTCAATATGTGAGGAAATGGTGCACTGTGTTCAATATGTGAGGGAATGATGCACTTTGTTCAATATGTGAGGGAATGGTTCATTGTATTCAATATGTGAGGGAATGGTTCATTGTGTTCAATATGTGAGGGAATGGTGCACTGTGTTCAATATGTGAGGGAATGGTGCACTTTGTTCAATATGTGAGGGAATGGTGCACGATGTTCAATATGTGAGGGAATGATGCACTGTGTTCAATATGTGAGTGAATGGTGCATTGTGTTCAATATGTAAGGGAATGGTGCACTTTGTTCAATATGTGAGGGAATGGTGCATTGTGTTCAATATGTGAGAGAATGGTGCACTGTGTCCAATATGTGAGGGAATGGTGCATTGTGTTCAATATGTGAGGGAATGGTGCATTGTGTTCAATATGTCAGGGAATGGTGCATTGTGTTCAATATGTAAGGGAATGGTGCACTATGTTCAATATGTGAGGGAATGGTGCACTATGTTCAATATGTGAGGGAATGGTGCATTGTGTTCAATATGTGAGGAAATGGTGCATTGTGTTCAATATGTGAGGGAATGGTGCATTGTGTTCAATATGTGATGGAATGGTGCACTATGTTCAATATGTGATGGAATGGTGCACTATGTTCAATATGTGATGGAATGGTGCATTGTGTTCAATATGTGATGGAATGGTGCACTATGTTCAATATGTGAGGGAATGGTGCATTTTGTTCAATATGTGAGAGAATGGTGCACTATGTTCAATATGTGAGGGAATGGTGCACTATGTTCAATATGTGAGGGAATGGTGCACTATGTTCAATATGTGAGGGAATGGTGCACTATGTTCAATATGTGAGGGAATGGTGCACTATGTTCATTATGTGAGGGAATGGTGCACGATGTCCAATATGTGAGGGAATGGTGCAAGATGTTCAATATGTGAGAGAATGGTGCACTATGTTCAATATGTGAGGGAATGGTGCATTTTGTTCATTATGTGAGGGAATGGTGCATTGTGTTCAATATGTGAGGGAATGGTGCACTGTGTTCAATATGTGAGGGAATGGTTCATTGTGTTCAATATGTGAGGGAATGGTGCACTATGTTCAATATGTGAGGGAATGGTGCATTGTGTTCAATATGTGAGGGAATGATGCACGATGTTCAATATGTGAGGGAATGGTTCGTTGTGTTCAATATGTGAGGGAATGATGCATTGTGTTCAATATGTGAGGGAATGATGCACGATGTTCAATATGTGAGGGAATGGTTCGTTGTGTTCAATATGTGAGGGAATGGTGCACTATGTTCAATATGTGAGGGAATGGTTCGTTGTGTTCAATATGTGAGGGAATGATGCATTGTGTTCAATATGTGAGAGAATGGTGCATTGTGTTCAATATGTGAGGGAATGGTGCATTGTGTTCAATATGTGATGGAATGGTGCACTATGTTCAATATGTGAGGGAATGGTGTATTGTGTTCAATATGTGAGGGAATGGTGCATTGTGTTCAATATGTGAGGGAATGGTGCACTGTGTTCAATATGTGAGGGAATGGTGCATTGTGTTCAATATGTGAGGGAATGGTGCACTATGTTCAATATGTGAGGGAATGGTGGATTGTGTTCAATATGTGAGGGAATGGTGCACTATGTTCAATATGTGAGGGAATGGTGCACTATGTTCAATATGTGAGGGAATGGTGCATTGTGTTCAATATGTAAGGGAATGGCGCATTGTGTTCAATATGTAAGGGAATGGTGCACTATGTTCAATATGTGAGGGAATGGTGCACTATGTTCAATATGTGAGGGAATGGTGCATTGTGTTCAATATGTGAGGGAATGGTTCGTTGTGTTCAATATGTGAGGGAATGATGCATTGTGTTCAATATGTGAGGGAATGATGCACGATGTTCAATATGTGAGGGAATGGTTCGTTGTGTTCAATATGTGAGAGAATGGTGCACTATGTTCAATATGTGAGGGAATGGTTCGTTGTGTTCAATATGTGAGGGAATGATGCATTGTGTTCAATATGTGAGAGAATGGTGCATTGTGTTCAATATGTGAGGGAATGGTGCATTGTGTTCAATATGTGATGGAATGGTGCACTATGTTCAATATGTGAGGGAATGGTGTATTGTGTTCAATATGTGAGGGAATGGTGCATTGTGTTCAATATGTGAGGGAATGGTGCATTGTGTTCAATATGTGAGGGAATGGTGCACTATGTTCAATATGTGAGGGAATGGTGGATTGTGTTCAATATGTGAGGGAATGGTGCACTATGTTCAATATGTGAGGGAATGGTGCAATGTGTTCAATATGTGAGGGAATGGTGCATTGTGTTCAATATGTAAGGGAATGGTGCACTTCGTTCAATATGTGAGGGAATGGTTCGTTGTGTTCATTATATGAGACAATGGTATATTGTGTTCAATATATGAGGAAATGGTGCACTGTGTTCATTATATGAGACAATGGTATATTGTGTTCAATATATGAGGGAATGGTGCACTGTGTTCATTATATGAGACAATGGTATATTGTGTTCAATATATGAGGAAATGGTGCACTGTGTTCATAATATGAGACATGGTGCATTGTTTTCAATATATGAGGGAATGGTGCACTGTGTTCATTATATGAGACAATGGTATATTGTGTTCAATATATGAGGAAATGGTGCACTGTGTTCATTATATGAGACAATGGTATATTGTGTTCAATATATGAGGGAATGGTGCACTATGTTCTTAATATGAGACCTTTGTTCATTGTGTTCAATATATGAGGAAATGGTGCACTGTGTTCATTATATGAGACATGGTGTATTGTGCTCAATATATGAGGAAATGGTGCACTGTGTTCATTATATGAGACAATGGTATATTGTGTTCAATATGTGAGGGAATGGTGCACTATGTTCAATATGTGAGGGAATAGTACACTCTGTTCAATATGTGAGGGAATGGTGCACTTTGTTCAATATGTGATGGAATGGTGCACTATGTTCAATATGTGAGGGAATGGTGCACTGTGTTCATCATATGAGACAATGGTATATTGTGTTCAATATGTGAGGGAATGGTGCACGATGTTCAATATGTGAGGAAATGGTGCACTATGTTCAATATGTGAGGGAATGGTTCATTGTGTTAGTTATGTGAGGGAATGGTTCATTGTGTGTGAGGGAATGGTTCATTGTGTTCATTATGTGAGGGAATGGTTCACTTTGTTCAATATGTAAGGGAATGGTGCACTATGTTCAATATGTGAGGGAATGGTGCACTGTGTTCATTATGTGAGGGAATGGTGCACTGTGTTCAATATGTGAGGGAATGGTTCATTGTGTTCATTATGTGAGGGAATGGTGCACTATGTTCAATATGTGAGGGAATGGTGCACTATGTTCAATATGTGAGGGAATGGTGCACTATGTTCAATATGTGAGGAAATGGTGCACTAAGTTCAATATGTGAGGAAATGGTGCACTGTGTTCAATATGTGAGGGAATGATGCACTTTGTTCAATATGTGAGGGAATGGTTCATTGTATTCAATATGTGAGGGAATGGTTCATTGTGTTCAATATGTGAGGGAATGGTGCACTGTGTTCAATATGTGAGGGAACGGTGCACTTTGTTCAATATGTGAGGGAATGGTGCACGATGTTCAATATGTGAGGGAATGATGCACTGTGTTCAATATGTGAGTGAATGGTGCATTGTGTTCAATATGTAAGGGAATGGTGCACTTTGTTCAATATGTGAGGGAATGGTGCATTGTGTTCAATATGTGAGGGAATGATGCACGATGTTCAATATGTGAGGGAATGGTTCGTTGTGTTCAATATGTGAGGGAATGGTGCACTATGTTCAATATGTGAGGGAATGGTTCGTTGTGTTCAATATGTGAGGGAATGATGCATTGTGTTCAATATGTGAGAGAATGGTGCATTGTGTTCAATATGTGAGGGAATGGTGCATTGTGTTCAATATGTGATGGAATGGTGCACTATGTTCAATATGTGAGGGAATGGTGTATTGTGTTCAATATGTGAGGGAATGGTGCATTGTGTTCAATATGTGAGGGAATGGTGCACTGTGTTCAATATGTGAGGGAATGGTGCATTGTGTTCAATATGTGAGGGAATGGTGCACTATGTTCAATGTGTGAGGGAATGGTGGATTGTGTTCAATATGTGAGGGAATGGTGCACTATGTTCAATATGTGAGGGAATGGTGCACTATGTTCAATATGTGAGGGAATGGTGCACTTTGTTCAATATGTGAGGGAATGGTGCACTATGTTCAATATGTGAGGAAATGGTGCACTATGTTCAATATGTGAGGAAATGGTGCACTATGTTCATTATGTGAGGGAATGGTGCACTATGTTCAATATGTGAGGAAATGGTGCACTATGTTCAATATGTGAGGAAATGGTGCACTGTGTTCAATATGTGAGGGAATGGTGCACTGTGTTCAATATGTGAGGGAATGATGCATTGTGTTCAATATGTGAGGGAATGGTGCATTGTGTTCAATATGTGAGGGAATGGTGCACTGTGTTCAATAATAGAAGGAATGGTGCACTGTGTTCCATATGTGAGGGAATGGTGCATTGTGTTCAATATGTGAGGGAATGGTGCACTGTGTTCAATATGTGAGGGAATGGTGCATTGTGTTCAATATGTGAGGGAATGGTGCACTGTGTTCAATATGTGAGGGAATGGTGCATTGTGTTCAATATGTGAGGGAATGGTGCATTGTGTTCAATATGTGAGGGAATGGTGCACTATGTTCAAAATATGAGACAATGGTATATTGTGTTCAATATATGAGGGAATGGTGCACTATGTTCAATTTGTAAGGGAATGGTGCATTGTGTTCAATATGTCAGGGAATGGTGCATTGTGTTCAATATGTAAGGGAATGGTGCATTGTGTTCAATATGTGAGGGAATGGTGCATTGTGTTCAATTTGTGAGGGAATGGTGCATTGTGTTCAATATGTAAGGGAATGGTGCATTGTGTTCAATATGTAAGGGAATGGTGCATTGTGTTCAGTATGTGAGGGAACGGTGCATTGTGTTCATTATGTAAGGGAATGGTGCATTGTGTTCAATATGTAAGGGAATGGTGCATTGTGTTCAGTATGTGAGGGAATGGTTCGTTGTGTTCAATATGTGAGGGAATGATGCACTATGTTCAATATGTGAGGGAATGGTGCATTGTGTTCAATATGTGAGGGAATGGTTCATTGTGTTCAATATGTGAGGGAATGGTGCATTGTGTTCAATATGTGAGTGAATGGTGCATTGTGTTCAATATGTAAGGGAATTGTGCATTGTGTTCAATATGTGAGGGAATGGTGCATTGTGTTCAATATGTGAGGGAATGGTGCATTGTGTTCAATATGTGATGGAATGGTGCACTATGTTCAATATGTGAGGGAATGGTGCATTGTGTTCAATATGTGAGGGAATGGTGCATTGTGTTCAATATGTGAGGGAATGGTGCATTGTGTTCAATATGTGAGGGAATGGTGCATTGTGTTCAATATGTGATGGAATGGTGCACTTTGTTCAATATGTGAGGGAATGGTGCATTGTGTTCAATATGTGAGGGAATGATGCACGATGTTCAATATGTGAGGGAATGGTTCGTTGTGTTCAATATGTGAGGGAATGGTGCACTATGTTCAATATGTGAGGGAATGGTTCGTTGTGTTCAATATGTGAGGGAATGATGCATTGTGTTCAATATGTGAGAGAATGGTGCATTGTGTTCAATATGTGAGGGAATGGTGCATTGTGTTCAATATGTGATGGAATGGTGCACTATGTTCAATATGTGAGGGAATGGTGTATTGTGTTCAATATGTGAGGGAATGGTGCATTGTGTTCAATATGTGAGGGAATGGTGCACTGTGTTCAATATGTGAGGGAATGGTGCATTGTGTTCAATATGTGAGGGAATGGTGCACTATGTTCAATATGTGAGGGAATGGTGGATTGTGTTCAATATGTGAGGGAATGGTGCACTATGTTCAATATGTGAGGGAATGGTGCACTATGTTCAATATGTGAGGGAATGGTGCACTTTGTTCAATATGTGAGGGAATGGTGCACTATGTTCAATATGTGAGGAAATGGTGCACTATGTTCAATATGTGAGGGAATGGTGCATTGTGTTCAATATGTGAGGGAATGGTTCATTGTGTTCAATATGTGAGGGAATGGTGCATTGTGTTCAATATGTGAGTGAATGGTGCATTGTGTTCAATATGTAAGGGAATTGTGCATTGTGTTCAATATGTGAGGGAATGGTGCATTGTGTTCAATATGTGAGGGAATGGTGCATTGTGTTCAATATGTGATGGAATGGTGCACTATGTTCAATATGTGAGGGAATGGTGCATTGTGTTCAATATGTGAGGGAATGGTGCATTGTGTTCAATATGTGAGGGAATGGTGCATTGTGTTCAATATGTGAGGGAATGGTGCATTGTGTTCAATATGTGATGGAATGGTGCACTTTGTTCAATATGTGAGGGAATGGTGCATTGTGTTCAATATGTGAGGGAATGATGCACGATGTTCAATATGTGAGGGAATGGTTCGTTGTGTTCAATATGTGAGGGAATGGTGCACTATGTTCAATATGTGAGGGAATGGTTCGTTGTGTTCAATATGTGAGGGAATGATGCATTGTGTTCAATATGTGAGAGAATGGTGCATTGTGTTCAATATGTGAGGGAATGGTGCATTGTGTTCAATATGTGATGGAATGGTGCACTATGTTCAATATGTGAGGGAATGGTGTATTGTGTTCAATATGTGAGGGAATGGTGCATTGTGTTCAATATGTGAGGGAATGGTGCACTGTGTTCAATATGTGAGGGAATGGTGCATTGTGTTCAATATGTGAGGGAATGGTGCACTATGTTCAATATGTGAGGGAATGGTGGATTGTGTTCAATATGTGAGGGAATGGTGCACTATGTTCAATATGTGAGGGAATGGTGCACTATGTTCAATATGTGAGGGAATGGTGCACTTTGTTCAATATGTGAGGGAATGGTGCACTATGTTCAATATGTGAGGAAATGGTGCACTATGTTCAATATGTGAGGAAATGGTGCACTATGTTCATTATGTGAGGGAATGGTGCACTATGTTCAATATGTGAGGAAATGGTGCACTATGTTCAATATGTGAGGAAATGGTGCACTGTGTTCAATATGTGAGGGAATGGTGCACTGTGTTCAATATGTGAGGGAATGATGCATTGTGTTCAATATGTGAGGGAATGGTGCATTGTGTTCAATATGTGAGGGAATGGTGCACTGTGTTCAATAATAGAAGGAATGGTGCACTGTGTTCCATATGTGAGGGAATGGTGCATTGTGTTCAATATGTGAGGGAATGGTGCACTGTGTTCAATATGTGAGGGAATGGTGCATTGTGTTCAATATGTGAGGGAATGGTGCACTGTGTTCAATATGTGAGGGAATGGTGCATTGTGTTCAATATGTGAGGGAATGGTGCATTGTGTTCAATATGTGAGGGAATGGTGCACTATGTTCAAAATATGAGACAATGGTATATTGTGTTCAATATATGAGGGAATGGTGCACTATGTTCAATTTGTAAGGGAATGGTGCATTGTGTTCAATATGTCAGGGAATGGTGCATTGTGTTCAATATGTAAGGGAATGGTGCATTGTGTTCAATATGTGAGGGAATGGTGCATTGTGTTCAATTTGTGAGGGAATGGTGCATTGTGTTCAATATGTAAGGGAATGGTGCATTGTGTTCAATATGTAAGGGAATGGTGCATTGTGTTCAGTATGTGAGGGAACGGTGCATTGTGTTCATTATGTAAGGGAATGGTGCATTGTGTTCAATATGTAAGGGAATGGTGCATTGTGTTCAGTATGTGAGGGAATGGTTCGTTGTGTTCAATATGTGAGGGAATGATGCACTATGTTCAATATGTGAGGGAATGGTGCATTGTGTTCAATATGTGAGGGAATGGTTCATTGTGTTCAATATGTGAGGGAATGGTGCATTGTGTTCAATATGTGAGTGAATGGTGCATTGTGTTCAATATGTAAGGGAATTGTGCATTGTGTTCAATATGTGAGGGAATGGTGCATTGTGTTCAATATGTGAGGGAATGGTGCATTGTGTTCAATATGTGATGGAATGGTGCACTATGTTCAATATGTGAGGGAATGGTGCATTGTGTTCAATATGTGAGGGAATGGTGCATTGTGTTCAATATGTGAGGGAATGGTGCATTGTGTTCAATATGTGAGGGAATGGTGCATTGTGTTCAATATGTGATGGAATGGTGCACTATGTTCAATATGTGAGGGAATGGTGCATTGTGTTCAATATGTGATGGAATGGTGCATTGTGTTCAATATGTAATGGAATGGTGCACTATGTTCAATATGTGAGGGAATGGTGCATTGTGTTCAATATGTGAGGGAATGGTGCATTGTGTTCAATATGTGATGGAATGGTGCACTATGTTCAATATGTGAGGGAATGGTGCATTGTATTCAATATGTGAGGGAATGGTGCACTATGTTCAATATGTGATGGAATGGTGCACTATGTTCAATATGTGAGGGAATGGTGCATTGTGTTCAATATGTGATGGAATGGTGCACTATGTTCAATATGTGATGGAATTGTGCATTGTGTTCAATATGTGATGGAATGGTGCACTATGTTCAATATGTGATGGAATGGTGCACTATGTTCAATATGTGAGGGAATGGTGCATTGTGTTCAATATGTGATGGAATTGTGCACTATGTTCAATATGTGATGGAATGGTGCACTATGTTCAATATGTGAGGAAATGGTGCACTATGTTCAATATGTGAGGAAATGGTGCACTGTGTTCAATATGTGAGGGAATGGTGCACTGTGTTCAATATGTGAGGGAATGGTGCATTGTGTTCAATATGTGATGGAATTGTGCACTATGTTCAATATGTGAGGAAATGGTGCACTATGTTCAATATGTGAGGAAATGGTGCACTGTGTTCAATATGTGAGGGAATGGTGCACTGTGTTCAATATGTGAGGGAATGGTGCATTGTGTTCAATATGTGATGGAATTGTGCACTATGTTCAATATGTGATGGAATGGTGCACTATGTTCAATATGTGAGGGAATGGTGCATTGTGTTCAATATGTGATGGAATGGTGCACTATGTTCAATATGTGAGGGAATGGTGCATTGTGTTCAATATGTGAGGGAATGGTGCACTATGTTCAATATGTGATGGAATGGTGCACTATGTTAAATATGTGAGGGAATGGTGCATTGTGTTCAATATGTGAGGGAATGGTGCACTATGTTCATATTATGAGACATGGTGCATTGTGTTCAATATATGAGGGAATGGTGCACTGTGTTCATTATATGAGACAATGGTATATTGTGTTCGATATATGAGGGAATGGTGCACTATGTTCATAATATGAGACAATGGTATATTGTGTTCAATATATGAGGAAATGGTGCACTGTGTTCATTATATGAGACAATGGTATATTGTGTTCAATATATGAGGAAATGGTGCACTGTGTTCATTATATGAGACAATGGTATATTGTGTTCAATATATGAGGGAATGGTGCACTGTGTTCATTATATGAGACAATGGTATATTGTGTTCAATATATGAGGAAATGGTGCACTGTGTTCATAATATGAGACATGGTGCATTGTTTTCAATATATGAGGGAATGGTGCACTGTGTTCATTATATGAGACAATGGTATATTGTGTTCAATATATGAGGAAATGGTGCACTGTGTTCATTATATGAGACAATGGTATATTGTGTTCAATATATGAGGGAATGGTGCACTATATTCATAATATGAGACCTTTGTTCATTGTGTTCAATATATGAGGAAATGGTGCACTGTGTTCATTATATGAGACATGGTGTATTGTGCTCAATATATGAGGAAATGGTGCACTGTGTTCATTATATGAGACAATGGTATATTGTGTTCAATATGTGAGGGAATGGTGCACTATGTTCAATATGTGAGGGAATAGTGCACTCTGTTCAATATGTGAGGGAATGGTGCACTTTGTTCAATATGTGATGGAATGGTGCACTATGTTCAATATGTGAGGGAATGGTGCACTGTGTTCATCATATGAGACAATGGTATATTGTGTTCAATATGTGAGGGAATGGTGCACGATGTTCAATATGTGAGGAAATGGTGCACTATGTTCAATATGTGAGGGAATGGTTCATTGTGTTAGTTATGTGAGGGAATGGTTCATTGTGTGTGAGGGAATGGTTCATTGTGTTCATTATGTGAGGGAATGGTTCACTTTGTTCAATATGTAAGGGAATGGTGCACTATGTTCAATATATGAGGGAATGGTGCACTGTGTTCATTATGTGAGGGAATGGTGCACTGTGTTCAATATGTGAGGGAATGGTTCATTGTGTTCATTATGTGAGGGAATGGTGCACTATGTTCAATATGTGAGGGAATGGTGCACTATGTTCAATATGTGAGGGAATGGTGCACTATGTTCAATATGTGAGGAAATGGTGCACTAAGTTCAATATGTGAGGAAATGGTGCACTGTGTTCAATATGTGAGGGAATGATGCACTTTGTTCAATATGTGAGGGAATGGTTCATTGTATTCAATATGTGAGGGAATGGTTCATTGTGTTCAATATGTGAGGGAATGGTGCACTGTGTTCAATATGTGAGGGAATGGTGCACTTTGTTCAATATGTGAGGGAATGGTGCACGATGTTCAATATGTGAGGGAATGATGCACTGTGTTCAATATGTGAGTGAATGGTGCATTGTGTTCAATATGTAAGGGAATGGTGCACTTTGTTCAATATGTGAGGGAATGGTGCATTGTGTTCAATATGTGAGAGAATGGTGCACTGTGTCCAATATGTGAGGGAATGGTGCATTGTGTTCAATATGTGAGGGAATGGTGCATTGTGTTCAATATGTCAGGGAATGGTGCATTGTGTTCAATATGTAAGGGAATGGTGCATTGTGTTCAATATGTGAGGGAATGGTGCATTGTGTTCAATTTGTGAGGGAATGGTGCATTGTGTTCAATATGTAAGGGAATGGCGCATTGTGTTCAATATGTAAGGGAATGGTGCACTATGTTCAATATGTGAGGGAATGGTGCACTATGTTCAATATGTGAGGGAATGGTGCATTGTGTTCAATATGTGAGGAAATGGTGCATTGTGTTCAATATGTGAGGGAATGGTGCATTGTGTTCAATATGTGATGGAATGGTGCACTATGTTCAATATGTGATGGAATGGTGCACTATGTTCAATATGTGATGGAATGGTGCATTGTGTTCAATATGTGATGGAATGGTGCACTATGTTCAATATGTGAGGGAATGGTGCATTTTGTTCAATATGTGAGAGAATGGTGCACTATGTTCAATATGTGAGGGAATGGTGCACTATGTTCAATATGTGAGGGAATGGTGCACTATGTTCAATATGTGAGGGAATGGTGCACTATGTTCAATATGTGAGGGAATGGTGCACTATGTTCATTATGTGAGGGAATGGTGCACGATGTCCAATATGTGAGGGAATGGTGCAAGATGTTCAATATGTGAGAGAATGGTGCACTATGTTCAATATGTGAGGGAATGGTGCATTTTGTTCATTATGTGAGGGAATGGTGCATTGTGTTCAATATGTGAGGGAATGGTGCACTGTGTTCAATATGTGAGGGAATGGTTCATTGTGTTCAATATGTGAGGGAATGGTGCACTATGTTCAATATGTGAGGGAATGGTGCATTGTGTTCAATATGTGAGGGAATGATGCACGATGTTCAATATGTGAGGGAATGGTTCGTTGTGTTCAATATGTGAGGGAATGATGCATTGTGTTCAATATGTGAGGGAATGATGCACGATGTTCAATATGTGAGGGAATGGTTCGTTGTGTTCAATATGTGAGGGAATGGTGCACTATGTTCAATATGTGAGGGAATGGTTCGTTGTGTTCAATATGTGAGGGAATGATGCATTGTGTTCAATATGTGAGAGAATGGTGCATTGTGTTCAATATGTGAGGGAATGGTGCATTGTGTTCAATATGTGATGGAATGGTGCACTATGTTCAATATGTGAGGGAATGGTGTATTGTGTTCAATATGTGAGGGAATGGTGCATTGTGTTCAATATGTGAGGGAATGGTGCACTGTGTTCAATATGTGAGGGAATGGTGCATTGTGTTCAATATGTGAGGGAATGGTGCACTATGTTCAATATGTGAGGGAATGGTGGATTGTGTTCAATATGTGAGGGAATGGTGCACTATGTTCAATATGTGAGGGAATGGTGCACTATGTTCAATATGTGAGGGAATGGTGCATTGTGTTCAATATGTGAGGGAATGGTGCATTGTGTTCAATATGTAAGGGAATGGTGCACTTCGTTCAATATGTGAGGGAATGGTTCGTTGTGTTCATTATATGAGACAATGGTATATTGTGTTCAATATATGAGGAAATGGTGCACTGTGTTCATTATATGAGACAATGGTATATTGTGTTCAATATATGAGGGAATGGTGCACTGTGTTCATTATATGAGACAATGGTATATTGTGTTCAATATATGAGGAAATGGTGCACTGTGTTCATAATATGAGACATGGTGCATTGTTTTCAATATATGAGGGAATGGTGCACTGTGTTCATTATATGAGACAATGGTATATTGTGTTCAATATATGAGGAAATGGTGCACTGTGTTCATTATATGAGACAATGGTATATTGTGTTCAATATATGAGGGAATGGTGCACTATGTTCTTAATATGAGACCTTTGTTCATTGTGTTCAATATATGAGGAAATGGTGCACTGTGTTCATTATATGAGACATGGTGTATTGTGCTCAATATATGAGGAAATGGTGCACTGTGTTCATTATATGAGACAATGGTATATTGTGTTCAATATGTGAGGGAATGGTGCACTATGTTCAATATGTGAGGGAATAGTACACTCTGTTCAATATGTGAGGGAATGGTGCACTTTGTTCAATATGTGATGGAATGGTGCACTATGTTCAATATGTGAGGGAATGGTGCACTGTGTTCATCATATGAGACAATGGTATATTGTGTTCAATATGTGAGGGAATGGTGCACGATGTTCAATATGTGAGGAAATGGTGCACTATGTTCAATATGTGAGGGAATGGTTCATTGTGTTAGTTATGTGAGGGAATGGTTCATTGTGTGTGAGGGAATGGTTCATTGTGTTCATTATGTGAGGGAATGGTTCACTTTGTTCAATATGTAAGGGAATGGTGCACTATGTTCAATATGTGAGGGAATGGTGCACTGTGTTCATTATGTGAGGGAATGGTGCACTGTGTTCAATATGTGAGGGAATGGTTCATTGTGTTCATTATGTGAGGGAATGGTGCACTATGTTCAATATGTGAGGGAATGGTGCACTATGTTCAATATGTGAGGGAATGGTGCACTATGTTCAATATGTGAGGAAATGGTGCACTAAGTTCAATATGTGAGGAAATGGTGCACTGTGTTCAATATGTGAGGGAATGATGCACTTTGTTCAATATGTGAGGGAATGGTTCATTGTATTCAATATGTGAGGGAATGGTTCATTGTGTTCAATATGTGAGGGAATGGTGCACTGTGTTCAATATGTGAGGGAACGGTGCACTTTGTTCAATATGTGAGGGAATGGTGCACGATGTTCAATATGTGAGGGAATGATGCACTGTGTTCAATATGTGAGTGAATGGTGCATTGTGTTCAATATGTAAGGGAATGGTGCACTTTGTTCAATATGTGAGGGAATGGTGCATTGTGTTCAATATGTGAGGGAATGATGCACGATGTTCAATATGTGAGGGAATGGTTCGTTGTGTTCAATATGTGAGGGAATGGTGCACTATGTTCAATATGTGAGGGAATGGTTCGTTGTGTTCAATATGTGAGGGAATGATGCATTGTGTTCAATATGTGAGAGAATGGTGCATTGTGTTCAATATGTGAGGGAATGGTGCATTGTGTTCAATATGTGATGGAATGGTGCACTATGTTCAATATGTGAGGGAATGGTGTATTGTGTTCAATATGTGAGGGAATGGTGCATTGTGTTCAATATGTGAGGGAATGGTGCACTGTGTTCAATATGTGAGGGAATGGTGCATTGTGTTCAATATGTGAGGGAATGGTGCACTATGTTCAATGTGTGAGGGAATGGTGGATTGTGTTCAATATGTGAGGGAATGGTGCACTATGTTCAATATGTGAGGGAATGGTGCACTATGTTCAATATGTGAGGGAATGGTGCACTTTGTTCAATATGTGAGGGAATGGTGCACTATGTTCAATATGTGAGGAAATGGTGCACTATGTTCAATATGTGAGGAAATGGTGCACTATGTTCATTATGTGAGGGAATGGTGCACTATGTTCAATATGTGAGGAAATGGTGCACTATGTTCAATATGTGAGGAAATGGTGCACTGTGTTCAATATGTGAGGGAATGGTGCACTGTGTTCAATATGTGAGGGAATGATGCATTGTGTTCAATATGTGAGGGAATGGTGCATTGTGTTCAATATGTGAGGGAATGGTGCACTGTGTTCAATAATAGAAGGAATGGTGCACTGTGTTCCATATGTGAGGGAATGGTGCATTGTGTTCAATATGTGAGGGAATGGTGCACTGTGTTCAATATGTGAGGGAATGGTGCATTGTGTTCAATATGTGAGGGAATGGTGCACTGTGTTCAATATGTGAGGGAATGGTGCATTGTGTTCAATATGTGAGGGAATGGTGCATTGTGTTCAATATGTGAGGGAATGGTGCACTATGTTCAAAATATGAGACAATGGTATATTGTGTTCAATATATGAGGGAATGGTGCACTATGTTCAATTTGTAAGGGAATGGTGCATTGTGTTCAATATGTCAGGGAATGGTGCATTGTGTTCAATATGTAAGGGAATGGTGCATTGTGTTCAATATGTGAGGGAATGGTGCATTGTGTTCAATTTGTGAGGGAATGGTGCATTGTGTTCAATATGTAAGGGAATGGTGCATTGTGTTCAATATGTAAGGGAATGGTGCATTGTGTTCAGTATGTGAGGGAACGGTGCATTGTGTTCATTATGTAAGGGAATGGTGCATTGTGTTCAATATGTAAGGGAATGGTGCATTGTGTTCAGTATGTGAGGGAATGGTTCGTTGTGTTCAATATGTGAGGGAATGATGCACTATGTTCAATATGTGAGGGAATGGTGCATTGTGTTCAATATGTGAGGGAATGGTTCATTGTGTTCAATATGTGAGGGAATGGTGCATTGTGTTCAATATGTGAGTGAATGGTGCATTGTGTTCAATATGTAAGGGAATTGTGCATTGTGTTCAATATGTGAGGGAATGGTGCATTGTGTTCAATATGTGAGGGAATGGTGCATTGTGTTCAATATGTGATGGAATGGTGCACTATGTTCAATATGTGAGGGAATGGTGCATTGTGTTCAATATGTGAGGGAATGGTGCATTGTGTTCAATATGTGAGGGAATGGTGCATTGTGTTCAATATGTGAGGGAATGGTGCATTGTGTTCAATATGTGATGGAATGGTGCACTTTGTTCAATATGTGAGGGAATGGTGCATTGTGTTCAATATGTGAGGGAATGATGCACGATGTTCAATATGTGAGGGAATGGTTCGTTGTGTTCAATATGTGAGGGAATGGTGCACTATGTTCAATATGTGAGGGAATGGTTCGTTGTGTTCAATATGTGAGGGAATGATGCATTGTGTTCAATATGTGAGAGAATGGTGCATTGTGTTCAATATGTGAGGGAATGGTGCATTGTGTTCAATATGTGATGGAATGGTGCACTATGTTCAATATGTGAGGGAATGGTGTATTGTGTTCAATATGTGAGGGAATGGTGCATTGTGTTCAATATGTGAGGGAATGGTGCACTGTGTTCAATATGTGAGGGAATGGTGCATTGTGTTCAATATGTGAGGGAATGGTGCACTATGTTCAATATGTGAGGGAATGGTGGATTGTGTTCAATATGTGAGGGAATGGTGCACTATGTTCAATATGTGAGGGAATGGTGCACTATGTTCAATATGTGAGGGAATGGTGCACTTTGTTCAATATGTGAGGGAATGGTGCACTATGTTCAATATGTGAGGAAATGGTGCACTATGTTCAATATGTGAGGGAATGGTGCATTGTGTTCAATATGTGAGGGAATGGTTCATTGTGTTCAATATGTGAGGGAATGGTGCATTGTGTTCAATATGTGAGTGAATGGTGCATTGTGTTCAATATGTAAGGGAATTGTGCATTGTGTTCAATATGTGAGGGAATGGTGCATTGTGTTCAATATGTGAGGGAATGGTGCATTGTGTTCAATATGTGATGGAATGGTGCACTATGTTCAATATGTGAGGGAATGGTGCATTGTGTTCAATATGTGAGGGAATGGTGCATTGTGTTCAATATGTGAGGGAATGGTGCATTGTGTTCAATATGTGAGGGAATGGTGCATTGTGTTCAATATGTGATGGAATGGTGCACTTTGTTCAATATGTGAGGGAATGGTGCATTGTGTTCAATATGTGAGGGAATGATGCACGATGTTCAATATGTGAGGGAATGGTTCGTTGTGTTCAATATGTGAGGGAATGGTGCACTATGTTCAATATGTGAGGGAATGGTTCGTTGTGTTCAATATGTGAGGGAATGATGCATTGTGTTCAATATGTGAGAGAATGGTGCATTGTGTTCAATATGTGAGGGAATGGTGCATTGTGTTCAATATGTGATGGAATGGTGCACTATGTTCAATATGTGAGGGAATGGTGTATTGTGTTCAATATGTGAGGGAATGGTGCATTGTGTTCAATATGTGAGGGAATGGTGCACTGTGTTCAATATGTGAGGGAATGGTGCATTGTGTTCAATATGTGAGGGAATGGTGCACTATGTTCAATATGTGAGGGAATGGTGGATTGTGTTCAATATGTGAGGGAATGGTGCACTATGTTCAATATGTGAGGGAATGGTGCACTATGTTCAATATGTGAGGGAATGGTGCACTTTGTTCAATATGTGAGGGAATGGTGCACTATGTTCAATATGTGAGGAAATGGTGCACTATGTTCAATATGTGAGGAAATGGTGCACTATGTTCATTATGTGAGGGAATGGTGCACTATGTTCAATATGTGAGGAAATGGTGCACTATGTTCAATATGTGAGGAAATGGTGCACTGTGTTCAATATGTGAGGGAATGGTGCACTGTGTTCAATATGTGAGGGAATGATGCATTGTGTTCAATATGTGAGGGAATGGTGCATTGTGTTCAATATGTGAGGGAATGGTGCACTGTGTTCAATAATAGAAGGAATGGTGCACTGTGTTCCATATGTGAGGGAATGGTGCATTGTGTTCAATATGTGAGGGAATGGTGCACTGTGTTCAATATGTGAGGGAATGGTGCATTGTGTTCAATATGTGAGGGAATGGTGCACTGTGTTCAATATGTGAGGGAATGGTGCATTGTGTTCAATATGTGAGGGAATGGTGCATTGTGTTCAATATGTGAGGGAATGGTGCACTATGTTCAAAATATGAGACAATGGTATATTGTGTTCAATATATGAGGGAATGGTGCACTATGTTCAATTTGTAAGGGAATGGTGCATTGTGTTCAATATGTCAGGGAATGGTGCATTGTGTTCAATATGTAAGGGAATGGTGCATTGTGTTCAATATGTGAGGGAATGGTGCATTGTGTTCAATTTGTGAGGGAATGGTGCATTGTGTTCAATATGTAAGGGAATGGTGCATTGTGTTCAATATGTAAGGGAATGGTGCATTGTGTTCAGTATGTGAGGGAACGGTGCATTGTGTTCATTATGTAAGGGAATGGTGCATTGTGTTCAATATGTAAGGGAATGGTGCATTGTGTTCAGTATGTGAGGGAATGGTTCGTTGTGTTCAATATGTGAGGGAATGATGCACTATGTTCAATATGTGAGGGAATGGTGCATTGTGTTCAATATGTGAGGGAATGGTTCATTGTGTTCAATATGTGAGGGAATGGTGCATTGTGTTCAATATGTGAGTGAATGGTGCATTGTGTTCAATATGTAAGGGAATTGTGCATTGTGTTCAATATGTGAGGGAATGGTGCATTGTGTTCAATATGTGAGGGAATGGTGCATTGTGTTCAATATGTGATGGAATGGTGCACTATGTTCAATATGTGAGGGAATGGTGCATTGTGTTCAATATGTGAGGGAATGGTGCATTGTGTTCAATATGTGAGGGAATGGTGCATTGTGTTCAATATGTGAGGGAATGGTGCATTGTGTTCAATATGTGATGGAATGGTGCACTATGTTCAATATGTGAGGGAATGGTGCATTGTGTTCAATATGTGATGGAATGGTGCATTGTGTTCAATATGTAATGGAATGGTGCACTATGTTCAATATGTGAGGGAATGGTGCATTGTGTTCAATATGTGAGGGAATGGTGCATTGTGTTCAATATGTGATGGAATGGTGCACTATGTTCAATATGTGAGGGAATGGTGCATTGTATTCAATATGTGAGGGAATGGTGCACTATGTTCAATATGTGATGGAATGGTGCACTATGTTCAATATGTGAGGGAATGGTGCATTGTGTTCAATATGTGATGGAATGGTGCACTATGTTCAATATGTGATGGAATTGTGCATTGTGTTCAATATGTGATGGAATGGTGCACTATGTTCAATATGTGATGGAATGGTGCACTATGTTCAATATGTGAGGGAATGGTGCATTGTGTTCAATATGTGATGGAATTGTGCACTATGTTCAATATGTGATGGAATGGTGCACTATGTTCAATATGTGAGGAAATGGTGCACTATGTTCAATATGTGAGGAAATGGTGCACTGTGTTCAATATGTGAGGGAATGGTGCACTGTGTTCAATATGTGAGGGAATGGTGCATTGTGTTCAATATGTGATGGAATTGTGCACTATGTTCAATATGTGAGGAAATGGTGCACTATGTTCAATATGTGAGGAAATGGTGCACTGTGTTCAATATGTGAGGGAATGGTGCACTGTGTTCAATATGTGAGGGAATGGTGCATTGTGTTCAATATGTGATGGAATTGTGCACTATGTTCAATATGTGATGGAATGGTGCACTATGTTCAATATGTGAGGGAATGGTGCATTGTGTTCAATATGTGATGGAATGGTGCACTATGTTCAATATGTGAGGGAATGGTGCATTGTGTTCAATATGTGAGGGAATGGTGCACTATGTTCAATATGTGATGGAATGGTGCACTATGTTAAATATGTGAGGGAATGGTGCATTGTGTTCAATATGTGAGGGAATGGTGCACTATGTTCATATTATGAGACATGGTGCATTGTGTTCAATATATGAGGGAATGGTGCACTGTGTTCATTATATGAGACAATGGTATATTGTGTTCGATATATGAGGGAATGGTGCACTATGTTCATAATATGAGACAATGGTATATTGTGTTCAATATATGAGGAAATGGTGCACTGTGTTCATTATATGAGACAATGGTATATTGTGTTCAATATATGAGGAAATGGTGCACTGTGTTCATTATATGAGACAATGGTATATTGTGTTCAATATATGAGGGAATGGTGCACTGTGTTCATTATATGAGACAATGGTATATTGTGTTCAATATATGAGGAAATGGTGCACTGTGTTCATAATATGAGACATGGTGCATTGTTTTCAATATATGAGGGAATGGTGCACTGTGTTCATTATATGAGACAATGGTATATTGTGTTCAATATATGAGGAAATGGTGCACTGTGTTCATTATATGAGACAATGGTATATTGTGTTCAATATATGAGGGAATGGTGCACTATATTCATAATATGAGACCTTTGTTCATTGTGTTCAATATATGAGGAAATGGTGCACTGTGTTCATTATATGAGACATGGTGTATTGTGCTCAATATATGAGGAAATGGTGCACTGTGTTCATTATATGAGACAATGGTATATTGTGTTCAATATGTGAGGGAATGGTGCACTATGTTCAATATGTGAGGGAATAGTGCACTCTGTTCAATATGTGAGGGAATGGTGCACTTTGTTCAATATGTGATGGAATGGTGCACTATGTTCAATATGTGAGGGAATGGTGCACTGTGTTCATCATATGAGACAATGGTATATTGTGTTCAATATGTGAGGGAATGGTGCACGATGTTCAATATGTGAGGAAATGGTGCACTATGTTCAATATGTGAGGGAATGGTTCATTGTGTTAGTTATGTGAGGGAATGGTTCATTGTGTGTGAGGGAATGGTTCATTGTGTTCATTATGTGAGGGAATGGTTCACTTTGTTCAATATGTAAGGGAATGGTGCACTATGTTCAATATATGAGGGAATGGTGCACTGTGTTCATTATGTGAGGGAATGGTGCACTGTGTTCAATATGTGAGGGAATGGTTCATTGTGTTCATTATGTGAGGGAATGGTGCACTATGTTCAATATGTGAGGGAATGGTGCACTATGTTCAATATGTGAGGGAATGGTGCACTATGTTCAATATGTGAGGAAATGGTGCACTAAGTTCAATATGTGAGGAAATGGTGCACTGTGTTCAATATGTGAGGGAATGATGCACTTTGTTCAATATGTGAGGGAATGGTTCATTGTATTCAATATGTGAGGGAATGGTTCATTGTGTTCAATATGTGAGGGAATGGTGCACTGTGTTCAATATGTGAGGGAATGGTGCACTTTGTTCAATATGTGAGGGAATGGTGCACGATGTTCAATATGTGAGGGAATGATGCACTGTGTTCAATATGTGAGTGAATGGTGCATTGTGTTCAATATGTAAGGGAATGGTGCACTTTGTTCAATATGTGAGGGAATGGTGCATTGTGTTCAATATGTGAGAGAATGGTGCACTGTGTCCAATATGTGAGGGAATGGTGCATTGTGTTCAATATGTGAGGGAATGGTGCATTGTGTTCAATATGTCAGGGAATGGTGCATTGTGTTCAATATGTAAGGGAATGGTGCATTGTGTTCAATATGTGAGGGAATGGTGCATTGTGTTCAATTTGTGAGGGAATGGTGCATTGTGTTCAATATGTAAGGGAATGGCGCATTGTGTTCAATATGTAAGGGAATGGTGCACTATGTTCAATATGTGAGGGAATGGTGCACTATGTTCAATATGTGAGGGAATGGTGCATTGTGTTCAATATGTGAGGAAATGGTGCATTGTGTTCAATATGTGAGGGAATGGTGCATTGTGTTCAATATGTGATGGAATGGTGCACTATGTTCAATATGTGATGGAATGGTGCACTATGTTCAATATGTGATGGAATGGTGCATTGTGTTCAATATGTGATGGAATGGTGCACTATGTTCAATATGTGAGGGAATGGTGCATTTTGTTCAATATGTGAGAGAATGGTGCACTATGTTCAATATGTGAGGGAATGGTGCACTATGTTCAATATGTGAGGGAATGGTGCACTATGTTCAATATGTGAGGGAATGGTGCACTATGTTCAATATGTGAGGGAATGGTGCACTATGTTCATTATGTGAGGGAATGGTGCACGATGTCCAATATGTGAGGGAATGGTGCAAGATGTTCAATATGTGAGAGAATGGTGCACTATGTTCAATATGTGAGGGAATGGTGCATTTTGTTCATTATGTGAGGGAATGGTGCATTGTGTTCAATATGTGAGGGAATGGTGCACTGTGTTCAATATGTGAGGGAATGGTTCATTGTGTTCAATATGTGAGGGAATGGTGCACTATGTTCAATATGTGAGGGAATGGTGCATTGTGTTCAATATGTGAGGGAATGATGCACGATGTTCAATATGTGAGGGAATGGTTCGTTGTGTTCAATATGTGAGGGAATGATGCATTGTGTTCAATATGTGAGGGAATGATGCACGATGTTCAATATGTGAGGGAATGGTTCGTTGTGTTCAATATGTGAGGGAATGGTGCACTATGTTCAATATGTGAGGGAATGGTTCGTTGTGTTCAATATGTGAGGGAATGATGCATTGTGTTCAATATGTGAGAGAATGGTGCATTGTGTTCAATATGTGAGGGAATGGTGCATTGTGTTCAATATGTGATGGAATGGTGCACTATGTTCAATATGTGAGGGAATGGTGTATTGTGTTCAATATGTGAGGGAATGGTGCATTGTGTTCAATATGTGAGGGAATGGTGCACTGTGTTCAATATGTGAGGGAATGGTGCATTGTGTTCAATATGTGAGGGAATGGTGCACTATGTTCAATATGTGAGGGAATGGTGGATTGTGTTCAATATGTGAGGGAATGGTGCACTATGTTCAATATGTGAGGGAATGGTGCACTATGTTCAATATGTGAGGGAATGGTGCATTGTGTTCAATATGTAACGGAATGGCGCATTGTGTTCAATATGTAAGGGAATGGTGCACTATGTTCAATATGTGAGGGAATGGTGCACTATGTTCAATATGTGAGGGAATGGTGCATTGTGTTCAATATGTGAGGGAATGGTTCGTTGTGTTCAATATGTGAGGGAATGATGCATTGTGTTCAATATGTGAGGGAATGATGCACGATGTTCAATATGTGAGGGAATGGTTCGTTGTGTTCAATATGTGAGAGAATGGTGCACTATGTTCAATATGTGAGGGAATGGTTCGTTGTGTTCAATATGTGAGGGAATGATGCATTGTGTTCAATATGTGAGAGAATGGTGCATTGTGTTCAATATGTGAGGGAATGGTGCATTGTGTTCAATATGTGATGGAATGGTGCACTATGTTCAATATGTGAGGGAATGGTGTATTGTGTTCAATATGTGAGGGAATGGTGCATTGTGTTCAATATGTGAGGGAATGGTGCATTGTGTTCAATATGTGAGGGAATGGTGCACTATGTTCAATATGTGAGGGAATGGTGGATTGTGTTCAATATGTGAGGGAATGGTGCACTATGTTCAATATGTGAGGGAATGGTGCAATGTGTTCAATATGTGAGGGAATGGTGCATTGTGTTCAATATGTAAGGGAATGGTGCACTTCGTTCAATATGTGAGGGAATGGTTCGTTGTGTTCATTATATGAGACAATGGTATATTGTGTTCAATATATGAGGAAATGGTGCACTGTGTTCATTATATGAGACAATGGTATATTGTGTTCAATATATGAGGGAATGGTGCACTGTGTTCATTATATGAGACAATGGTATATTGTGTTCAATATATGAGGAAATGGTGCACTGTGTTCATAATATGAGACATGGTGCATTGTTTTCAATATATGAGGGAATGGTGCACTGTGTTCATTATATGAGACAATGGTATATTGTGTTCAATATATGAGGAAATGGTGCACTGTGTTCATTATATGAGACAATGGTATATTGTGTTCAATATATGAGGGAATGGTGCACTATGTTCTTAATATGAGACCTTTGTTCATTGTGTTCAATATATGAGGAAATGGTGCACTGTGTTCATTATATGAGACATGGTGTATTGTGCTCAATATATGAGGAAATGGTGCACTGTGTTCATTATATGAGACAATGGTATATTGTGTTCAATATGTGAGGGAATGGTGCACTATGTTCAATATGTGAGGGAATAGTACACTCTGTTCAATATGTGAGGGAATGGTGCACTTTGTTCAATATGTGATGGAATGGTGCACTATGTTCAATATGTGAGGGAATGGTGCACTGTGTTCATCATATGAGACAATGGTATATTGTGTTCAATATGTGAGGGAATGGTGCACGATGTTCAATATGTGAGGAAATGGTGCACTATGTTCAATATGTGAGGGAATGGTTCATTGTGTTAGTTATGTGAGGGAATGGTTCATTGTGTGTGAGGGAATGGTTCATTGTGTTCATTATGTGAGGGAATGGTTCACTTTGTTCAATATGTAAGGGAATGGTGCACTATGTTCAATATGTGAGGGAATGGTGCACTGTGTTCATTATGTGAGGGAATGGTGCACTGTGTTCAATATGTGAGGGAATGGTTCATTGTGTTCATTATGTGAGGGAATGGTGCACTATGTTCAATATGTGAGGGAATGGTGCACTATGTTCAATATGTGAGGGAATGGTGCACTATGTTCAATATGTGAGGAAATGGTGCACTAAGTTCAATATGTGAGGAAATGGTGCACTGTGTTCAATATGTGAGGGAATGATGCACTTTGTTCAATATGTGAGGGAATGGTTCATTGTATTCAATATGTGAGGGAATGGTTCATTGTGTTCAATATGTGAGGGAATGGTGCACTGTGTTCAATATGTGAGGGAATGGTGCACTTTGTTCAATATGTGAGGGAATGGTGCACGATGTTCAATATGTGAGGGAATGATGCACTGTGTTCAATATGTGAGTGAATGGTGCATTGTGTTCAATATGTAAGGGAATGGTGCACTTTGTTCAATATGTGAGGGAATGGTGCATTGTGTTCAATATGTGAGGGAATGATGCACGATGTTCAATATGTGAGGGAATGGTTCGTTGTGTTCAATATGTGAGGGAATGGTGCACTATGTTCAATATGTGAGGGAATGGTTCGTTGTGTTCAATATGTGAGGGAATGATGCATTGTGTTCAATATGTGAGAGAATGGTGCATTGTGTTCAATATGTGAGGGAATGGTGCATTGTGTTCAATATGTGATGGAATGGTGCACTATGTTCAATATGTGAGGGAATGGTGTATTGTGTTCAATATGTGAGGGAATGGTGCATTGTGTTCAATATGTGAGGGAATGGTGCACTGTGTTCAATATGTGAGGGAATGGTGCATTGTGTTCAATATGTGAGGGAATGGTGCACTATGTTCAATGTGTGAGGGAATGGTGGATTGTGTTCAATATGTGAGGGAATGGTGCACTATGTTCAATATGTGAGGGAATGGTGCACTATGTTCAATATGTGAGGGAATGGTGCACTTTGTTCAATATGTGAGGGAATGGTGCACTATGTTCAATATGTGAGGAAATGGTGCACTATGTTCAATATGTGAGGAAATGGTGCACTATGTTCATTATGTGAGGGAATGGTGCACTATGTTCAATATGTGAGGAAATGGTGCACTATGTTCAATATGTGAGGAAATGGTGCACTGTGTTCAATATGTGAGGGAATGGTGCACTGTGTTCAATATGTGAGGGAATGATGCATTGTGTTCAATATGTGAGGGAATGGTGCATTGTGTTCAATATGTGAGGGAATGGTGCACTGTGTTCAATAATAGAAGGAATGGTGCACTGTGTTCCATATGTGAGGGAATGGTGCATTGTGTTCAATATGTGAGGGAATGGTGCACTGTGTTCAATATGTGAGGGAATGGTGCATTGTGTTCAATATGTGAGGGAATGGTGCACTGTGTTCAATATGTGAGGGAATGGTGCATTGTGTTCAATATGTGAGGGAATGGTGCATTGTGTTCAATATGTGAGGGAATGGTGCACTATGTTCAAAATATGAGACAATGGTATATTGTGTTCAATATATGAGGGAATGGTGCACTATGTTCAATTTGTAAGGGAATGGTGCATTGTGTTCAATATGTCAGGGAATGGTGCATTGTGTTCAATATGTAAGGGAATGGTGCATTGTGTTCAATATGTGAGGGAATGGTGCATTGTGTTCAATTTGTGAGGGAATGGTGCATTGTGTTCAATATGTAAGGGAATGGTGCATTGTGTTCAATATGTAAGGGAATGGTGCATTGTGTTCAGTATGTGAGGGAACGGTGCATTGTGTTCATTATGTAAGGGAATGGTGCATTGTGTTCAATATGTAAGGGAATGGTGCATTGTGTTCAGTATGTGAGGGAATGGTTCGTTGTGTTCAATATGTGAGGGAATGATGCACTATGTTCAATATGTGAGGGAATGGTGCATTGTGTTCAATATGTGAGGGAATGGTTCATTGTGTTCAATATGTGAGGGAATGGTGCATTGTGTTCAATATGTGAGTGAATGGTGCATTGTGTTCAATATGTAAGGGAATTGTGCATTGTGTTCAATATGTGAGGGAATGGTGCATTGTGTTCAATATGTGAGGGAATGGTGCATTGTGTTCAATATGTGATGGAATGGTGCACTATGTTCAATATGTGAGGGAATGGTGCATTGTGTTCAATATGTGAGGGAATGGTGCATTGTGTTCAATATGTGAGGGAATGGTGCATTGTGTTCAATATGTGAGGGAATGGTGCATTGTGTTCAATATGTGATGGAATGGTGCACTTTGTTCAATATGTGAGGGAATGGTGCATTGTGTTCAATATGTGAGGGAATGATGCACGATGTTCAATATGTGAGGGAATGGTTCGTTGTGTTCAATATGTGAGGGAATGGTGCACTATGTTCAATATGTGAGGGAATGGTTCGTTGTGTTCAATATGTGAGGGAATGATGCATTGTGTTCAATATGTGAGAGAATGGTGCATTGTGTTCAATATGTGAGGGAATGGTGCATTGTGTTCAATATGTGATGGAATGGTGCACTATGTTCAATATGTGAGGGAATGGTGTATTGTGTTCAATATGTGAGGGAATGGTGCATTGTGTTCAATATGTGAGGGAATGGTGCACTGTGTTCAATATGTGAGGGAATGGTGCATTGTGTTCAATATGTGAGGGAATGGTGCACTATGTTCAATATGTGAGGGAATGGTGGATTGTGTTCAATATGTGAGGGAATGGTGCACTATGTTCAATATGTGAGGGAATGGTGCACTATGTTCAATATGTGAGGGAATGGTGCACTTTGTTCAATATGTGAGGGAATGGTGCACTATGTTCAATATGTGAGGAAATGGTGCACTATGTTCAATATGTGAGGGAATGGTGCATTGTGTTCAATATGTGAGGGAATGGTTCATTGTGTTCAATATGTGAGGGAATGGTGCATTGTGTTCAATATGTGAGTGAATGGTGCATTGTGTTCAATATGTAAGGGAATTGTGCATTGTGTTCAATATGTGAGGGAATGGTGCATTGTGTTCAATATGTGAGGGAATGGTGCATTGTGTTCAATATGTGATGGAATGGTGCACTATGTTCAATATGTGAGGGAATGGTGCATTGTGTTCAATATGTGAGGGAATGGTGCATTGTGTTCAATATGTGAGGGAATGGTGCATTGTGTTCAATATGTGAGGGAATGGTGCATTGTGTTCAATATGTGATGGAATGGTGCACTTTGTTCAATATGTGAGGGAATGGTGCATTGTGTTCAATATGTGAGGGAATGATGCACGATGTTCAATATGTGAGGGAATGGTTCGTTGTGTTCAATATGTGAGGGAATGGTGCACTATGTTCAATATGTGAGGGAATGGTTCGTTGTGTTCAATATGTGAGGGAATGATGCATTGTGTTCAATATGTGAGAGAATGGTGCATTGTGTTCAATATGTGAGGGAATGGTGCATTGTGTTCAATATGTGATGGAATGGTGCACTATGTTCAATATGTGAGGGAATGGTGTATTGTGTTCAATATGTGAGGGAATGGTGCATTGTGTTCAATATGTGAGGGAATGGTGCACTGTGTTCAATATGTGAGGGAATGGTGCATTGTGTTCAATATGTGAGGGAATGGTGCACTATGTTCAATATGTGAGGGAATGGTGGATTGTGTTCAATATGTGAGGGAATGGTGCACTATGTTCAATATGTGAGGGAATGGTGCACTATGTTCAATATGTGAGGGAATGGTGCACTTTGTTCAATATGTGAGGGAATGGTGCACTATGTTCAATATGTGAGGAAATGGTGCACTATGTTCAATATGTGAGGAAATGGTGCACTATGTTCATTATGTGAGGGAATGGTGCACTATGTTCAATATGTGAGGAAATGGTGCACTATGTTCAATATGTGAGGAAATGGTGCACTGTGTTCAATATGTGAGGGAATGGTGCACTGTGTTCAATATGTGAGGGAATGATGCATTGTGTTCAATATGTGAGGGAATGGTGCATTGTGTTCAATATGTGAGGGAATGGTGCACTGTGTTCAATAATAGAAGGAATGGTGCACTGTGTTCCATATGTGAGGGAATGGTGCATTGTGTTCAATATGTGAGGGAATGGTGCACTGTGTTCAATATGTGAGGGAATGGTGCATTGTGTTCAATATGTGAGGGAATGGTGCACTGTGTTCAATATGTGAGGGAATGGTGCATTGTGTTCAATATGTGAGGGAATGGTGCATTGTGTTCAATATGTGAGGGAATGGTGCACTATGTTCAAAATATGAGACAATGGTATATTGTGTTCAATATATGAGGGAATGGTGCACTATGTTCAATTTGTAAGGGAATGGTGCATTGTGTTCAATATGTCAGGGAATGGTGCATTGTGTTCAATATGTAAGGGAATGGTGCATTGTGTTCAATATGTGAGGGAATGGTGCATTGTGTTCAATTTGTGAGGGAATGGTGCATTGTGTTCAATATGTAAGGGAATGGTGCATTGTGTTCAATATGTAAGGGAATGGTGCATTGTGTTCAGTATGTGAGGGAACGGTGCATTGTGTTCATTATGTAAGGGAATGGTGCATTGTGTTCAATATGTAAGGGAATGGTGCATTGTGTTCAGTATGTGAGGGAATGGTTCGTTGTGTTCAATATGTGAGGGAATGATGCACTATGTTCAATATGTGAGGGAATGGTGCATTGTGTTCAATATGTGAGGGAATGGTTCATTGTGTTCAATATGTGAGGGAATGGTGCATTGTGTTCAATATGTGAGTGAATGGTGCATTGTGTTCAATATGTAAGGGAATTGTGCATTGTGTTCAATATGTGAGGGAATGGTGCATTGTGTTCAATATGTGAGGGAATGGTGCATTGTGTTCAATATGTGATGGAATGGTGCACTATGTTCAATATGTGAGGGAATGGTGCATTGTGTTCAATATGTGAGGGAATGGTGCATTGTGTTCAATATGTGAGGGAATGGTGCATTGTGTTCAATATGTGAGGGAATGGTGCATTGTGTTCAATATGTGATGGAATGGTGCACTATGTTCAATATGTGAGGGAATGGTGCATTGTGTTCAATATGTGATGGAATGGTGCATTGTGTTCAATATGTAATGGAATGGTGCACTATGTTCAATATGTGAGGGAATGGTGCATTGTGTTCAATATGTGAGGGAATGGTGCATTGTGTTCAATATGTGATGGAATGGTGCACTATGTTCAATATGTGAGGGAATGGTGCATTGTATTCAATATGTGAGGGAATGGTGCACTATGTTCAATATGTGATGGAATGGTGCACTATGTTCAATATGTGAGGGAATGGTGCATTGTGTTCAATATGTGATGGAATGGTGCACTATGTTCAATATGTGATGGAATTGTGCATTGTGTTCAATATGTGATGGAATGGTGCACTATGTTCAATATGTGATGGAATGGTGCACTATGTTCAATATGTGAGGGAATGGTGCATTGTGTTCAATATGTGATGGAATTGTGCACTATGTTCAATATGTGATGGAATGGTGCACTATGTTCAATATGTGAGGAAATGGTGCACTATGTTCAATATGTGAGGAAATGGTGCACTGTGTTCAATATGTGAGGGAATGGTGCACTGTGTTCAATATGTGAGGGAATGGTGCATTGTGTTCAATATGTGATGGAATTGTGCACTATGTTCAATATGTGAGGAAATGGTGCACTATGTTCAATATGTGAGGAAATGGTGCACTGTGTTCAATATGTGAGGGAATGGTGCACTGTGTTCAATATGTGAGGGAATGGTGCATTGTGTTCAATATGTGATGGAATTGTGCACTATGTTCAATATGTGATGGAATGGTGCACTATGTTCAATATGTGAGGGAATGGTGCATTGTGTTCAATATGTGATGGAATGGTGCACTATGTTCAATATGTGAGGGAATGGTGCATTGTGTTCAATATGTGAGGGAATGGTGCACTATGTTCAATATGTGATGGAATGGTGCACTATGTTAAATATGTGAGGGAATGGTGCATTGTGTTCAATATGTGAGGGAATGGTGCACTATGTTCATATTATGAGACATGGTGCATTGTGTTCAATATATGAGGGAATGGTGCACTGTGTTCATTATATGAGACAATGGTATATTGTGTTCGATATATGAGGGAATGGTGCACTATGTTCATAATATGAGACAATGGTATATTGTGTTCAATATATGAGGAAATGGTGCACTGTGTTCATTATATGAGACAATGGTATATTGTGTTCAATATATGAGGAAATGGTGCACTGTGTTCATTATATGAGACAATGGTATATTGTGTTCAATATATGAGGGAATGGTGCACTGTGTTCATTATATGAGACAATGGTATATTGTGTTCAATATATGAGGAAATGGTGCACTGTGTTCATAATATGAGACATGGTGCATTGTTTTCAATATATGAGGGAATGGTGCACTGTGTTCATTATATGAGACAATGGTATATTGTGTTCAATATATGAGGAAATGGTGCACTGTGTTCATTATATGAGACAATGGTATATTGTGTTCAATATATGAGGGAATGGTGCACTATATTCATAATATGAGACCTTTGTTCATTGTGTTCAATATATGAGGAAATGGTGCACTGTGTTCATTATATGAGACATGGTGTATTGTGCTCAATATATGAGGAAATGGTGCACTGTGTTCATTATATGAGACAATGGTATATTGTGTTCAATATGTGAGGGAATGGTGCACTATGTTCAATATGTGAGGGAATAGTGCACTCTGTTCAATATGTGAGGGAATGGTGCACTTTGTTCAATATGTGATGGAATGGTGCACTATGTTCAATATGTGAGGGAATGGTGCACTGTGTTCATCATATGAGACAATGGTATATTGTGTTCAATATGTGAGGGAATGGTGCACGATGTTCAATATGTGAGGAAATGGTGCACTATGTTCAATATGTGAGGGAATGGTTCATTGTGTTAGTTATGTGAGGGAATGGTTCATTGTGTGTGAGGGAATGGTTCATTGTGTTCATTATGTGAGGGAATGGTTCACTTTGTTCAATATGTAAGGGAATGGTGCACTATGTTCAATATATGAGGGAATGGTGCACTGTGTTCATTATGTGAGGGAATGGTGCACTGTGTTCAATATGTGAGGGAATGGTTCATTGTGTTCATTATGTGAGGGAATGGTGCACTATGTTCAATATGTGAGGGAATGGTGCACTATGTTCAATATGTGAGGGAATGGTGCACTATGTTCAATATGTGAGGAAATGGTGCACTAAGTTCAATATGTGAGGAAATGGTGCACTGTGTTCAATATGTGAGGGAATGATGCACTTTGTTCAATATGTGAGGGAATGGTTCATTGTATTCAATATGTGAGGGAATGGTTCATTGTGTTCAATATGTGAGGGAATGGTGCACTGTGTTCAATATGTGAGGGAATGGTGCACTTTGTTCAATATGTGAGGGAATGGTGCACGATGTTCAATATGTGAGGGAATGATGCACTGTGTTCAATATGTGAGTGAATGGTGCATTGTGTTCAATATGTAAGGGAATGGTGCACTTTGTTCAATATGTGAGGGAATGGTGCATTGTGTTCAATATGTGAGAGAATGGTGCACTGTGTCCAATATGTGAGGGAATGGTGCATTGTGTTCAATATGTGAGGGAATGGTGCATTGTGTTCAATATGTCAGGGAATGGTGCATTGTGTTCAATATGTAAGGGAATGGTGCATTGTGTTCAATATGTGAGGGAATGGTGCATTGTGTTCAATTTGTGAGGGAATGGTGCATTGTGTTCAATATGTAAGGGAATGGCGCATTGTGTTCAATATGTAAGGGAATGGTGCACTATGTTCAATATGTGAGGGAATGGTGCACTATGTTCAATATGTGAGGGAATGGTGCATTGTGTTCAATATGTGAGGAAATGGTGCATTGTGTTCAATATGTGAGGGAATGGTGCATTGTGTTCAATATGTGATGGAATGGTGCACTATGTTCAATATGTGATGGAATGGTGCACTATGTTCAATATGTGATGGAATGGTGCATTGTGTTCAATATGTGATGGAATGGTGCACTATGTTCAATATGTGAGGGAATGGTGCATTTTGTTCAATATGTGAGAGAATGGTGCACTATGTTCAATATGTGAGGGAATGGTGCACTATGTTCAATATGTGAGGGAATGGTGCACTATGTTCAATATGTGAGGGAATGGTGCACTATGTTCAATATGTGAGGGAATGGTGCACTATGTTCATTATGTGAGGGAATGGTGCACGATGTCCAATATGTGAGGGAATGGTGCAAGATGTTCAATATGTGAGAGAATGGTGCACTATGTTCAATATGTGAGGGAATGGTGCATTTTGTTCATTATGTGAGGGAATGGTGCATTGTGTTCAATATGTGAGGGAATGGTGCACTGTGTTCAATATGTGAGGGAATGGTTCATTGTGTTCAATATGTGAGGGAATGGTGCACTATGTTCAATATGTGAGGGAATGGTGCATTGTGTTCAATATGTGAGGGAATGATGCACGATGTTCAATATGTGAGGGAATGGTTCGTTGTGTTCAATATGTGAGGGAATGATGCATTGTGTTCAATATGTGAGGGAATGATGCACGATGTTCAATATGTGAGGGAATGGTTCGTTGTGTTCAATATGTGAGGGAATGGTGCACTATGTTCAATATGTGAGGGAATGGTTCGTTGTGTTCAATATGTGAGGGAATGATGCATTGTGTTCAATATGTGAGAGAATGGTGCATTGTGTTCAATATGTGAGGGAATGGTGCATTGTGTTCAATATGTGATGGAATGGTGCACTATGTTCAATATGTGAGGGAATGGTGTATTGTGTTCAATATGTGAGGGAATGGTGCATTGTGTTCAATATGTGAGGGAATGGTGCACTGTGTTCAATATGTGAGGGAATGGTGCATTGTGTTCAATATGTGAGGGAATGGTGCACTATGTTCAATATGTGAGGGAATGGTGGATTGTGTTCAATATGTGAGGGAATGGTGCACTATGTTCAATATGTGAGGGAATGGTGCACTATGTTCAATATGTGAGGGAATGGTGCATTGTGTTCAATATGTAAGGGAATGGCGCATTGTGTTCAATATGTAAGGGAATGGTGCACTATGTTCAATATGTGAGGGAATGGTGCACTATGTTCAATATGTGAGGGAATGGTGCATTGTGTTCAATATGTGAGGGAATGGTTCGTTGTGTTCAATATGTGAGGGAATGATGCATTGTGTTCAATATGTGAGGGAATGATGCACGATGTTCAATATGTGAGGGAATGGTTCGTTGTGTTCAATATGTGAGAGAATGGTGCACTATGTTCAATATGTGAGGGAATGGTTCGTTGTGTTCAATATGTGAGGGAATGATGCATTGTGTTCAATATGTGAGAGAATGGTGCATTGTGTTCAATATGTGAGGGAATGGTGCATTGTGTTCAATATGTGATGGAATGGTGCACTATGTTCAATATGTGAGGGAATGGTGTATTGTGTTCAATATGTGAGGGAATGGTGCATTGTGTTCAATATGTGAGGGAATGGTGCATTGTGTTCAATATGTGAGGGAATGGTGCACTATGTTCAATATGTGAGGGAATGGTGGATTGTGTTCAATATGTGAGGGAATGGTGCACTATGTTCAATATGTGAGGGAATGGTGCAATGTGTTCAATATGTGAGGGAATGGTGCATTGTGTTCAATATGTAAGGGAATGGTGCACTTCGTTCAATATGTGAGGGAATGGTTCGTTGTGTTCATTATGTGAGGGAATGGTTCGTTGTGTTCAATATGTGAGGGAATGGTGCACTGTGTTCAATATGTGAGGGAATGGTGCATTGTGTTCAATATGTGAGGGAATGGTGTATTGTGTTCAATATATGAGGGAATGGTGCACTATGTTCAATATGTGAGGGAATGGTGCATTGTGTTCAATATGTGAGGGAATGGTGCATTGTGTTCAATATGTGAGGGAATGTTGCACTATGTTCAATATGTGAGGGAATGGTGCATTATGTTCATAATATGAGACAATGGTATATTGTGTTCAATATATGAGGAAATGGTGCACTGTGTTCATTATATGAGACAATGGTATATTGTGTTCAATATATGAGGGAATGGTGCACTGTGTTCATTATATGAGACAATGGTATATTGTGTTCAATATATGAGGAAATGGTGCACTGTGTTCATAATATGAGACATGGTGCATTGTTTTCAATATATGAGGGAATGGTGCACTGTGTTCATTATATGAGACAATGGTATATTGTGTTCAATATATGAGGAAATGGTGCACTGTGTTCATTATATGAGACAATGGTATATTGTGTTCAATATATGAGGGAATGGTGCACTATATTCATAATATGAGACCTTTGTTCATTGTGTTCAATATATGAGGAAATGGTGCACTGTGTTCATTATATGAGACATGGTGTATTGTGCTCAATATATGAGGAAATGGTGCACTGTGTTCATTATATGAGACAATGGTATATTGTGTTCAATATGTGAGGGAATGGTGCACTATGTTCAATATGTGAGGGAATAGTGCACTCTGTTCAATATGTGAGGGAATGGTGCACTTTGTTCAATATGTGATGGAATGGTGCACTATGTTCAATATGTGAGGGAATGGTGCACTGTGTTCATCAGATGAGACAATGGTATATTGTGTTCAATATGTGAGGGAATGGTGCACGATGTTCAATATGTGAGGAAATGGTGCACTATGTTCAATATGTGAGGGAATGGTTCATTGTGTTAGTTATGTGAGGGAATGGTTCATTGTGTGTGAGGGAATGGTTCATTGTGTTCATTATGTGAGGGAATGGTTCACTTTGTTCAATATGTAAGGGAATGGTGCACTATGTTCAATATGTGAGGGAATGGTGCACTGTGTTCATTATGTGAGGGAATGGTGCACTGTGTTCAATATGTGAGGGAATGGTTCATTGTGTTCATTATGTGAGGGAATGGTGCACTATGTTCAATATGTGAGGGAATGGTGCACTATGTTCATTATGTGAGGGAATGGTGCACGATGTCCAATATGTGAGGGAATGGTGCAAGATGTTCAATATGTGAGAGAATGGTGCACTATGTTCAATATGTGAGGGAATGGTGCATTTTGTTCATTATGTGAGGGAATGGTGCATTGTGTTCAATATGTGAGGGAATGGTGCACTGTGTTCAATATGTGAGGGAATGGTTCATTGTGTTCAATATGTGAGGGAATGATGCACGATGTTCAATATGTGAGGGAATGGTTCGTTGTGTTCAATATGTGAGGGAATGATGCATTGTGTTCAATATGTGAGGGAATGATGCACGATGTTCAATATGTGAGGGAATGGTTCGTTGTGTTCAATATGTGAGGGAATGGTGCACTATGTTCAATATGTGAGGGAATGGTTCGTTGTGTTCAATATGTGAGGGAATGATGCATTGTGTTCAATATGTGAGAGAATGGTGCATTGTGTTCAATATGTGAGGGAATGGTGCATTGTGTTCAATATGTGATGGAATGGTGCACTATGTTCAATATGTGAGGGAATGGTGTATTGTGTTCAATATGTGAGGGAATGGTGCATTGTGTTCAATATGTGAGGGAATGGTGCACTGTGTTCAATATGTGAGGGAATGGTGCATTGTGTTCAATATGTGAGGGAATGGTGCACTATGTTCAATATGTGAGGGAATGGTGGATTGTGTTCAATATGTGAGGGAATGGTGCACTATGTTCAATATGTGAGGGAATGGTGCACTATGTTCAATATGTGAGGGAATGGTGCATTGTGTTCAATATGTAAGGGAATGGCGCATTGTGTTCAATATGTAAGGGAATGGTGCACTATGTTCAATATGTGAGGGAATGGTGCACTATGTTCAATATGTGAGGGAATGGTGCATTGTGTTCAATATGTGAGGGAATGGTTCGTTGTGTTCAATATGTGAGGGAATGATGCATTGTGTTCAATATGTGAGGGAATGATGCACGATGTTCAATATGTGAGGGAATGGTTCGTTGTGTTCAATATGTGAGGGAATAGTGCACTATGTTCAATATGTGAGGGAATGGTTCGTTGTGTTCAATATGTGAGGGAATGATGCATTGTGTTCAATATGTGAGAGAATGGTGCATTGTGTTCAATATGTGAGGGAATGGTGCATTGTGTTCAATATGTGATGGAATGGTGCACTATGTTCAATATGTGAGGGAATGGTGTATTGTGTTCAATATGTGAGGGAATGGTGCATTGTGTTCAATATGTGAGGGAATGGTGCATTGTGTTCAATATGTGAGGGAATGGTGCACTATGTTCAATATGTGAGGGAATGGTGGATTGTGTTCAATATGTGAGGGAATGGTGCACTATGTTCAATATGTGAGGGAATGGTGCAATGTGTTCAATATGTGAGGGAATGGTGCATTGTGTTCAATATGTAAGGGAATGGTGCACTTCGTTCAATATGTGAGGGAATGGTTCGTTGTGTTCATTATGTGAGGGAATGGTTCGTTGTGTTCAATATGTGAGGGAATGGTGCACTGTGTTCAATATGTGAGGGAATGGTGCATTGTGTTCAATATGTGAGGGAATGGTGCACTGTGTTCAATATGTGAGGGAATGGTGTATTGTGTTCAATATATGAGGGAATGGTGCACTATGTTCAATATGTGAGGGAATGGTGCATTGTGTTCAATATGTGAGGGAATGGTGCATTGTGTTCAATATGTGAGGGAATGTTGCACTATGTTCAATATGTGAGGGAATGGTGCACTGTGTTCAATATGTAAGGGAATGGTGCACTATGTTCAATATGTGAGGGAATGGTGCACTATGTTCAATATGTGAGGGAATGGTGCATTTTGTTCAATATGTGAGAGAATGGTGCACTATGTTCAATATGTGAGGGAATGGTGTATTGTGTTCAATATGTGAGGGAATGGTGCATTTTGTTCAATATGTGAGAGAGTGGTGCACTATGTTCAATATGTGAGGGAATGGTGCATTTTGTTCAATATGTGAGAGAATGGTGCACTATGTTCAATATGTGAGGGTATGGTGCACTCTGTTCAATATGTGAGGGAATGGTGCACTATGTTCAATATGTGAGGGAATGGTGCACTATGTTCAATATGTGAGGGAATGGTGCACTATGTTCAATATTTGAGGGAATGGTGCACTATGTTCAATATGTGAGGGAATGGTGCACTATGTTCCATATGTGAGGGAATGGTGCATTTTGTTCAATATGTGAGCGAATGGTGCATTTTGTTCAATATGTGAAGGACTGGTGCACCATGCTCAATATGTGAGGGAATGGTGCATTGTGTTCAATTTGTGAGGGAATGGTTCGTTGTGTTCAATATGTGAGGGAATGGTGCACTATGTTCAATATGTGATGGAATGGTGCACTATGTTCAATATGTGAGGGAATGGTGCATTGTGTTCAATATGTGATGGAATGGTGCACTATGTTCAATATGTGAGGGAATGGTGCATTGTGTTCAATATGTGAGGGAATGGTGCACTATGTTCAATATGTGATTGGATGGTGCACTATGTTCAATATGTGAGGGAATGGTGTATTGTGTTCAATATGTGAGGGAATGGTGCATTGTGTTCAATATGTGAGGGAATGGTGCATTGTGTTCAATATGTGAGGGAATGGTGCACTATGTTCAATATGTGAGGGAATGGTGGATTGTGTTCAATATGTGAGGGAATGGTGCACTATGTTCAATATGTGAGGGAATGGTGCAATGTGTTCAATATGTGAGGGAATGGTGCATTGTGTTCAATATGTAAGGGAATGGTGCACTTCGTTCAATATGTGAGGGAATGGTTCGTTGTGTTCATTATGTGAGGGAATGGTTCGTTGTGTTCAATATGTGAGGGAATGGTGCACTGTGTTCAATATGTGAGGGAATGGTGCATTGTGTTCAATATGTGAGGGAATGGTGTATTGTGTTCAATATATGAGGGAATGGTGCACTATGTTCAATATGTGAGGGAATGGTGCATTGTGTTCAATATGTGAGGGAATGGTGCATTGTGTTCAATATGTGAGGGAATGTTGCACTATGTTCAATATGTGAGGGAATGGTGCACTGTGTTCAATATGTAAGGGAATGGTGCACTATGTTCAATATGTGAGGGAATGGTGCACTATGTTCAATATGTGAGGGAATGGTGCATTTTGTTCAATATGTGAGAGAATGGTGCACTATGTTCAATATGTGAGGGAATGGTGTATTGTGTTCAATATGTGAGGGAATGGTGCATTTTGTTCAATATGTGAGAGAGTGGTGCACTATGTTCAATATGTGAGGGAATGGTGCATTTTGTTCAATATGTGAGAGAATGGTGCACTATGTTCAATATGTGAGGGTATGGTGCACTCTGTTCAATATGTGAGGGAATGGTGCACTATGTTCAATATGTGAGGGAATGGTGCACTATGTTCAATATGTGAGGGAATGGTGCACTATGTTCAATATTTGAGGGAATGGTGCACTATGTTCAATATGTGAGGGAATGGTGCACTATGTTCCATATGTGAGGGAATGGTGCATTTTGTTCAATATGTGAGCGAATGGTGCATTTTGTTCAATATGTGAAGGACTGGTGCACCATGCTCAATATGTGAGGGAATGGTGCATTGTGTTCAATTTGTGAGGGAATGGTTCGTTGTGTTCAATATGTGAGGGAATGGTGCACTATGTTCAATATGTGATGGAATGGTGCACTATGTTCAATATGTGAGGGAATGGTGCATTGTGTTCAATATGTGATGGAATGGTGCACTATGTTCAATATGTGAGGGAATGGTGCATTGTGTTCAATATGTGAGGGAATGGTGCACTATGTTCAATATGTGATGGAATGGTGCACTATGTTAAATATGTGAGGGAATGGTGCATTGTGTTCAATATGTGAGGGAATGGTGCACTATGTTCATATTATGAGACATGGTGCATTGTGTTCAATATATGAGGGAATGGTGCACTGTGTTCATTATATGAGACAATGGTATATTGTGTTCGATATATGAGGGAATGGTGCACTATGTTCATAATATGAGACAATGGTATATTGTGTTCAATATATGAGGAAATGGTGCACTGTGTTCATTATATGAGACAATGGTATATTGTGTTCAATATATGAGGAAATGGTGCACTGTGTTCATTATATGAGACAATGGTATATTGTGTTCAATATATGAGGGAATGGTGCACTGTGTTCATTATATGAGACAATGGTATATTGTGTTCAATATATGAGGAAATGGTGCACTGTGTTCATAATATGAGACATGGTGCATTGTTTTCAATATATGAGGGAATGGTGCACTGTGTTCATTATATGAGACAATGGTATATTGTGTTCAATATATGAGGAAATGGTGCACTGTGTTCATTATATGAGACAATGGTATATTGTGTTCAATATATGAGGGAATGGTGCACTATGTTCATAATATGAGACCTTTGTTCATTGTGTTCAATATATGAGGAAATGGTGCACTGTGTTCATTATATGAGACATGGTGTATTGTGCTCAATATATGAGGAAATGGTGCACTGTGTTCATTATATGAGACAATGGTATATTGTGTTCAATATGTGAGGGAATGGTGCACTATGTTCAATATGTGAGGGAATAGTGCACTCTGTTCAATATGTGAGGGAATGGTGCACTTTGTTCAATATGTGATGGAATGGTGCACTATGTTCAATATGTGAGACAATGGTATATTGTGTTCAATATGTGAGGGAATGGTGCACGATGTTCAATATGTGAGGAAATGGTGCACTATGTTCAATATGTGAGGGAATGGTTCATTGTGTTAGTTATGTGAGGGAATGGTTCATTGTGTTCAATATGTGAGGGAATGGTTCATTGTGTTCATTATGTGAGGGAATGGTTCACTTTGTTCAATATGTAAGGGAATGGTGCACTATGTTCAATATGTGAGGGAATGGTGCACTGTGTTCATTATGTGAGGGAATGGTGCACTGTGTTCAATATGTGAGGGAATGGTTCATTGTGTTCATTATGTGAGGGAATGGTGCACTATGTTCAATATGTGAGGGAATGGTGCACTATGTTCAATATGTGAGGGAATGGTGCACTATGTTCAATATGTGAGGAAATTGTGCACTAAGTTCAATATGTGAGGAAATGGTGCACTGTGTTCATTATGGCGCAATGGCGCGATGGTGCACGATATGTGAGGGAATGATGCACTTTGTTCAATATGTGAGGGAATGGTTCATTGTATTCAATATGTGAGGGAATGGTTCATTGTGTTCAATATGTGAGGGAATGGTGCACTGTGTTCAATATGTGAGGGAATGGTGCACTTTGTTCAATATGTGAGGGAATGGTGCACGATGTTCAATATGTGAGGGAATGATGCACTGTGTTCAATATGTGAGTGAATGGTGCATTGTGTTCAATATGTAAGGGAATGGTGCACTTTGTTCAATATGTGAGGGAATGGTGCATTGTGTTCAATATGTGAGAGAATGGTGCACTGTGTCCAATATGTGAGGGAATGGTGCATTGTGTTCAATATGTGAGGGAATGGTGCATTGTGTTCAATATGTCAGGGAATGGTGCATTGTGTTCAATATGTAAGGGAATGGTGCATTGTGTTCAATATGTGAGGGAATGGTGCATTGTGTTCAATTTGTGAGGGAATGGTGCATTGTGTTCAATATGTAAGGGAATGGCGCATTGTGTTCAATATGTAAGGGAATGGTGCACTATGTTCAATATGTGAGGGAATGGTGCACTATGTTCAATATGTGAGGGAATGGTGCAGTGTTCAATATGTGAGGAAATGGTGCATTGTGTTCAATATGTGAGGGAATGGTGCATTGTGTTCAATATGTGATGGAATGGTGCACTATGTTCAATATGTGATGGAATGGTGCACTATGTTCAATATGTGATGGAATGGTGCATTGTGTTCAATATGTGAGAGAATGGTGCACTATGTTCAATATGTGAGGGAATGGTGCACTATGTTCAATATGTGAGGGAATGGTGCACTATGTTCAATATGTGAGGGAATGGTGCACTATGTTCAATATGTGAGGGAATGGTGCACTATGTTCAATATGTGAGGGAATGGTGCAGTGTTCAATATGTGAGGAAATGGTGCATTGTGTTCAATATGTGAGGGAATGGTGCATTGTGTTCAATATGTGATGGAATGGTGCACTATGTTCAATATGTGATGGAATGGTGCACTATGTTCAATATGTGAGGGAATGGTGCATTTTGTTCAATATGTGAGAGAATGGTGCACTATGTTCAATATGTGAGGGAATGGTGCACTATGTTCAATATGTGAGGGAATGGTGCACTATGTTCAATATGTGAGGGAATGGTGCACTATGTTCAATATGTGAGGGAATGGTGCACTATGTTCATTATGTGAGGGAATGGTGCACGATGTCCAATATGTGAGGGAATGGTGCAAGATGTTCAATATGTGAGAGAATGGTGCACTATGTTCAATATGTGAGGGAATGGTGCATTTTGTTCATTATGTGAGGGAATGGTGCATTGTGTTCAATATGTGAGGGAATGGTGCACTGTGTTCAATATGTGAGGGAATGGTTCATTGTGTTCAATATGTGAGGGAATGGTGCACTATGTTCAATATGTGAGGGAATGGTGCATTGTGTTCAATATGTGAGGGAATGATGCACGATGTTCAATATGTGAGGGAATGGTTCGTTGTGTTCAATATGTGAGGGAATGATGCATTGTGTTCAATATGTGAGGGAATGATGCACGATGTTCAATATGTGAGGGAATGGTTCGTTGTGTTCAATATGTGAGGGAATGGTGCACTATGTTCAATATGTGAGGGAATGGTTCGTTGTGTTCAATATGTGAGGGAATGATGCATTGTGTTCAATATGTGAGAGAATGGTGCATTGTGTTCAATATGTGAGGGAATGGTGCATTGTGTTCAATATGTGATGGAATGGTGCACTATGTTCAATATGTGAGGGAATGGTGTATTGTGTTCAATATGTGAGGGAATGGTGCATTGTGTTCAATATGTGAGGGAATGGTGCACTGTGTTCAATATGTGAGGGAATGGTGCATTGTGTTCAATATGTGAGGGAATGGTGCACTATGTTCAATATGTGAGGGAATGGTGGATTGTGTTCAATATGTGAGGGAATGGTGCACTATGTTCAATATGTGAGGGAATGGTGCACTATGTTCAATATGTGAGGGAATGGTGCATTGTGTTCAATATGTAAGGGAATGGCGCATTGTGTTCAATATGTAAGGGAATGGTGCACTATGTTCAATATGTGAGGGAATGGTGCACTATGTTCAATATGTGAGGGAATGGTGCATTGTGTTCAATATGTGAGGGAATGGTTCGTTGTGTTCAATATGTGAGGGAATGATGCATTGTGTTCAATATGTGAGGGAATGATGCACGATGTTCAATATGTGAGGGAATGGTTCGTTGTGTTCAATATGTGAGGGAATGGTGCACTATGTTCAATATGTGAGGGAATGGTTCGTTGTGTTCAATATGTGAGGGAATGATGCATTGTGTTCAATATGTGAGAGAATGGTGCATTGTGTTCAATATGTGAGGGAATGGTGCATTGTGTTCAATATGTGATGGAATGGTGCACTATGTTCAATATGTGAGGGAATGGTGTATTGTGTTCAATATGTGAGGGAATGGTGCATTGTGTTCAATATGTGAGGGAATGGTGCATTGTGTTCAATATGTGAGGGAATGGTGCACTATGTTCAATATGTGAGGGAATGGTGGATTGTGTTCAATATGTGAGGGAATGGTGCACTATGTTCAATATGTGAGGGAATGGTGCAATGTGTTCAATATGTGAGGGAATGGTGCATTGTGTTCAATATGTAAGGGAATGGTGCACTTCGTTCAATATGTGAGGGAATGGTTCGTTGTGTTCATTATGTGAGGGAATGGTTCGTTGTGTTCAATATGTGAGGGAATGGTGCACTGTGTTCAATATGTGAGGGAATGGTGCATTGTGTTCAATATGTGAGGGAATGGTGCACTGTGTTCAATATGTGAGGGAATGGTGTATTGTGTTCAATATATGAGGGAATGGTGCACTATGTTCAATATGTGAGGGAATGGTGCATTGTGTTCAATATGTGAGGGAATGGTGCATTGTGTTCAATATGTGAGGGAATGTTGCACTATGTTCAATATGTGAGGGAATGGTGCACTGTGTTCAATATGTAAGGGAATGGTGCACTATGTTCAATATGTGAGGGAATGGTGCACTATGTTCAATATGTGAGGGAATGGTGCATTTTGTTCAATATGTGAGAGAATGGTGCACTATGTTCAATATGTGAGGGAATGGTGTATTGTGTTCAATATGTGAGGGAATGGTGCATTTTGTTCAATATGTGAGAGAGTGGTGCACTATGTTCAATATGTGAGGGAATGGTGCATTTTGTTCAATATGTGAGAGAATGGTGCACTATGTTCAATATGTGAGGGTATGGTGCACTCTGTTCAATATGTGAGGGAATGGTGCACTATGTTCAATATGTGAGGGAATGGTGCACTATGTTCAATATGTGAGGGAATGGTGCACTATGTTCAATATTTGAGGGAATGGTGCACTATGTTCAATATGTGAGGGAATGGTGCACTATGTTCCATATGTGAGGGAATGGTGCATTTTGTTCAATATGTGAGCGAATGGTGCATTTTGTTCAATATGTGAAGGACTGGTGCACCATGCTCAATATGTGAGGGAATGGTGCATTGTGTTCAATTTGTGAGGGAATGGTTCGTTGTGTTCAATATGTGAGGGAATGGTGCACTATGTTCAATATGTGATGGAATGGTGCACTATGTTCAATATGTGAGGGAATGGTGCATTGTGTTCAATATGTGATGGAATGGTGCACTATGTTCAATATGTGAGGGAATGGTGCATTGTGTTCAATATGTGAGGGAATGGTGCACTATGTTCATATTATGAGACATGGTGCATTGTGTTCAATATATGAGGGAATGGTGCACTGTGTTCATTATATGAGACAATGGTATATTGTGTTCGATATATGAGGGAATGGTGCACTATGTTCATAATATGAGACAATGGTATATTGTGTTCAATATATGAGGAAATGGTGCACTGTGTTCATTATATGAGACAATGGTATATTGTGTTCAATATATGAGGGAATGGTGCACTGTGTTCATTATATGAGACAATGGTATATTGTGTTCAATATATGAGGAAATGGTGCACTGTGTTCATAATATGAGACATGGTGCATTGTTTTCAATATATGAGGGAATGGTGCACTGTGTTCATTATATGAGACAATGGTATATTGTGTTCAATATATGAGGAAATGGTGCACTGTGTTCATTATATGAGACAATGGTATATTGTGTTCAATATATGAGGGAATGGTGCACTATGTTCATAATATGAGACCTTTGTTCATTGTGTTCAATATATGAGGAAATGGTGCACTGTGTTCATTATATGAGACATGGTGTATTGTGCTCAATATATGAGGAAGTGGTGCACTGTGTTCATTATATGAGACAATGGTATATTGTGTTCAATATGTGAGGGAATGGTGCACTATGTTCAATATGTGAGGGAATAGTGCACTCTGTTCAATATGTGAGGGAATGGTGCACTTTGTTCAATATGTGATGGAATGGTGCACTATGTTCAATATGTGAGGGAATGGTGCACTGTGTTCATCATATGAGACAATGGTATATTGTGTTCAATATGTGAGGGAATGGTGCACGATGTTCAATATGTGAGGAAATGGTGCACTATGTTCAATATGTGAGGGAATGGTTCATTGTGTTAGTTATGTGAGGGAATGGTTCATTGTGTTCAATATGTGAGGGAATGGTTCATTGTGTTCACGAGGGCATGCCCGTACTATATCTATATCTAAAATTATATCCCCCCCCTCTATTTACATGAAATGGTTTGGTCCAAAGCGAACGGCTTGCGAGTGGTGACAATCCCCCCCCTCTATTTACATGCAATGGTTTGGTCCAAAGCGAACGGCTTCCGGAGTTTGGTAAAGAAATCGCCATCGCGTGCACAAACGCGCAGGAAAGCGAATGAATCGCAAATTCGTTTTTATTAGTTGTAAAACATAGTTTAACGCCAACATAGTTTGCAAACGTGAAATAAATGAATACGCTCTCAAATGTGCCATCCGAGGCAGAGTGTGCCCGCCACGTTCGGCACACGCGATCGTTCGCTGCTCTCTGATTGGTTGAATCGTTTTTTGGACATAGCTCGGTAAGTAATTGTCCGATTAATATGAAACCTTGAAAAGGCACATCCTCGGGTCCCCAGCAATATACCTGGCAAGTTAAAAGTATATCGGACCCGTGGTTGTCGAGAAACAGCGGTCACAGACAAACGTACAGACAGACAGACAGAGATTACTGGAATTATAGATAGATTATGTGAGGGAATGGTTCACTTTGTTCAATATGTAAGGGAATGGTGCACTATGTTCAATATGTGAGGGAATGGTGCACTGTGTTCATTATGTGAGGGAATGGTGCACTGTGTTCAATATGTGAGGGAATGGTTCATTGTGTTCATTATGTGAGGGAATGGTGCACTATGTTCAATATGTGAGGGAATGGTGCACTATGTTCAATATGTGAGGGAATGGTGCACTATGTTCAATATGTGAGGAAATTGTGCACTAAGTTCAATATGTGAGGAAATGGTGCACTGTGTTCATTATGGCGCAATGGCGCGATGGTGCACGATATGTGAGGGAATGATGCACTTTGTTCAATATGTGAGGGAATGGTTCATTGTATTCAATATGTGAGGGAATGGTTCATTGTGTTCAATATGTGAGGGAATGGTGCACTGTGTTCAATATGTGAGGGAATGGTGCACTTTGTTCAATATGTGAGGGAATGGTGCACGATGTTCAATATGTGAGGGAATGATGCACTGTGTTCAATATGTGAGTGAATGGTGCATTGTGTTCAATATGTAAGGGAATGGTGCACTTTGTTCAATATGTGAGGGAATGGTGCATTGTGTTCAATATGTGAGAGAATGGTGCACTGTGTCCAATATGTGAGGGAATGGTGCATTGTGTTCAATATGTGAGGGAATGGTGCATTGTGTTCAATATGTCAGGGAATGGTGCATTGTGTTCAATATGTAAGGGAATGGTGCATTGTGTTCAATATGTGAGGGAATGGTGCATTGTGTTCAATTTGTGAGGGAATGGTGCATTGTGTTCAATATGTAAGGGAATGGCGCATTGTGTTCAATATGTAAGGGAATGGTGCACTATGTTCAATATGTGAGGGAATGGTGCACTATGTTCAATATGTGAGGGAATGGTGCAGTGTTCAATATGTGAGGAAATGGTGCATTGTGTTCAATATGTGAGGGAATGGTGCATTGTGTTCAATATGTGATGGAATGGTGCACTATGTTCAATATGTGATGGAATGGTGCACTATGTTCAATATGTGATGGAATGGTGCATTGTGTTCAATATGTGATGGAATGGTGCACTATGTTCAATATGTGAGGGAATGGTGCATTTTGTTCAATATGTGAGAGAATGGTGCACTATGTTCAATATGTGAGGGAATGGTGCACTATGTTCAATATGTGAGGGAATGGTGCACTATGTTCAATATGTGAGGGAATGGTGCACTATGTTCAATATGTGAGGGAATGGTGCACTATGTTCATTATGTGAGGGAATGGTGCACGATGTCCAATATGTGAGGGAATGGTGCAAGATGTTCAATATGTGAGAGAATGGTGCACTATGTTCAATATGTGAGGGAATGGTGCATTTTGTTCATTATGTGAGGGAATGGTGCATTGTGTTCAATATGTGAGGGAATGGTGCACTGTGTTCAATATGTGAGGGAATGGTTCATTGTGTTCAATATGTGAGGGAATGGTGCACTATGTTCAATATGTGAGGGAATGGTGCATTGTGTTCAATATGTGAGGGAATGATGCACGATGTTCAATATGTGAGGGAATGGTTCGTTGTGTTCAATATGTGAGGGAATGATGCATTGTGTTCAATATGTGAGGGAATGATGCACGATGTTCAATATGTGAGGGAATGGTTCGTTGTGTTCAATATGTGAGGGAATGGTGCACTATGTTCAATATGTGAGGGAATGGTTCGTTGTGTTCAATATGTGAGGGAATGATGCATTGTGTTCAATATGTGAGAGAATGGTGCATTGTGTTCAATATGTGAGGGAATGGTGCATTGTGTTCAATATGTGATGGAATGGTGCACTATGTTCAATATGTGAGGGAATGGTGTATTGTGTTCAATATGTGAGGGAATGGTGCATTGTGTTCAATATGTGAGGGAATGGTGCACTGTGTTCAATATGTGAGGGAATGGTGCATTGTGTTCAATATGTGAGGGAATGGTGCACTATGTTCAATATGTGAGGGAATGGTGGATTGTGTTCAATATGTGAGGGAATGGTGCACTATGTTCAATATGTGAGGGAATGGTGCACTATGTTCAATATGTGAGGGAATGGTGCATTGTGTTCAATATGTAAGGGAATGGCGCATTGTGTTCAATATGTAAGGGAATGGTGCACTATGTTCAATATGTGAGGGAATGGTGCACTATGTTCAATATGTGAGGGAATGGTGCATTGTGTTCAATATGTGAGGGAATGGTTCGTTGTGTTCAATATGTGAGGGAATGATGCATTGTGTTCAATATGTGAGGGAATGATGCACGATGTTCAATATGTGAGGGAATGGTTCGTTGTGTTCAATATGTGAGGGAATGGTGCACTATGTTCAATATGTGAGGGAATGGTTCGTTGTGTTCAATATGTGAGGGAATGATGCATTGTGTTCAATATGTGAGAGAATGGTGCATTGTGTTCAATATGTGAGGGAATGGTGCATTGTGTTCAATATGTGATGGAATGGTGCACTATGTTCAATATGTGAGGGAATGGTGTATTGTGTTCAATATGTGAGGGAATGGTGCATTGTGTTCAATATGTGAGGGAATGGTGCATTGTGTTCAATATGTGAGGGAATGGTGCACTATGTTCAATATGTGAGGGAATGGTGGATTGTGTTCAATATGTGAGGGAATGGTGCACTATGTTCAATATGTGAGGGAATGGTGCAATGTGTTCAATATGTGAGGGAATGGTGCATTGTGTTCAATATGTAAGGGAATGGTGCACTTCGTTCAATATGTGAGGGAATGGTTCGTTGTGTTCATTATGTGAGGGAATGGTTCGTTGTGTTCAATATGTGAGGGAATGGTGCACTGTGTTCAATATGTGAGGGAATGGTGCATTGTGTTCAATATGTGAGGGAATGGTGCACTGTGTTCAATATGTGAGGGAATGGTGTATTGTGTTCAATATATGAGGGAATGGTGCACTATGTTCAATATGTGAGGGAATGGTGCATTGTGTTCAATATGTGAGGGAATGGTGCATTGTGTTCAATATGTGAGGGAATGTTGCACTATGTTCAATATGTGAGGGAATGGTGCACTGTGTTCAATATGTAAGGGAATGGTGCACTATGTTCAATATGTGAGGGAATGGTGCACTATGTTCAATATGTGAGGGAATGGTGCATTTTGTTCAATATGTGAGAGAATGGTGCACTATGTTCAATATGTGAGGGAATGGTGTATTGTGTTCAATATGTGAGGGAATGGTGCATTTTGTTCAATATGTGAGAGAGTGGTGCACTATGTTCAATATGTGAGGGAATGGTGCATTTTGTTCAATATGTGAGAGAATGGTGCACTATGTTCAATATGTGAGGGTATGGTGCACTCTGTTCAATATGTGAGGGAATGGTGCACTATGTTCAATATGTGAGGGAATGGTGCACTATGTTCAATATGTGAGGGAATGGTGCACTATGTTCAATATTTGAGGGAATGGTGCACTATGTTCAATATGTGAGGGAATGGTGCACTATGTTCCATATGTGAGGGAATGGTGCATTTTGTTCAATATGTGAGCGAATGGTGCATTTTGTTCAATATGTGAAGGACTGGTGCACCATGCTCAATATGTGAGGGAATGGTGCATTGTGTTCAATTTGTGAGGGAATGGTTCGTTGTGTTCAATATGTGAGGGAATGGTGCACTATGTTCAATATGTGATGGAATGGTGCACTATGTTCAATATGTGAGGGAATGGTGTATTGTGTTCAATATGTGATGGAATGGTGCACTATGTTCAATATGTGAGGGAATGGTGCATTGTGTTCAATATGTGAGGGAATGGTGCACTATGTTCATATTATGAGACATGGTGCATTGTGTTCAATATATGAGGGAATGGTGCACTGTGTTCATTATATGAGACAATGGTATATTGTGTTCGATATATGAGGGAATGGTGCACTATGTTCATAATATGAGACAATGGTATATTGTGTTCAATATATGAGGAAATGGTGCACTGTGTTCATTATATGAGACAATGGTATATTGTGTTCAATATATGAGGGAATGGTGCACTGTGTTCATTATATGAGACAATGGTATATTGTGTTCAATATATGAGGAAATGGTGCACTGTGTTCATAATATGAGACATGGTGCATTGTTTTCAATATATGAGGGAATGGTGCACTGTGTTCATTATATGAGACAATGGTATATTGTGTTCAATATATGAGGAAATGGTGCACTGTGTTCATTATATGAGACAATGGTATATTGTGTTCAATATATGAGGGAATGGTGCACTATGTTCATAATATGAGACCTTTGTTCATTGTGTTCAATATATGAGGAAATGGTGCACTGTGTTCATTATATGAGACATGGTGTATTGTGCTCAATATATGAGGAAATGGTGCACTGTGTTCATTATATGAGACAATGGTATATTGTGTTCAATATGTGAGGGAATGGTGCACTATGTTCAATATGTGAGGGAATAGTGCACTCTGTTCAATATGTGAGGGAATGGTGCACTTTGTTCAATATGTGATGGAATGGTGCACTATGTTCAATATGTGAGGGAATGGTGCACTGTGTTCATCATATGAGACAATGGTATATTGTGTTCAATATGTGAGGGAATGGTGCACGATGTTCAATATGTGAGGAAATGGTGCACTATGTTCAATATGTGAGGGAATGGTTCATTGTGTTAGTTATGTGAGGGAATGGTTCATTGTGTTCAATATGTGAGGGAATGGTTCATTGTGTTCACGAGGGCATGCCCGTACTATATCTATATCTAAAATTATATCCCCCCCCTCTATTTACATGAAATGGTTTGGTCCAAAGCGAACGGCTTGCGAGTGGTGACAATCCCCCCCCTCTATTTACATGCAATGGTTTGGTCCAAAGCGAACGGCTTCCGGAGTTTGGTAAAGAAATCGCCATCGCGTGCACAAACGCGCAGGAAAGCGAATGAATCGCAAATTCGTTTTTATTAGTTGTAAAACATAGTTTAACGCCAACATAGTTTGCAAACGTGAAATAAATGAATACGCTCTCAAATGTGCCATCCGAGGCAGAGTGTGCCCGCCACGTTCGGCACACGCGATCGTTCGCTGCTCTCTGATTGGTTGAATCGTTTTTTGGACATAGCTCGGTAAGTAATTGTCCGATTAATATGAAACCTTGAAAAGGCACATCCTCGGGTCCCCAGCAATATACCTGGCAAGTTAAAAGTATATCGGACCCGTGGTTGTCGAGAAACAGCGGTCACAGACAAACGTACAGACAGACAGACAGAGATTACTGGAATTATAGATAGATTATGTGAGGGAATGGTTCACTTTGTTCAATATGTAAGGGAATGGTGCACTATGTTCAATATGTGAGGGAATGGTGCACTGTGTTCATTATGTGAGGGAATGGTGCACTGTGTTCAATATGTGAGGGAATGGTTCATTGTGTTCATTATGTGAGGGAATGGTGCACTATGTTCAATATGTGAGGGAATGGTGCACTATGTTCAATATGTGAGGGAATGGTGCACTATGTTCAATATGTGAGGAAATTGTGCACTAAGTTCAATATGTGAGGAAATGGTGCACTGTGTTCATTATGGCGCAATGGCGCAATGGTGCACGATATGTGAGGGAATGATGCACTTTGTTCAATATGTGAGGGAATGGTTCATTGTATTCAATATGTGAGGGAATGGTTCATTGTGTTCAATATGTGAGGGAATGGTGCACTGTGTTCAATATGTGAGGGAATGGTGCACTTTGTTCAATATGTGAGGGAATGGTGCACGATGTTCAATATGTGAGGGAATGATGCACTGTGTTCAATATGTGAGTGAATGGTGCATTGTGTTCAATATGTAAGGGAATGGTGCACTTTGTTCAATATGTGAGGGAATGGTGCATTGTGTTCAATATGTGAGAGAATGGTGCACTGTGTCCAATATGTGAGGGAATGGTGCATTGTGTTCAATATGTGAGGGAATGGTGCATTGTGTTCAATATGTCAGGGAATGGTGCATTGTGTTCAATATGTAAGGGAATGGTGCATTGTGTTCAATATGTGAGGGAATGGTGCATTGTGTTCAATTTGTGAGGGAATGGTGCATTGTGTTCAATATGTAAGGGAATGGCGCATTGTGTTCAATATGTAAGGGAATGGTGCACTATGTTCAATATGTGAGGGAATGGTGCACTATGTTCAATATGTGAGGGAATGGTGCATTGTGTTCAATATGTGAGGAAATGGTGCATTGTGTTCAATATGTGAGGGAATGGTGCATTGTGTTCAATATGTGATGGAATGGTGCACTATGTTCAATATGTGATGGAATGGTGCACTATGTTCAATATGTGATGGAATGGTGCACTATGTTCAATATGTGAGGGAATGGTGCATTTTGTTCAATATGTGAGAGAATGGTGCACTATGTTCAATATGTGAGGGAATGGTGCACGATGTTCAATATGTGAGGGAATGGTGCACTATGTTCAATATGTGAGGGAATGGTGCACTATGTTCAATATGTGAGGGAATGGTGCACTATGTTCATTATGTGAGGGAATGGTGCACGATGTCCAATATGTGAGGGAATGGTGCAAGATGTTCAATATGTGAGAGAATGGTGCACTATGTTCAATATGTGAGGGAATGGTGCATTTTGTTCATTATGTGAGGGAATGGTGCATTGTGTTCAATATGTGAGGGAATGGTGCACTGTGTTCAATATGTGAGGGAATGGTTCATTGTGTTCAATATGTGAGGGAATGGTGCACTATGTTCAATATGTGAGGGAATGGTGCATTGTGTTCAATATGTGAGGGAATGATGCACGATGTTCAATATGTGAGGGAATGGTTCGTTGTGTTCAATATGTGAGGGAATGATGCATTGTGTTCAATATGTGAGGGAATGATGCACGATGTTCAATATGTGAGGGAATGGTTCGTTGTGTTCAATATGTGAGGGAATGGTGCACTATGTTCAATATGTGAGGGAATGGTTCGTTGTGTTCAATATGTGAGGGAATGATGCATTGTGTTCAATATGTGAGAGAATGGTGCATTGTGTTCAATATGTGAGGGAATGGTGCATTGTGTTCAATATGTGATGGAATGGTGCACTATGTTCAATATGTGAGGGAATGGTGTATTGTGTTCAATATGTGAGGGAATGGTGCATTGTGTTCAATATGTGAGGGAATGGTGCACTGTGTTCAATATGTGAGGGAATGGTGCATTGTGTTCAATATGTGAGGGAATGGTGCACTATGTTCAATATGTGAGGGAATGGTGGATTGTGTTCAATATGTGAGGGAATGGTGCACTATGTTCAATATGTGAGGGAATGGTGCACTATGTTCAATATGTGAGGGAATGGTGCATTGTGTTCAATATGTAAGGGAATGGCGCATTGTGTTCAATATGTAAGGGAATGGTGCACTATGTTCAATATGTGAGGGAATGGTGCACTATGTTCAATATGTGAGGGAATGGTGCATTGTGTTCAATATGTGAGGGAATGGTTCGTTGTGTTCAATATGTGAGGGAATGATGCATTGTGTTCAATATGTGAGGGAATGATGCACGATGTTCAATATGTGAGGGAATGGTTCGTTGTGTTCAATATGTGAGGGAATGGTGCACTATGTTCAATATGTGAGGGAATGGTTCGTTGTGTTCAATATGTGAGGGAATGATGCATTGTGTTCAATATGTGAGAGAATGGTGCATTGTGTTCAATATGTGAGGGAATGGTGCATTGTGTTCAATATGTGATGGAATGGTGCACTATGTTCAATATGTGAGGGAATGTTGTATTGTGTTCAATATGTGAGGGAATGGTGCATTGTGTTCAATATGTGAGGGAATGGTGCATTGTGTTCAATATGTGAGGGAATGGTGCACTATGTTCAATATGTGAGGGAATGGTGGATTGTGTTCAATATGTGAGGGAATGGTGCACTATGTTCAATATGTGAGGGAATGGTGCAATGTGTTCAATATGTGAGGGAATGGTGCATTGTGTTCAATATGTAAGGGAATGGTGCACTTCGTTCAATATGTGAGGGAATGGTTCGTTGTGTTCATTATGTGAGGGAATGGTTCGTTGTGTTCAATATGTGAGGGAATGGTGCACTGTGTTCAATATGTGAGGGAATGGTGCATTGTGTTCAATATGTGAGGGAATGGTGCACTGTGTTCAATATGTGAGGGAATGGTGTATTGTGTTCAATATATGAGGGAATGGTGCACTATGTTCAATATGTGAGGGAATGGTGCATTGTGTTCAATATGTGAGGGAATGGTGCATTGTGTTCAATATGTGAGGGAATGTTGCACTATGTTCAATATGTGAGGGAATGGTGCACTGTGTTCAATATGTAAGGGAATGGTGCACTATGTTCAATATGTGAGGGAATGGTGCACTATGTTCAATATGTGAGGGAATGGTGCATTTTGTTCAATATGTGAGAGAATGGTGCACTATGTTCAATATGTGAGGGAATGGTGTATTGTGTTCAATATGTGAGGGAATGGTGCATTTTGTTCAATATGTGAGAGAGTGGTGCACTATGTTCAATATGTGAGGGAATGGTGCATTTTGTTCAATATGTGAGAGAATGGTGCACTATGTTCAATATGTGAGGGTATGGTGCACTCTGTTCAATATGTGAGGGAATGGTGCACTATGTTCAATATGTGAGGGAATGGTGCACTATGTTCAATATGTGAGGGAATGGTGCACTATGTTCAATATTTGAGGGAATGGTGCACTATGTTCAATATGTGAGGGAATGGTGCAATGTGTTCCATATGTGAGGGAATGGTGCACCATGCTCAATATGTGAGGGAATGGTGCATTGTGTTCAATTTGTGAGGGAATGGTTCGTTGTGTTCAATATGTGAGGGAATGGTGCACTATGTTCAATATGTGATGGAATGGTGCACTATGTTCAATATGTGAGGGAATGGTGCATTGTGTTCAATATGTGATGGAATGGTGCACTATGTTCAATATGTGAGGGAATGGTGCACTATGTTCAATATGTGATGGAATGGTGCACTATGTTAAATATGTGAGGGAATGGTGCATTGTGTTCAATATGTGAGGGAATGGTGCACTATGTTCATATTATGAGACATGGTGCATTGTGTTCAATATATGAGGGAATGGTGCACTGTGTTCATTATATGAGACAATGGTATATTGTGTTCGATATATGAGGGAATGGTGCACTATGTTCATAATATGAGACAATGGTATATTGTGTTCAATATATGAGGAAATGGTGCACTGTGTTCATTATATGAGACAATGGTATATTGTGTTCAATATATGAGGAAATGGTGCACTGTGTTCATTATATGAGACAATGGTATATTGTGTTCAATATATGAGGGAATGGTGCACTGTGTTCATTATATGAGACAATGGTATATTGTGTTCAATATATGAGGAAATGGTGCACTGTGTTCATAATATGAGACATGGTGCATTGTTTTCAATATATGAGGGAATGGTGCACTGTGTTCATTATATGAGACAATGGTATATTGTGTTCAATATATGAGGAAATGGTGCACTGTGTTCATTATATGAGACAATGGTATATTGTGTTCAATATATGAGGGAATGGTGCACTATGTTCATAATATGAGACCTTTGTTCATTGTGTTCAATATATGAGGAAATGGTGCACTGTGTTCATTATATGAGACATGGTGTATTGTGCTCAATATATGAGGAAATGGTGCACTGTGTTCATTATATGAGACAATGGTATATTGTGTTCAATATGTGAGGGAATGGTGCACTATGTTCAATATGTGAGGGAATAGTGCACTCTGTTCAATATGTGAGGGAATGGTGCACTTTGTTCAATATGTGATGGAATGGTGCACTATGTTCAATATGTGAGGGAATGGTGCACTGTGTTCATCATATGAGACAATGGTATATTGTGTTCAATATGTGAGGGAATGGTGCACGATGTTCAATATGTGAGGAAATGGTGCACTATGTTCAATATGTGAGGGAATGGTTCATTGTGTTAGTTATGTGAGGGAATGGTTCATTGTGTTCAATATGTGAGGGAATGGTTCATTGTGTTCATTATGTGAGGGAATGGTTCACTTTGTTCAATATGTAAGGGAATGGTGCACTATGTTCAATATGTGAGGGAATGGTGCACTGTGTTCATTATGTGAGGGAATGGTGCACTGTGTTCAATATGTGAGGGAATGGTTCATTGTGTTCATTATGTGAGGGAATGGTGCACTATGTTCAATATGTGAGGGAATGGTGCACTATGTTCAATATGTGAGGGAATGGTGCACTATGTTCAATATGTGAGGAAATTGTGCACTAAGTTCAATATGTGAGGAAATGGTGCACTGTGTTCATTATGGCGCAATGGCGCAATGGTGCACGATATGTGAGGGAATGATGCACTTTGTTCAATATGTGAGGGAATGGTTCATTGTATTCAATATGTGAGGGAATGGTTCATTGTGTTCAATATGTGAGGGAATGGTGCACTGTGTTCAATATGAGAGGGAATGGTGCACTTTGTTCAATAATGGAGGGAATGGTGCACGATGTTCAATATGTGAGGGAATGATGCACTGTGTTCAATATGTGAGTGAATGGTGCATTGTGTTCAATATGTAAGGGAATGGTGCACTTTGTTCAATATGTGAGGGAATGGTGCATTGTGTTCAATATGTGAGAGAATGGTGCACTGTGTCCAATATGTGAGTGAATGGTGCATTGTGTTCAATATGTAAGGGAATGGTGCACTTTGTTCAATATGTGAGGGAATGGTGCATTGTGTTCAATATGTGAGAGAATGGTGCACTGTGTCCAATATGTGAGGGAATGGTGCATTGTGTTCAATATGTGATGGAATTGTGCACTATGTTCAATATGTGAGGAAATGGTGCACTATGTTCAATATGTGAGGAAATGGTGCACTGTGTTCAATATGTGAGGGAATGGTGCACTGTGTTCAATATGTGAGGGAATGGTGCATTGTGTTCAATATGTGATGGAATTGTGCACTATGTTCAATATGTGATGGAATGGTGCACTATGTTCAATATGTGAGGGAATGGTGCATTGTGTTCAATATGTGATGGAATGGTGCACTATGTTCAATATGTGAGGGAATGGTGCATTGTGTTCAATATGTGAGGGAATGGTGCACTATGTTCAATATGTGATGGAATGGTGCACTATGTTAAATATGTGAGGGAATGGTGCATTGTGTTCAATATGTGAGGGAATGGTGCACTATGTTCATATTATGAGACATGGTGCATTGTGTTCAATATATGAGGGAATGGTGCACTGTGTTCATTATATGAGACAATGGTATATTGTGTTCGATATATGAGGGAATGGTGCACTATGTTCATAATATGAGACAATGGTATATTGTGTTCAATATATGAGGAAATGGTGCACTGTGTTCATAATATGAGACATGGTGCATTGTTTTCAATATATGAGGGAATGGTGCACTGTGTTCATTATATGAGACAATGGTATATTGTGTTCAATATGTGAGGGAATGGTGCACTATGTTCAATATGTGAGGGAATAGTGCACTCTGTTCAATATGTGAGGGAATAGTGCACTCTGTTCAATATATGAGGAAATGGTGCACTGTGTTCATTATATGAGACAATGGTATATTGTGTTCGATATATGAGGGAATGGTGCACTATGTTCATTATATGAGACAATGGTATATTGTGTTCAATATATGAGGAAATGGTGCACTGTGTTCATAATATGAGACATGGTGCATTGTTTTCAATATATGAGGGAATGGTGCACTGTGTTCATTATATGAGACAATGGTATATTGTGTTCAATATGTGAGGGAATGGTGCACTATGTTCAATATGTGAGGGAATAGTGCACTCTGTTCAATATGTGAGGGAATGGTGCACTTTGTTCAATATGTGATGGAATGGTGCACTATGTTCAATATGTGAGGGAATGGTGCACTGTGTTCATCATATGAGACAATGGTATATTGTGTTCAATATGTGAGGGAATGGTGCACGATGTTCAATATGTGAGGAAATGGTGCACTATGTTCAATATGTGAGGGAATGGTTCATTGTGTTAGTTATGTGAGGGAATGGTTCATTGTGTTCAATATGTGAGGGAATGGTTCATTGTGTTCATTATGTGAGGGAATGGTTCACTTTGTTCAATATGTAAGGGAATGGTGCACTATGTTCAATATGTGAGGGAATGGTGCACTGTGTTCATTATGTGAGGGAATGGTGCACTGTGTTCAATATGTGAGGGAATGGTTCATTGTGTTCATTATGTGAGGGAATGGTGCACTATGTTCAATATGTGAGGGAATGGTGCACTATGTTCAATATGTGAGGGAATGGTGCACTATGTTCAATATGTGAGGAAATGGTGCACTAAGTTCAATATGTGAGGAAATGGTGCACTGTGTTCAATATGTGAGGGAATGATGCACTTTGTTCAATATGTGAGGGAATGGTTCATTGTATTCAATATGTGAGGGAATGGTTCATTGTGTTCAACTAGGGCATGCCCGTACTATATATATATATCTAAAATTATATCCCCCCCCTCTATTTACATGATATGGTTTGGTCCAAAGCGAACGGCTTGCGAGTGGTGACAATCCCCCCCCTCTATTTACATGAAATGGTTCGGTCCAAAGCGAACGGCTTCCGGAGTTTGGTAAAGAAATCGCCATCGCGTACACAAACGCGCAGGAAAGCGAATGAATCGCAAATTCGTTTTTATTAGTTTTAAAACATCGTTTAACGCCAACATAGCGCCAACATAGTTTGCAAACGTGAAATAAATGAATACGCTCTCAAATGTGCCATCCGAGGCAGAGTGTGTCCGCCACGTTCGGCACACGCGATCGTTCGCTGCTCTCTGATTGGTTGAATCGTTTTTTGGACATAGCTCGGTAAGTAATTGTCCGATTAATATGAAACCTTGAAAAGGCACATCCTCGGGTCCCCAGCAATATACCTGGCAAGTTAAAAGTATATCGGACCCGTGGTTGTCGAGAAACAGCGGTCACAGACAAACAAACAAACGTACAGACGTACAGACAGACAGACAGAGATTACTGGAATTATAGATAGATATGTGAGGGAATGGTGCACTGTGTTCAATATGTGAGGGAATGGTGCACTTTGTTCAATATGTGAGGGAATGGTGCACGATGTTCAATATGTGAGGGAATGATGCACTGTGTTCAATATGTGAGTGAATGGTGCATTGTGTTCAATATGTAAGGGAATGGTGCACTTTGTTCAATATGTGAGGGAATGGTGCATTATGTTCAATATGTGAGAGAATGGTGCACTGTGTCCAATATGTGAGGGAATGGTGCATTGTGTTCAATATGTGAGGGAATGGTGCATTGTGTTCAATATGTCAGGGAATGGTGCATTGTGTTCAATATGTAAGGGAATGGTGCATTGTGTTCAATATGTGAGGGAATGGTGCATTGTGTTCAATTTGTGAGGGAATGGTGCATTGTGTTCAATATGTAAGGGAATGGCGCATTGTGTTCAATATGTAAGGGAATGGTGCACTATGTTCAATATGTGAGGGAATGGTGCACTATGTTCAATATGTGAGGGAATGGTGCATTGTGTTCAATATGTGAGGAAATGGTGCATTGTGTTCAATATGTGAGGGAATGGTGCATTGTGTTCAATATGTGATGGAATGGTGCACTATGTTCAATATGTGATGGAATGGTGCACTATGTTCAATATGTGATGGAATGGTGCATTGTGTTCAATATGTGATGGAATGGTGCACTATGTTCAATATGTGAGGGAATGGTGCATTTTGTTCAATATGTGAGAGAATGGTGCACTATGTTCAATATGTGAGGGAATGGTGCACTATGTTCAATATGTGAGGGAATGGTGCACTATGTTCAATATGTGAGGGAATGGTGCACTATGTTCAATATGTGAGGGAATGGTGCACTATGTTCATTATGTGAGGGAATGGTGCACGATGTCCAATATGTGAGGGAATGGTGCAAGATGTTCAATATGTGAGAGAATGGTGCACTATGTTCAATATGTGAGGGAATGGTGCATTTTGTTCATTATGTGAGGGAATGGTGCATTGTGTTCAATATGTGAGGGAATGGTGCACTGTGTTCAATATGTGAGGGAATGGTTCATTGTGTTCAATATGTGAGGGAATGGTGCACTATGTTCAATATGTGAGGGAATGGTGCATTGTGTTCAATATGTGAGGGAATGATGCACGATGTTCAATATGTGAGGGAATGGTTCGTTGTGTTCAATATGTGAGGGAATGATGCATTGTGTTCAATATGTGAGGGAATGATGCACGATGTTCAATATGTGAGGGAATGGTTCGTTGTGTTCAATATGTGAGGGAATGGTGCACTATGTTCAATATGTGAGGGAATGGTTCGTTGTGTTCAATATGTGAGGGAATGATGCATTGTGTTCAATATGTGAGAGAATGGTGCATTGTGTTCAATATGTGAGGGAATGGTGCATTGTGTTCAATATGTGATGGAATGGTGCACTATGTTCAATATGTGAGGGAATGGTGTATTGTGTTCAATATGTGAGGGAATGGTGCATTGTGTTCAATATGTGAGGGAATGGTGCACTGTGTTCAATATGTGAGGGAATGGTGCATTGTGTTCAATATGTGAGGGAATGGTGCACTATGTTCAATATGTGAGGGAATGGTGGATTGTGTTCAATATGTGAGGGAATGGTGCACTATGTTCAATATGTGAGGGAATGGTGCACTATGTTCAATATGTGAGGGAATGGTGCATTGTGTTCAATATGTAAGGGAATGGCGCATTGTGTTCAATATGTAAGGGAATGGTGCACTATGTTCAATATGTGAGGGAATGGTGCACTATGTTCAATATGTGAGGGAATGGTGCATTGTGTTCAATATGTGAGGGAATGGTGCATTGTGTTCAATATGTGAGAGAATGGTGCACTATGTTCAATATGTGAGGGAATGGTGCACTATGTTCAATATGTGAGGGAATGTTGCACTATGTTCAATATGTGAGGGAATGGTGCACTATGTTCAATATGTGAGGGAATGGTGCACTATGTTCATTATGTGAGGGAATGGTGCACGATGTCCAATATGTGAGGGAATGGTGCAAGATGTTCAATATGTGAGAGAATGGTGCACTATGTTCAATATGTGAGGGAATGGTGCATTTTGTTCATTATGTGAGGGAATGGTGCATTTTGTTCAATATGTGAGGGAATGGTTCATTGTGTTCAATATGTGAGGGAATGGTGCACTATGTTCAATATGTGAGGGAATGGTGCATTGTGTTCAATATGTGAGGGAATGATGCACGATGTTCAATATGTGAGGGAATGGTTCGTTGTGTTCAATATGTGAGGGAATGATGCATTGTGTTCAATATGTGAGGGAATGATGCACGATGTTCAATATGTGAGGGAATGGTTCGTTGTGTTCAATATGTGAGGGAATGGTGCACTATGTTCAATATGTGAGGGAATGGTTCGTTGTGTTCAATATGTGAGGGAATGATGCATTGTGTTCAATATGTGAGAGAATGGTGCATTGTGTTCAATATGTGAGGGAATGGTGCACTATGTTCAATATGTGAGGGAATGGTGGATTGTGTTCAATATGTGAGGGAATGGTGCATTGTGTTCAATATGTGATGGAATGGTGCACTATGTTCAATATGTGAGGGAATGGTGTATTGTGTTCAATATGTGAGGGAATGGTGCACTATGTTCAATATGTGAGGGAATGGTGGATTGTGTTCAATATGTGAGGGAATGGTGCATTGTGTTCAATATGTGATGGAATGGTGCACTATGTTCAATATGTGAGGGAATGGTGTATTGTGTTCAATATGTGAGGGAATGGTGCATTGTGTTCAATATGTGAGGGAATGGTGCATTGTGTTCAATATGTGAGGGAATGGTGCACTATGTTCAATATGTGAGGGAATGGTGGATTGTGTTCAATATGTGAGGGAATGGTGCACTATGTTCAATATGTGAGGGAATGGTGCAATGTGTTCAATATGTGAGGGAATGGTGCATTGTGTTCAATATGTAAGGGAATGGTGCACTTCGTTCAATATGTGAGGGAATGGTTCGTTGTGTTCATTATGTGAGGGAATGGTTCGTTGTGTTCAATATGTGAGGGAATGGTGCACTGTGTTCAATATGTGAGGGAATGGTGCATTGTGTTCAATATGTGAGGGAATGGTGCACTGTGTTCAATATGTGAAGGAATGGTGTATTGTGTTCAATATATGAGGGAATGGTGCACTATGTTCAATATGTGAGGGAATGGTGCATTGTGTTCAATATGTGAGGGAATGGTGCATTGTGTTCAATATGTGAGGGAATGTTGCACTGTGTTCAATATGTGAGGGTATGGTGCACTCTGTTCAATATGTGAGGGAATGGTGCACTATGTTCAATATGTGAGGGAATGGTGCACTATGTTCAATATGTGAGGGAATGGTGCACTATGTTCAATATTTGAGGGAATGGTGCACTATGTTCAATATGTGAGGGAATGGTGCACTATGTTCCATATGTGAGGGGATGGTGCATTTTGTTCAATATGTGAGCGAATGGTGCATTTTGTTCAATATGTGAAGGACTGGTGCACCATGCTCAATATGTGAGGGAATGGTGCATTGTGTTCAATTTGTGAGGGAATGGTTCGTTGTGTTCAATATGTGAGGGAATGGTGCACTATGTTCAATATGTGATGGAATGGTGCACTATGTTCAATATGTGAGGGAATGGTGCATTGTGTTCAATATGTGATGGAATGGTGCACTATGTTCAATATGTGAGGGAATGGTGCATTGTGTTCAATATGTGAGGGAATGGTGCACTATGTTCAATATGTGAGGGAATGGTGCACTGTGTTCAATATGTAAGGGAATGGTGCACTATGTTCAATATGTGAGGGAATGGTGCACTATGTTCAATATGTGAGGGAATGGTGCATTTTGTTCAATATGTGAGAGAATGGTGCACTATGTTCAATATGTGAGGGAATGGTGTATTGTGTTCAATATGTGAGGGAATGGTGCATTTTGTTCAATATGTGAGAGAGTGGTGCACTATGTTCAATATGTGAGGGAATGGTGCATTTTGTTCAATATGTGAGAGAATGGTGCACTATGTTCAATATGTGAGGGTATGGTGCACTCTGTTCAATATGTGAGGGAATGGTGCACTATGTTCAATATGTGAGGGAATGGTGCACTATGTTCAATATGTGAGGGAATGGTGCACTATGTTCAATATTTGAGGGAATGGTGCACTATGTTCAATATGTGAGGGAATGGTGCACTATGTTCCATATGTGAGGGGATGGTGCATTTTGTTCAATATGTGAGCGAATGGTGCATTTTGTTCAATATGTGAAGGACTGGTGCACCATGCTCAATATGTGAGGGAATGGTGCATTGTGTTCAATTTGTGAGGGAATGGTTCGTTGTGTTCAATATGTGAGGGAATGGTGCACTATGTTCAATATGTGATGGAATGGTGCACTATGTTCAATATGTGAGGGAATGGTGCATTGTGTTCAATATGTGATGGAATGGTGCACTATGTTCAATATGTGAGGGAATGGTGCATTGTGTTCAATATGTGAGGGAATGGTGCACTATGTTCAATATGTGATGGAATGGTGCACTATGTTAAATATGTGAGGGAATGGTGCATTGTGTTCAATATGTGAGGGAATGGTGCACTATGTTCATATTATGAGACATGGTGCATTGTGTTCAATATATGAGGGAATGGTGCACTGTGTTCATTATATGAGACAATGGTATATTGTGTTCGATATATGAGGGAATGGTGCACTATGTTCATAATATGAGACAATGGTATATTGTGTTCAATATATGAGGAAATGGTGCACTGTGTTCATTATATGAGACAATGGTATATTGTGTTCAATATATGAGGAAATGGTGCACTGTGTTCATTATATGAGACAATGGTATATTGTGTTCAATATATGAGGGAATGGTGCACTGTGTTCATTATATGAGACAATGGTATATTGTGTTCAATATATGAGGAAATGGTGCACTGTGTTCATAATATGAGACATGGTGCATTGTTTTCAATATATGAGGGAATGGTGCACTGTGTTCATTATATGAGACAATGGTATATTGTGTTCAATATATGAGGAAATGGTGCACTGTGTTCATTATATGAGACATGGTGTATTGTGCTCAATATATGAGGAAATGGTGCACTGTGTTCATTATATGAGACAATGGTATATTGTGTTCAATATGTGAGGGAATGGTGCACTATGTTCAATATGTGAGGGAATAGTGCACTCTGTTCAATATGTGAGGGAATGGTGCACTTTGTTCAATATGTGATGGAATGGTGCACTATGTTCAATATGTGAGGGAATGGTGCACTGTGTTCATCATATGAGACAATGGTATATTGTGTTCAATATGTGAGGGAATGGTGCACGATGTTCAATATGTGAGGAAATGGTGCACTATGTTCAATATGTGAGGGAATGGTTCATTGTGTTAGTTATGTGAGGGAATGGTTCATTGTGTTCAATATGTGAGGGAATGGTTCATTGTGTTCATTATGTGAGGGAATGGTTCACTTTGTTCAATATGTAAGGGAATGGTGCACTATGTTCAATATGTGAGGGAATGGTGCACTGTGTTCATTATGTGAGGGAATGGTGCACTGTGTTCAATATGTGAGGGAATGGTTCATTGTGTTCATTATGTGAGGGAATGGTGCACTATGTTCAATATGTGAGGGAATGGTGCACTATGTTCAATATGTGAGGGAATGGTGCACTATGTTCAATATGTGAGGAAATTGTGCACTAAGTTCAATATGTGAGGAAATGGTGCACTGTGTCCAATATGTGAGGGAATGGTGCATTGTGTTCAATATGTGAGGGAATGGTGCATTGTGTTCAATATGTCAGGGAATGGTGCATTGTGTTCAATATGTAAGGGAATGGTGCATTGTGTTCAATATGTGAGGGAATGGTGCATTGTGTTCAATTTGTGAGGGAATGGTGCATTGTGTTCAATATGTAAGGGAATGGCGCATTGTGTTCAATATGTAAGGGAATGGTGCACTATGTTCAATATGTGAGGGAATGGTGCACTATGTTCAATATGTGATGGAATGGTGCACTATGTTCAATATGTGATGGAATGGTGCATTGTGTTCAATATGTGATGGAATGGTGCACTATGTTCAATATGTGAGGGAATGGTGCATTTTGTTCAATATGTGAGAGAATGGTGCACTATGTTCAATATGTGAGGGAATGGTGCACTATGTTCAGTATGTGAGGGAATGGTGCACTATGTTCAATATGTGAGGGAATGGTGCACTATGTTCAATATGTGAGGGAATGGTGCACTATGTTCATTATGTGAGGGAATGGTGCACGATGTCCAATATGTGAGGGAATGGTGCAAGATGTTCAATATGTGAGAGAATGGTGCACTATGTTCAATATGTGAGGGAATGGTGCATTTTGTTCATTATGTGAGGGAATGGTGCATTGTGTTCAATATGTGAGGGAATGGTGCACTGTGTTCAATATGTGAGGGAATGGTTCATTGTGTTCAATATGTGAGGGAATGGTGCACTATGTTCAATATGTGAGGGAATGGTGCATTGTGTTCAATATGTGAGGGAATGATGCACGATGTTCAATATGTGAGGGAATGGTTCGTTGTGTTCAATATGTGAGGGAATGATGCATTGTGTTCAATATGTGAGGGAATGATGCACGATGTTCAATATGTGAGGGAATGGTTCGTTGTGTTCAATATGTGAGGGAATGGTGCACTATGTTCAATATGTGAGGGAATGGTTCGTTGTGTTCAATATGTGAGGGAATGATGCATTGTGTTCAATATGTGAGAGAATGGTGCATTGTGTTCAATATGTGAGGGAATGGTGCATTGTGTTCAATATGTGATGGAATGGTGCACTATGTTCAATATGTGAGGGAATGGTGTATTGTGTTCAATATGTGAGGGAATGGTGCATTGTGTTCAATATGTGAGGGAATGGTGCACTGTGTTCAATATGTGAGGGAATGGTGCATTGTGTTCAATATGTGAGGGAATGGTGCACTATGTTCAATATGTGAGGGAATGGTGGATTGTGTTCAATATGTGAGGGAATGGTGCACTATGTTCAATATGTGAGGGAATGGTGCACTATGTTCAATATGTGAGGGAATGGTGCATTGTGTTCAATATGTAAGGGAATGGCGCATTGTGTTCAATATGTAAGGGAATGGTGCACTATGTTCAATATGTGAGGGAATGGTGCACTATGTTCAATATGTGAGGGAATGGTGCATTGTGTTCAATATGTGAGGGAATGGTGCATTGTGTTCAATATGTGAGAGAATGGTGCACTATGTTCAATATGTGAGGGAATGGTGCACTATGTTCAATATGTGAGGGAATGGTGCACTATGTTCAATATGTGAGGGAATGGTGCACTATGTTCAATATGTGAGGGAATGGTGCACTATGTTCATTATGTGAGGGAATGGTGCACGATATCCAATATGTGAGGGAATGGTGCAAGATGTTCAATATGTGAGAGAATGGTGCACTATGTTCAATATGTGAGGGAATGGTGCATTTTGTTCATTATGTGAGGGAATGGTGCATTTTGTTCAATATGTGAGGGAATGGTTCATTGTGTTCAATATGTGAGGGAATGCTGCACTATGTTCAATATGTGAGGGAATGGTGCATTGTGTTCAATATGTGAGGGAATGATGCACGATGTTCAATATGTGAGGGAATGGTTCGTTGTGTTCAATATGTGAGGGAATGATGCATTGTGTTCAATATGTGAGGGAATGATGCACGATGTTCAATATGTGAGGGAATGGTTCGTTGTGTTCAATATGTGAGGGAATGGTGCATTGTGTTCAATATGTGAGGGAATGGTGCATTGTGTTCAATATGTGAGGGAATGGTGCACTATGTTCAATATGTGAGGGAATGGTGGATTGTGTTCAATATGTGAGGGAATGGTGCACTATGTTCAATATGTGAGGGAATGGTGTATTGTGTTCAATATGTGAGGGAATGGTGCATTGTGTTCAATATGTGAGGGAATGGTGCATTGTGTTCAATATGTGAGGGAATGGTGCACTATGTTCAATATGTGAGGGAATGGTGGATTGTGTTCAATATGTGAGGGAATGGTGCACTATGTTCAATATGTGAGGGAATGGTGCAATGTGTTCAATATGTGAGGGAATGGTGCATTGTGTTCAATATGTAAGGGAATGGTGCACTTCGTTCAATATGTGAGGGAATGGTTCGTTGTGTTCATTATGTGAGGGAATGGTTCGTTGTGTTCAATATGTGAGGGAATGGTGCACTGTGTTCAATATGTGAGGGAATGGTGCATTGTGTTCAATATGTGAGGGAATGGTGCACTGTGTTCAATATGTGAGGGAATGGTGTATTGTGTTCAATATATGAGGGAATGGTGCACAATGTTCAATATGTGAGGGAATGGTGCACTATGTTCAATATGTGAGGGAATGGTGCACTATGTTCAATATGTGAGGGAATGGTGCATTTTGTTCAATATGTGAGAGAATGGTGCACTATGTTCAATATGTGAGGGAATGGTGTATTGTGTTCAATATGTGAGGGAATGGTGCATTTTGTTCAATAATATGTGAGAGAGTGGTGCACTATGTTCAATATGTGAGGGAATGGTGCATTTTGTTCAATATGTGAGAGAATGGTGCACTATGTTCAATATGTGAGGGTATGGTGCACTCTGTTCAATATGTGAGGGAATGGTGCACTATGTTCAATATGTGAGGGAATGGTGCACTATGTTCAATATGTGAGGGAATGGTGCATTGTGTTCAATATGTAAGGGAATGGTGCATTGTTTTCAATATGTAAGGGAATGGTGCGGATCGGTGAGTCTCCAAAATCCGCTTCGTGCTGTTGCGAAGATTCAGGACGATGTCGTGATTGTTGTGCTGCTCTCCGACCATGAGAACTGCAACGTCATTGTTGACTGGCCCTCCCCTTCCCTCCCCCTTCCCCTCCCCTTCCCTCCCCCTTCCCCCTCCCCCCTCCCCCCTCCCCTCCCCTCCCTTCCCCCTCCACCCTACCCCCTCCCCCTCACTTTTCCCCCTCCCCCTCCCTTTTCCCCCTCCCCCTACCCCTTCCCCTCCCCCTACCCCTTCCCCTCCCCCTCCCCTCCCCCTGCTCCTCCCCTCCCCCTCCCCCTCCCCTCCCCCTCCCCTCCCCCTCCCCTCCCCCCTCCCCCTCGCACCCCTCTCCTCTCCCATCCCTCCTCCTCCCCCCCTCTTCTCCCCTCCCCCCTCCCTCCCCCTCCCCTCCCCCCTCCCCCCTCCCTCCCCCTCCACTCCCCCCTCCCCTCCCCCTCCCCTCCCCCCTCCCCCCTCGCACCCCTCTCCTCTCCCATCCCTCCCCCTCCCCCCCTCTTCTCCCCTCCCCCCTCCCTCCCCCTCCCCCTCTTCTCCCTCACGTTTATACACGGAATGCCAGGTACTTCCCCCCCTCTTCTCCCCTCCCCCCCTCTCCTCCCCTCCCCCCCCCTCTCCTCCCCTCCCCCCCGTTCCCCTCCCCTCATCTGCCCCTCCCCTCCCCTCCCCCGTCCGGCAATGCCGGGTACTTCTGCTAGTGTTCATATGTGAGGGAATGGTACATTGTGTTCAATTTGTGAGGGAATGGTGCATTATGTTCAATATGTGAGGGAATGGTTCATTGTGTTCAATATGTGAGGGAATGGTTCGTTGTGTTCAATATGTGAGGGAATGGTGCACAATGTTCAATATGTGAGGGAATGGTTCGTTGTGTTCAATATGTGAGGGAATGGTTCGTTGTGTTCAATATGTGAGCGAATGGTGCATTGTGTTCAATTTGTGAGGGAATGGTGCATTGTGTTCAATATGTGAGGGAATGGTTCGTTGTGATCAATATGTGAGGGAATGGTTCGTTGTGTTCAATATGTGAGCGAATGGTGCATTGTATTCAATATGTGAGGGAATCGTTCGTTGTGTTCAATATGTGAGGGAATGGTGCACAATGTTCAATATGTGAGGGAATGGTTCGTTGTGTTCAATATGTGAGGGAATGGTTCGTTGTGTTCAATATGTGAGGGAATGGTGCACTGTGTTCAATATGTGAGGGAATGCTGCATTGTGTTCAATATGTGAGGGAATGGTTCGTTGTGTTCAATATGTGAGGGAATGGTTCGTTGTGTTCAATATGGGAGGGAATGGTCGTTGTGTTCAATATGTGAGGGAATGGGTCGTTGTGTTCAATATGTGAGGGAATGGTGCACAATGATCAATATGTGAGGGAATGGTTCATTGTGTTCAATATGTGAAGGAATGGTGCACTGTGTTCAATATGTGAGGGAATGGTTCATTGTGTTCAATATGTGAGGGAATGGTGCACTGTGTTCAATATATGAGGGAATGGTTCATTGTGTTCAATATGTGAGGGAATGGTGCATTGTGTTCAATATGTGAGGGAATGGTGCATTGTGTTCAATATGTAAGGGAATGGTGCATTGTGTTCAATATGTATGGGAATGGTGCATTGTGTTCAATATGTGAGGGAATGGTGTATTGTGTTCAATATGTAAGGGAATGGTGCATTGTGTTCAATATGTAAGGGAATGGTGCACTATGTTCAATATGTGAGGGAATGGTGCATTGTGTTTAATTTGTGAGGGAATGGTTCGTTGTGTTCAATATGCGAGGGAATGGTGCACTATGTTCAATATGTGAGGGAATGGTGCAAGATGTTCAATATGTGAGGGAATGGTGCAAGATGTTCAATATGTGAGGGAATGGTGTAAGATGTTCAATATGTGAGGGAATGGTGCACTATGTTCATTATGTGAGGGAATGGTGCACTATGTTCAATATGTGAGGGAATGGTGCGCTATGTTCAATATGTGAGAGAATGGTGCATTTTGTTCAATATGTGAAGGACTGGTGCACCATGCTCAATATGTGAGGGAATGGTGCATTGTGTTCAATTTGTGAGGGAATGGTTCGTTGTGTTCAATATGTGAGGGAATGGTGCACTATGTTCAATATGTGAGGGAATGGTGCACTATGTTCAATATGTGAGGGAACGGTGCAAGATGTTCAATATGTGAGGGAATGGTGCACTATGTTCAATATGTGAGGGAATGGTGCACTATGTTCAATATGTGAGGGAATGGTGCAAGATGTTCAATATGTGAGGGAATGGTGCACTATGTTCAATATGTGAGAGAATGGTGCATTTTGTTCAATATGTGAGGGACTGGTGCACCATGCTCAATATGTGAGGGAATGGAGCATTGTGTTCAATATGTGAGGGAATGGATCATTGTGTTCAATATGTAAGGGAATGGTGCACTGTGTTCAATATGTGATGGAATGGTGCATTGTGTTCAATATGTGAGGGAATGGTTCGTTGTGTTCAATATGTGAGGGAATGGTGCATTGTGTTCAATATGTGAAGGAATGGTGCATTGTGTTCAATATGTGAGGGAATGGTGCACAATGTTCAATATGTGAGGGAATGGTGCATTGGGTTCAATATGTAAGGGAATGGTGCACTATGTTCAATATGTGAGGGAATGGTGCACTATGTTCAATATGTGAGGGAATGGTCCATTGTGTTCAATATGTGAGGGAATGGTGCACTGTCTATATTGTTACGGTTTTTAGAACCTTCACTTTGTAAATTTAGTATTAAAATTTCCTTTGTACATTTCCCCTTTAATTGGCTGTTAATTGAAATGAGTGCACCGTAGCTAGTCCATATACAAGCACGTAGGCCACCATAGAACCTTTCAATAGTTATCTCTTTGTCCTATGTCAGTATAAGGCTCTGTCTCCCACTAGTTGACTCTGCATTGCACCGAATCAAATAAGATAGATCCCCTTTCAATTGCCCAAAACCTCCATTGCCGACCGCATTGCCAACCGCATTACCAACTACACCAGCCCTCCATTGAACACGCGGTCAACTCGGGGAAGAAGGGTGTGGCTCCACCTCGTCATCAGAGGGAGGAGTGAACCAGCCCCGATCAACCAACCAAGGATGAGGGGTTTGGCTTGAGAGGGCGGAGAGAGAACGATCGGGCAGTTTCGCGAACGTTCCAGGGTGTGGCGCTATATAACCCATCACGCAACGCCCCCCACAGGGAGATGAGCGAGCAGTCCACCGGAGTCCAGTTGAGGAGGAGCTGGGATGAGCGTTTGAACCAAACGCAGCTTTGAGTCCACCGCAGCTGAACCAACCGCAGCTTTGAGACCACCGTAGTCCAACCCCCCTGTGACACGCAGCTTCGACCCGCTGCTACGCGGGAACTAGACTGCAGTGGCATCGGTGGCATCGGTGGCATCGGTGGCCGTTGAGGTCGAGCCCGACGTCCCGTGTGGGAGCAAGCTCCAGCTGAACCTTCCTCCCCTTCCATCCATTCGTTCCTGCCTTAATTCCCCATTCGTGTAAGTCTGATTGTCGTCTGTTTTGTGTGTCTTGCCCTGGGGTATAAGTAAGCCTGTATAGATAAGCTAATATTTGCACTGTGTCTTACTCCTTCTGTCTTTCTTTTCGTATTTTTCCCTCTTCCTTGGTTTCTTTGGTCTTGTACATAATAGTTAGTAATAAATCCTGTTATTTCCTACCCTGCCTACTTCTTCTTCCTCGTCCGTTCGTCCTTGTCTTTTCCACATTGAATACCTGTGGCACGATTTGGCCAACGTTCAGAATCGGGTTAGTGAATGCTAATGGTTTGAGCTGCGGCTGCTAATCTGCTCGGCAATTAACATCTTGTCCGCGGTCTCGAATGAGGTTGCTCATCTGCCTCCCTGGAGGTGCATGTCGGTCGGTCACAAACAAGGGGATTAATCCCCCCTTGGTAAGGGGAAAAAGGGCCGACGGGGAGATCCGCAACAATATATATAACACACAGTTTGTGTGTGTGTAATGTTACTGATAGACTCCTAAACAGAGAGGCTCACGTGCTTGATATTTGGCATAGACATGGCCATTGAGCCTGGGAAGAACATGGCCAACCTAAAAAAAAAAATTTCATCATATTTTTTTACCATATTTTTACCTCAGCGCATTTCAGCGAGGAATATTACACATGGAATCTGACCGGTGGCAGAGCAGTGCGCTGATTCGCTCAGAGCGATCACGTGATGTTCCTTGCCACCATAAACTCACAGTTACGCGTTCGCACGTAATTCTGAGCGAAAAGCGATTGCGTTTTTTCACATTTCAGCGAGGAACATTGCCATTCACACCACATAGGTTTTTTTTTCTTTCATCTTTAGATCCATATTTTTTTTCAGCGAGGAATATTATACACGGAATCTGAATCGGTGGCAGAGCAGCGCGCTGATTCGCTCAGAGCGATCACGTGATGTTCCTTGCCGCCATAAACTCACAGCAAGTAGCATAGATTTTAGCATGATTAGCATTTAGCATGATTTAGCATGATTTAGCATAGATAGTAGCATGTTTCACATCGATTTTTTTTCAGCGAGGAATATTATACATGGAATCTGAACCAGTGGCAGAGCAGCGCACTGATTCGCTCATTCACGCTCATTGATGGCGATCACGATCACGTGATGACGTGATCACGAATGATGTTTGTGACGCGATCACGTGATGTTCTTTGCCGCCATAAACTCACAGCAAGTAGCATAGATTTTAGCATGATTAGCATTTAGCATGATTTAGCATGATTTAGCATAGATTGTAGCATGTTTCACATATTTTTTTTTCAGCGAGGAATATTATACACGGAATCTGGCAGAGCAGCGCGCTGATTCGCTCAGAGCGATCACGTGATGTTCCTTGCCGCCATAATCGAAAAGCGATTGCGTTTTTTCACATTTCAGCGAGGAACATTGCCATTCACACCACATAGGTTTTTTTTTCTTTCATCTTTAGATCCATATTTTTTGCCATAACGTAGCGCATTATGGCTCTCTCGAGCTCGAGTTAGCCAATCACCTGGGAGCATGAGGCCACGTTGGCCACGCCCACGACACGACGCAGAGTTGCAATCGTGCGTTTGCGTCGTTTCTTACCACGTGTAAACGTGGTATTTTGTCTACGAGTATTTTGAATTTGGTATTTTGAATTTGTCTACGAGTGAGTGACTGGAAGACTGACTGTGATAAAGGCAATGGCACCGAAGAAAATAAATTTTTCACGTTCAACCTCCCGAGCAAGGAAAATCGCTGATCGGAGACTCCATGAAACCGATGAAGATACTTTTCACCATCGACAAGCCAATCAAGAACGTGTCTCTCTATTCAGACAGCGAGAGACAGAAGATGAGACAGAGGCACGTCTAAACACCATGGCCTACCTAAAAATATTTGACGAGATCCATATTTTTTATTCATATTTACCTCAGCGCATTTCAGCGAGGAATATTATACACGGAATCTGACCTGGTGGCAGAGCAGCGCGCTGATTCGCTCAGAGCGATCACGTGATGTTCCATCCCCGCCGCCAGACCATCTATATATATAAAACACAGTTTGTGTGTGTGTGTGTGTAATGTTACCGATAGACTCCTAAACGGAGAGGCTCACGTGCTTGATATTTGGCATCGACCTAAAAAAAAAAAATTCATAATATGGTGCAATGGTGCGTTGTGTTCAATATATAGTTCTGTTTGAAAGTCTTGTTCATGATAATAATGATGTTTATTTGAAAAGGAGCAGCCTCGAGGTGGGAATGGTTTGGCGGAAGTTGGGGGGGGGGGGGCGGGGTAGGCAGGGTGTTGGTGGGGAGGAGTCGGGCAAATCCCCTCTGTCTCAGCAAGTGTCGTAAATCTCGTTTGTATGCGGCACAGGGCTGTGGGGTAGCATCATTGGCAGAGGGCGCAGCTGTGCTGCTGATGCAATGCCCTCTGCTGGTTCGGACAGGAATTTGTAATTTGTTCAACGTTCCGGAGATGGCTTGCCGACTCTTCACCAAGGGTGCCGTGGGAACGTTAACGCCCACGAACGAATATCTGCAGTCGGGGCACCCTTTTAACGTCCATCCAAGTTGTCCAAGGTAACTTAGGAGCGAGCGCGAGTACCTCCAGGTTATTCTGGCAGCCACAGCAGGGTTAGGAAACCACTTGCACTGTGGAATGTGTGCAGGTGGAAATCGTATGTCGCCACCCTCGGCACTTGAGGGAGGGGGTGAGAGGTTGTTCACCTGACCTGACACTGGCTACTACCAGCACGTATACAAAATCTCATATAGATAGGCCCAGCCCTGCTTCTCTCTGAGCTTTGCAGACATACACACACTGATTGAGCTCCAATCTCGTCTCAGATATCAACCGTCGAGAGGCATAAATATATATGCCGTCAATCACAGAAAGACCTTAAACTGGAGGATTTTTGTCAGTGTGGACCATTGTTGGACCTTAAAGATCCTTTGCTGTGTCTTTGTGCATTAAAATGGCGGAATATCTATTATGGGTTTTAGTTTAGGCCTGACTATCAACTGTCGGATTGATGTTTCTCAGCAAAGACATTGCATAAGTTCATTCGTTGGTACCTCAATCTGGGGATCTCCTCGCAATGGTTCGGCCGACTGCTGATGGACAATAAAGAAGCCACAATGTCTTGTTATCACCGAGCTGTAGGCCAAAGTCCAAACTGCTGTTGATAACTCCATTGGAACTTGAGGCCTGGCCAGCCCACTCGTGAAAAACAAAAAGAGGTCTTGTCTGTGGGTGTGTGGTTATACATTTGGTCTTGGTGTCGATTCCTAATAGGTCATATTACCCTCATAAACAATCGTCAGTCGTTATTGGCAACAACTACCCAACTGGAAGAATAGGCCTAAGCTTGGGAATAGGCCTAATGCAATGCTTCATTATGCAAATCTCTCTGAAGCTTTTGACAATTGAAGTTTCTCGAACTTCTGGGATTTTTTGACCTATTCTGCTGCAGCACACAGCTCGGTAATTGTGGCGTTAATTGAACGGCCAGAGCGTAGCCCGACAAACGAACACGCCGACTCCCATGGGGAGGCCGCAGTGGGCGGCGAGACTCCCTAACAAGCCACGGGAGGAATTTGAGAGTTTCTGCTGGGCTAATGAGCCGTGTGATTGTGTAGAGCCCTTGGTCTCGCTCCGTCCCAGTGTCCTGCCTCGGACAAATAGGCCCGCGGTGTCACTCGTTTCGTAAAGAAAGTTGTCTGCAATGGCGGAGGGCGAGGGGGAAACTGTCACCAGCCAATTAGTGCAAACTCAATGTTCGAAGTTCTCGCTTTGGATGGGTTAAGCAAGGCAATGGTGCACTGCGTTCAATATTTTGCCCTATTTGAAAACCTCTGATCGGGCCTTGTCAATTATTATAATGATATTCTGTGAATCCCAGGTGGAAGAGATTTTGCGGAAAACTATTGGGCAGGAGAAGCCTGGTGTTAGCTGAGCGGTTAGGGTGCCGGCTTGGGATCTTAGGATCCTGGTTTTGAATCCCGGTCGATGCGTTGCAGTTAACTGGTAATTAATTCCCTGTGTGTCGCAAGAGGGCAACCGGCCATAAAACATTGCTTCAAAAAAGGGAACAGGAGCCCGAAAAAGGCAAAACCCCTGTTCTGCAGGGAAAATGGCCTCTTAAGGTGGTTCTATTGGGGGAGGAGAACCCTTGGAAATTTAGGGAACTTTTTGGGCCAAGTTTTCAGCGTACCGGCTGGCCAGGTTCGACGTCCGACTTCAGGTGGTAAGAAATTGTAATTTGTTCATGGTGCCGAATATAGCACCAGAGGGTGTTGACAAACTACCAATGCCACAGACGGGTCCTCCGGCTTCATGTCCATCCAAAGTCTTCATGTCCAAAGTTCCATGTCTTCATGTCCTCTCCTTGCATGTCCACCATCACCTCTTGTCTTCCCCCATCCAAAACCTTGATCTTTTCTACCCCTGTAAATTCACCCCAGATCCACTTTTTTGAAATTCCGACTTCTTTCCTGGAAGTCCTAGCAATGTCCATGTGTTTTTTTTTTTACCTCTCCCCACCCCCCCCCCCCCTTTCCCGTGCCTCCTCCCCCCCAAGCCCTCTCCCTCCCACAGATCTCCCGATGTCCCTGCTCTCAAATGTTGTACTTGTGTGCTTCCCCCTCTCTCCCCATCTTGTCTCCCGCTCCCTTTATCTTATGTTTTATGTGTCAGTTTGCCTTTTTGTGATTAATGTTGGCTTTTACACGAGCCTCGATCTTGTATACAAAAAAATATATAAATAAAAATGACGGTACACTCACTGATGCCTCGCCCAGCATGTGAAACCTCCCCTCTCCACTCACGTGGTGACAGAAGTACACTCGATATTCTCCGAGCATGGTATCCACCGCACGTGATTAATCATTCACCGCATTATCGAAAATCCTGAATAGGAAGATGGTTAAGATGGTGTCCTTTCTTGAACTTTTCATTTCAGAGATGGATTTGCAATCCGGTGGGGGAATTAACTCCCAAGAAGCCTATTTTGCCTTCTCTCTCTCTCTTTTCGAAAGCAATAAAAATTGGTTTATCATCCTGTTATTTACGTGACGTCAATGAGCAGCCCTCTTATTAAACTCTCAGGTCACTGCTCCTAAGAGCTTAGGAAGATATTGATGGAACTAATGGCATGTTTGGAGCAAATAGATAAAGTACCAACTACAGATGAGGTGGTGAGATGGTCTAAAATTGCACTTTGCTTTATTACTTCGTTAACTATTTGGAGCTGTGCTTGCATCACAAAGGAGTGGAATTGGATCACATCTCTGTGCCAGAAACTTATGAGGTCACCTGCGATTCCTGCTGTCGTTGTTCCGCTGCCTACAAGTGGTACCACACGATGACCCTATGCACACCAAACTTGGCACTATTGTGTCCATAAGCCGTTTGAATCCTGTGGTTGACTCCAAGACTCGAGGTGGGGCCTGTCTGTCTTCTGCCTCGAGCTTGCCGATACGCATGCCTATGGTGAGGGTGCCGCCATCTTGGAAACGTAATTTCTCCCAGACAGCACTGGCGCGTCCAACTTCCTGCTCTGCGCCATCTCTGAAACCAATTATTGACATTTCATGTTATTTCATGACTCTGTCATGATCATTGTCATGCTATTTGGGTATCGTTTGCTAGTTTGGTCTTTAAATTGCTCGGTTATTCGAGCCGCTATTGGCTATGTGGTAAGTGATCCAGTGGCTGCTTACAAGGTGTATAGCTTCCCTGTACACATGACTTAGTCACTGCAATAGTGTGAGAATGATACTTCATACAGTTCATTTGTAGTGTACAAAAATCCAGTAATATGTCATTAGTTAATGTGCAAAGGAAACGATGACCACTCCCTGGTAACCAACAGTACTGGACCGGATTCTGAGTAACTAACTGTCAAGCCAGAGTCTGTTCAATATCATTGCCTACCTGGGCTGCCATGTTTTTCTTCTACTGCACTACCTGTTTTTTCCCCCTCCCTTTTTTCCCCTTCCCTTTTCTAAGGGAAAACCCTTAGCCATAAAAACAAGGTGACCACCATAAATGGTCAGTTGCAACCTTCACACCCATTCCAAAATATTATTTAAAATACAAAATGCATTTTCATCAAAGACAAAGCAAAGCCAGTCCGCATCAAAAATGCAAAGCCCGGCCGCGTCTGTTTTTATTCAGACGTCCTCTTCTTCTTGCGTATGCCCAAAATAACGAAAACAGTTTAAAAAAAAATACAAAAGGAAAATTGATGATTTTATGCAGCCTTGACCTCTAAAAAAAATCAGCTTCTAGCCTTGGATTGGTGAACCAATTCAGTGACCCAATATGCAAATTCTTAAAATTTCAGGTCAATCGGGTGAAAATTGATGATTTTATGTGACGCTGACCTTTGACCTTTTGACCAAGTTATTAATTTACCTTCTCCATATTCTCATAATAAAGCTTTGTTGAAAGTTTGATGACGAAACTGAAATGGTAAATTGAAATTTCAGGTCAATTGGATGAAAATTGATGATTTTATGTGATGCTGACCTTTGATCTTATGAACTTTTGACCAAGTTATTAATTTACCTTCTCCATATTCTCATAATAAAGCTTTGTTGAAAGTTTGATGACAAAACTGAAATGGTAAATTGAAATTTCAGGTCAATTGGATGAAATTGATGATTTTATGTGACGCTGACCTTTGACCTTTTGACCAAGTTATTAATTTATCTTCTCCATATTCTCATAATAAAGCTTGGTTGAAAGTTTGATGACAAAACTGAAATGGTAAATTGAAATTTCAGGTCTGGATGAAAATTGATGATTTTATGTGACGCTGACCTTTGACCTTTTGACCAAGTTATTTTGACCAAGCCTGAAAGTAGTCCAGGCTTGAGAAAGAGCTTTCGGTGAGAGCAAGCGAGATGTGGGTCATGCCGAGTGCCCGGTGACCTACGTTTAAACTTCCCTTAAATCCGCGTTCGGACTTGGTCTCTTCAATGCACACAAAAGGTTCCTCATATTGTATTACGCGGCAAACGATAAGGTGCCAATAAGTGAAATGCAAATTTGCAGGAAAACGAGGTCAGCGACATAATGTTGGCATATCCGACCCCTCAATTACCTGATGGATTCAGGACACGTCACAATTATTTAATTTATCTGGGTGTTTTCGATGGTTTTTTTTGACATTATTTTCATCTTTTTTCTTTGAATAATGAGGGTGGTGCAATAAAATGGGTGTGGTGAAAAAAGAGGTGTGGTGGAATAAAATGAGTGTGGTGAAAAAAGAGGTGTGGTCCATTGGATGGATGGGTGTGGTGAAATCACGGTTGTGGTCCGTCGGATGGGTGTGGCTCCATCATGGGTGTGGTCGATCGGATGGGTGTGGCTCCATCATGGGTGTGGTCGATCGGATGGGTGTGGCTCCATCATGGGTGTGGTCGATCGGATGGGTGTGGCTCCTTCATGGGTGTGGTCGATCGGATGGGTGTGGCTCCATTATGGGTGTGGTCGATCGGATGGGTGTGGTCGATCGGATGGGTGTGGCACCATCATGGGTATGGCTCCATTATGGGTGTGGTCGATCGGATGGTGTGGCTCCATCATGGGTGTGGTCGATCGGATGGGTGTGGCTCCATCATGGGTGTGGTCGATCGGATGGGTGTGGCTCCTTCATGGGTGTGGTCGATCGGATGGGTGTGGCTCCATCATGGGTGTGGTCGATCGGATGGGTGTGGCTCCTTCATGGGTGTGGTCGATCGGATGGGTGTGGCTCCATTATGGGTGTGGTCGATCGGATGGGTGTGGTCGATCGGATGGGTGTGGCACCATCATGGGTATGGCTCCATTTTGGGTGTGGTCGATCGGATGGTGTGGCTCCATCATGGGTGTGGTCGATCGGATGGGTGTGGCTCCATCATGGGTGTGGTCGATCGGATGGGTGTGGCTCCATCATTGGTGTGGTCGATCGGATGGGTGTGGCTCCATCATGTGTGTGGTCGATCGGATGGGTGTGGCTCCATTCTGGGTGTGGTCGATCGGATGGGTGTGGTCGATCGGATGGGTGTGGTCGATCGGATGGGTGTGGCTCCATCATGGGTATGGCTCCATTATGGTTGTGGTCGATTGGATGGGTGTGGATCCATCATGGATGTGGTCGATCAGATGGTTGTGCCTCCATCATGGGTGTGGTCGATCGGCTGGGTGTGGCTCCATCATGGGTGTGGCTCCATCATGGGTGTGGTCGATCGGATGGGTGTGGTCGATCGGATGGGTGTGGCTCCATAATGGGTATGGCTCCATTATGGGTGTGGTCGATCGGATGGGTGTGGATCTGTCATGGATGTGGTCGATCAGAAGGGTGTGGCTCCATCATGGGTGTGGTCGATCGGATGGGTGTGGCTCCATCATGGGTGTGGCGCCATCATGGGTGTGGTTTATCAGATGGGTGTGGCTCCTTCATGGGTGTGGTCGATCGGATGGGTGTGGCTCCATTATGGGTGTGGTCGATCGGATGGGTGTGGTCGATCGGATGGGTGTGGCACCATCATGGGTATGGCTCCATTATGGGTGTGGTCGATCGGATGGTGTGGCTCCATCATGGGTGTGGTCGATCGGATGGGTGTGGCTCCATCATGGGTGTGGTCGATCGGATGGGTGTGGCTCCATCATTGGTGTGGTCGATCGGATGGGTGTGGCTCCATCATGTGTGTGGTCGATCGGATGGGTGTGGCTCCATTATGGGTGTGGTCGATCGGATGGGTGTGGTCGATCGGATGGGTGTGGTCGATCGGATGGGTGTGGCTCCATCATGGGTATGGCTCCATTATGGTTGTGGTCGATCGGATGGGTGTGGATCCATCATGGATGTGGTCGATCAGATGGTTGTGCCTCCACCATGGGTGTGGTCGATCGGCTGGGTGTGGCTCCATCATGGGTGTGGCTCCATCATGGGTGTGGTCGATCGGATGGGTGTGGTCGATCGGATGGGTGTGGCTCCATAATGGGTATGGCTCCATTATGGGTGTGGTCGATCAGATGGGTGTGGATCCGTCATGGATGTGGTCGATCAGAAGGGTGTGGCTCCATCATGGGTGTGGTCGATCGGATGGGTGTGGCTCCATCATGGGTGTGGCGCCATCATGGGTGTGGTTTATCAGATGGGTGTGGCTCCATCATGGGTGTGGTCGATCGGATGGGTTTGGCTCCATCATGGGTGTGGTCGATCGGATGGGTGTGGCTCCATCATGGTTGTGGCTCCATTATGGGTGTGGTCGATCGGATGGGTGTGGCTCCATCATGGGTGTGGCTCCATTATGGGTGTGATCGATCGGATGGGTGTGGATCCATCATGGATGTGGTCGATCGGATGGGTGTGGCTCCATCATGGGTGTGGTCGATCGGATGGGTATGGCTCCATCATGGGTGTGGTCGATCAGATCGGTGTGGCTCCATCATGGGTGTGGTCGATCGGATGGGTGCGGTGCCGATGGTCACCGAGGGTGAGTTTCGGGGACAAACTAGGGTTCAGGGGACAAATTCACCAAAACCCGCACCGACGGTGCTCGTCTCTACCGAGCGGGGGTGTGAGGTGCGGGACACGAGGGGTGCGCCGGGGCATATGTGCGTGGTCCGGTGCGTGGTACGGAGAGTGGTGTTATGCATGGTCGGGATCCAGTGGCATTCCCATTTAACAAGCGTTACGCCTAGGTCCCCCGTCGGGGAAGTGATGTGAGTTGACAAAGTGGAACACGCAGAAAACATGCTATGATATGATATTTCGCTCACAAGGGTCAGACATACACGGAGGCGGCCATCTTGGATTTTGACGTGGCGACCCAATTTTCAATAGTGTTCTTCCTTATGCCTAGATACACCCACACACCAGAAGGTACTTCGCTTATTTTTCAAGATATTTCGCTCACAAGGTTCAGACATATATATGGTGGCGGCCGTCCTGGATTTTGACGTGGCGACCCACTTTACAACAGCGGTCTTCCTTATGCCGATATACACCCACACACCAAATTAGAAGTTGGTACTTCGCTTATCTTTGAAGATATTCTTCTCACAAGATTCAGACATACATGGCGGCGGCCATCTTGGATTTTGACGTGGCGACCCAATTTTAAACATCGTTCTTCCGTGTGCCTAGATACACCCACACACCAGATTAGAAGTTGGTACTTCGCTTATTTTTCGAGATATTTCTCTCACAAGGTTCAGACATATATATGGTGGCGGCCATCTTGGATTTTGACGTGGCGACCCAATTTTCAATAGCATTCTTCCTTACGGCGAGATACACCCACACACCAAATTAGAAGTTGGTACTTCGCTTATTTTTCAAGATATTCATCTCACAAGGTTCGGACATACATCGCGGTCATCTTGGATTTTGATGTGGCGACCCAATAGATACACCCACACACCAGATTAGATGTTGGTACTTCGCTTATTGTTCGAGATATTTCGCTCACAAGTTTCAGACATATATATGGTGGCGGCCATCTTGGATTGTAACGTGGCGCCCCAATTTTCAATAGCGTTCGTCCTTATGCCGAGATACACCCACACACCAGATTAGACGTTGGTACTTCGCTTATTTTTCAAGATATTCATCTCATAAGGTTCAGACATACATGGCAGCGGCCATCTTGGATTTTGACGTGGCGACCCAATTTTCAATAGCGTTCTTCCTTATGCCTAGATCCACCCACACACCAGATTAGAAGTTGGTACTTCGCTTATTTTTCAAGATATGCAGGTTAAAAGGTTCAGACATACATGGCATCAGACATACATGGCGGCGGCCATCTTGGATTTTGACGTGGCGACCCAATTTTAAACAGCCTTCTTGCTTGTGCCTAGATACACCCACACACCAGATTAGAAGTTGGTACTTCGCTTATTTTTCAAGATATTTCGCTCACAAGGTTCAGACATATATATGGTGGCGGCCATCTTGGACTTTGACGTGGCGACCCAATTTTCAACAACTTTCGTCCTTATGCGGAGATACACCCACACACCAAATTAGAAGTTGGTACTTCGCTTATTTTTCAAGATATCCATCTCACAACGTTCAGACATACATGGTGGCGGCCATCTTGGATTTTGACGTGGCGACCCAATTTTCAACAGCGTTCTTCCATATGGCGAGATACACCCACACACCAAATTAGAAGTTGGTACTTCGCTTATTTTTCAAGATATTCATCTCACAAGGTTCGGACATACATCGCGGTGGCCATCTTGGATTTTGATGGGGCGACCCAATAGATACACCCACACACCAGATTAGACGTTTGTACTTCGCTTATTGTTCGAGATATTTCGCTCACAAGTTTCAGACATATATATGGTGGCGGCCATCTTGGATTTTGACGTGGCGACCCAATTTTCAATAGCGTTCTTCCTTATGCCTAGATACACCCACACACCAGATTAGAAGTTGGTACTTCGCTTATTTTTCAAGATATGCAGGTTACAAGGTTCAGACATACATGGCATCAGACATACATGGCGGCGGCCATCTTGGATTTTGACGTGGCGACCAAATTTTAAACAGCCTTCTTGCTTGTGCCTAGATACACCCACACACCAGATTAGAAGTTGGTACTTCGCTTATTTGTCAAGATATTCATCTCACAAGGTTCAGACATACTTGGCGGCGGCCATCTTGGATTTTGACGTGGTGCCCCAATTTTCAATAGCGTTCTTCCTTATGCCTAGATACACCCACACACCAGATTAGAAGTTGGTACTTCGCTTATTTTTCAAGATATGCAGGTTACAATGTTCAGACATACATGGCATCAGACATACATGGCGGCGGCCATCTTGGATTTTGACGTGGGTTGCACCCACACACCAAATTCGAATGCGGTCCTTCGCTTACGCACGCACGCACGCACGGGCGGACACACGGACGGAGGGGAAAGCCATAGTCCCCCTTTCGTTCAGCTGAGCGACGGGGGACAATAAAATGTAGGTGTGCATCACTGCTCCATTATATAAGATTCATCCTGGAGGATAGATTGCGATATATTGAGGAGACGGTGTAATAAGCATGGAGGTCAGGATAAATTACACAAGAAAGGTCACGTAACCTGCGCGAGCTCAGGAGTTAATCTTTTCATTTTCTGTGCTGTTTGCTTTTCGCTGCACAATTTTTACTGCGCCTTCAATAATGCCATTCGATCGATGCACTTGTCCATTCCATGACAAATTATTTATTTCTTCAGAGGGGGTGAAAATATTTAGTTGTTGATTTGCATCCTGATGAGATGTTTGGGTGGAAAACCCCACTGGAAACTTTCTCTAAGATACTCCGCACATGGAGGAATGGTGATACCTGACGATGCTCTTCGTCAGGTACGGAAGTTATACATGTTGTGGTTGTACCCTTGCCTTGACTCATGTGGATGTGAAATATCCCAGGGTATTCACATGTGTGCCAATTCCAAGGAGAAACTGTGAATGGTCTCTTGAGCGCATGTTAAGGATGAGGTCCACCATCGTCCTGCCGAATTGGCGTATTTCTCAGGTATATCCACTCTTGTATTTGTAGAACAAAAGATTCCCTATGCATTGATCTCTCAGTAAATAAAGCAGAAAAATGACCAGGTTTTGCAATTGACAAATTGTGAATTAAACTCATACATGAACTTGATAGAGCGCATGCCTCCGCCAGGCTCACCAGTTTGATTTGTATCCCACTGTTAGGCCGGATCTGGATTCGTACTTGAACCAAAGTCAAATCGGCTTGTTCTTGTCACCGAACCAACTCATCCACCAAGTTTAGTCATAACTCGTCCATAACTTTCAAAAAAATATGTTATATATATCGCTTTTCGCCCGATCTCTCAATGGTGAAGAATCACTTACAAAATTTTATAATTCTCGTGTCTAAATCCATATTCAGATGTTCACAAAAATGGATTCAATTTGTCCTTGTCACACACCCAACCTGTCCACCAAGTTTCATCCAAATCCGTCCACAACTTTTTGAGATATCCTGACATGTATAGTTTTTGGCCCGATCTCCCAATGATGAAGAATCACTTACAAAATTTTATAATTTTCGTGTCTAAATCCATATTCAGATGTTCACAAAAATGGAATCAATTTGTCCTTGTCACACACCCAACCTGTCCACCAAGTTTCATCCAAATCCGTCCACAACTTTTTGAGATATCCTGACATGTATAGTTTTTGGCCCGATCTCCCAATGATGAAGAATCACTTAAAAAATTCTCTTAGCCGAATCCGGATCCGGATCCGGGTCGTCACCAAAATCTAATCATTTCGTCCTTATCACATATCCAACCTCTCCGCAAAATTTAGTCCGAATCTGTCCACAACGTTTTGAGATATCTTGTTGACAGACAAACAGACAAACAAACAGCGGTGAAAACATGACCTCCGTTCACCTTCGGTGGTGGAGGTAGAAAGTCTCAAGCAGTTGCAAATTCTTACTTTGATCGTTTCATTTTTAACACAAAACATTTCTTTTGGAAGTTTTCGGCTCAGAGCAAACATACTTACATCAATGTGCGTTCAGGAATTGCTTAAGGCATGACGGACTGTCTTGAGGTGTCAAGGACTCTAGGGATAGCATGATTCACCAAGGGAAGCAAGAATAGAGCCTGAAAGCCTTGGACACTGGTCTTCACTTCCCAGGGTCATTTCCACCATCCAAGACAGTCACAAGACCTGCATGCAGTGAGAATGGAACGCTGAGTTGGGAGGACCGAGGAGAAGGAAACTGATTTAAAAACTGGAGAAGTCAACACCGCTTAGCCTTGGTCAACATGTGGTGAGCAGATGGAACTCCAAAGAATAAGCTAGAGGAATTTGACTGCGTCACCAATATGCCTCCGCATAGTCCCTGCCCATGACAACGGGTCGATGCCCTCTTTGGCTGTCCTAAAAATAAACAAATTTGATTTAAACCCCTTAAGCTGTTCGCAAGTATCACATTTTGACCAGACATGACAGGTTTCACAACGATCGGTGAAGTGGTTTTGGAGAAGGTATAAAAAATAATATCGTCTTTCAAGCTAATATGGCTGCCAAACCACGTGACATATGACATCAAAAAATATACACTCTGCATATGCATGGGTAGGGGATGACGTTTGTGAAGCATCGTGTTGATTGGATAAGTTTCGTTTTTCTATCCAAGATGGCTGCCAAAACACGTGACCTACGACGTCATCATTTTCAAACTATATGCAGCAATGGAGTTAGATGACATTTGGTAAAGTTTCACATCGATAAAGTAAGCGGTTTCTGAGATATAATTATTTCATATTTTCCTTCAATCCAATATGGCCGCCATACCATGTGAGCAATGATGTTTTCGTGACCATATTTGAATCGCCATGCCTAGTCAATGACACACGTAAAGTTTTGAGTCAATGGATTCGGTGTTTTTTTTTTTTTTTTTTTTTTTTTTTTGTATACAAGATCGAGGCTCGTGAAAGAGCGAACATTAATCACACAGAAAGACAAACAGACACACAAAACAAATAACATCGGGAGCGGTAGTCAAGATGGGGAGAGAGGGGGAAGGACACAAACACAACATTTGAGAGCAGGGACCGAGAGACATGGAGACATCGAGAGATCTGTGGGAGGGAGAGGGCTTTGGGGGGAGGCATGTGAAGGGGGGGGGGGGTGGGGGGAAGGGGAAGGGGAAGGGAAGGGGAAGGGAAGGGTTTGGGAGAAGATGTTTAAAAAAAAAGGTTTTAGGTTAAATCCAATATGGCTGCCAAACCATGTGATCTATGATGCCATAAATTTAATGTTTCAATACAAATGGGTCAGAGATCATGTGCATGTAATTTAATATTTTTAAAACATTCGATTAAAACATTTATGGCTGGTATACCACTTCATGGACGATGTTATCATTATCATGTTTTTGTTCCCCATTGGGAGTACTTGACAATTTGCCAAGTTTCAAAATTTTCCATTCAGCGGTTTCCGAGAATTTAAAAAAAAATTATTTGCGCTGAATCTAAGATGGCTGCCATAACACGTGATCGATGACGTCACAGTTATCATAAACACCTTTTGCATGGGCGTCACTCCTACTCTGAAAGTTTTGTCTCAATCGGACGTGTAGTCGCTGCAGAAAAACGAGGTTTAGCCCGTACGGACTGACGGACAGACTACCCGAAAACGTAAAGTCTCCTGCCACCTTCGGGGGCGGGGGCGAAAAAATATTGACAGCCAAAGAAAAGGGAGCAAAGCCCAACTCTATGGAAGCTCATTTCCCAAATCTATGGAATAGTGTTCAAAGGATACATCGACTTAATTGTCTAAGGTGATGAACTATCAGGAATATAAAGCCACCTTGGACAAACGTATCATGGGTACTCATCAGATATTCATTGGATGGGGAATATTGGCAACAAAGTTTTATTGCAGGATAAAGAAAACAATATATTTGGAAACATTCTTCAAGCACGATGTATAAATGTGACAAAAACTTACGGAAGAATGAACACGAAAACATGAGGGAGCAGCAGGACGTACAAACTCTTCATGCTGTTTTGCAGAGGCCAGCTCACTACCTGCAGACAACATAATTGTACATGCACCGTGGCGTAACGGAAAAATATATCATCTGGGGGCAATATTTCTCAATAACAAAGTCTGCAGTTTCAAAATGTGGGGCTTGTTGCAATGTCAATAAAACCTATATTTAATATAAAGGAAGAGACTTCTCGCTCTGTGCCTTTATGAAATTTTCAAATATTATGTACCGTCTTTTCATTGTGAAATCTGAGACTTTTGACATGAACCGGTTGGTCTTGGGATGTTGGAGTTCAGTGTGAACATCAGTTTGAGGCAGGGAAGCTCTTTCAGTGCCCACTCGTGTTTATCATGGTGATGGAGCAGGTAAGCAGGATGAGGAACATGAGGGGTAGAGTGGGGAGGATGTTATATAAGGGGACAATCTGGCTGTTGCGGTGGAGAGTAGGTGGGAGATGCAGGAAGTACTGGGGGAGTCGAAGGAGGCATTTGAGAAACATGGGCTGAAAATGAGTATGGATAAGATGGAGGTGATGTGGGTCGGGCAGGAGAGAAAATAAATTAATTTCAGGTTGGAGGAGAAGGAGATCAGACAAGGAAATAGGTTTGAGCATCTGGGTGGAACAGTGACAGGGGATGGTAAGTCAGAGGCAGAGGGGAGTAAGAGGATCCAGGTGGGTGGGAATACGTGGAGGAGGGTGGAGGGAGTAATGGCAGATATAAATATTTCAAGGGAATTGAAAGGGAAAGTTTTGGTGACTCGGTGGCACTGACAGAGAGACAGCAACAGAGGCTGCAGGTCTGCAATAAGAACTGGAGTTAGATGTCGGGCAATGGGGACAGGTGGGAGGAGGACAGGTGGGAGGGACAGGTGGGAGGAGGGATCCCCGGCGCTGTCCGGCAATGCCAGACACCCTTGCTGACACACACACACACACACACACACACACACACACACACACACACACACACACACACACACACACACACACACACACACACACACACACACACACACACACCAACGGTTCCAAAAGAAATGGACAACTTTGGTTGTTAACATATTTAGTACCACAAATGATACGATTATACCCATTGATTTTATGATACAGAAACTCATAAATTGTGGGATTGTGGGAGTGAAGAGGGTGGATAGAAGGAGGGTGGATTAACTGAGGGGGAAGATTGATGCGCAGATTAGCTTGATGGGGAAATTGGTCACATTCCAGCAGAAGTGGGCTGCACATTTGGTGCAGATGGAGGAAGAGAGAATGGCAAAGAGTGGATAGGTTGAGGGAACAAGGTAGGAGGAAATGAGGTAGACCGGTGTTGAGATGGGAGGATTGTGTGAAGACGGATATCAATAAGGTGTGGGTGGTTGGGGGTGGAGAAAGCTGGTGAGGACGGTGGAAGTGGATGCTTATTGAAGTCGACGCAGGGCAGAATGTTGGCATGGTTGGACCTCACCCCTCATAAAGGTAAGATAAGAGGAGGTGAAGAAAAAGAAGATATATACATAAATGGTATAAGAATGGGGCAGTTGGTATTATCGTTTTTTTTTTTAAAGAAAAAGTCAGATTATACCATTTACTTTGTAAAGCTAATGCTGGGAAATACGCGGTCAAGTTGTCCAAGAAGGAAACAAAAAAACAAGAACTAGAACGGCACTCAGTAGAGAGCATACCTCCACCTGGTTGGCCATATCACTCAAAGGTGAAGAATCACTTGAAAAATTCTACGAGCTGCATCCGGATCCGGATCTTCACCAAAATTGAATCGATTCTTCCTTGTCACACACACAACCTGTGCAACAAGTTTCGTCCAAATCCATCCATAACCTTTTGAGATAGCCTGCTATGTATTGTTTTTGGCCCTGTCTCCCAATGGTGAAGAATCACTTGTACAAAATTAAATAATTCTCATATCCGAATCCATATTCAGATTTTCACCAAAATCTAAATGAATCGTCCTTGTCAGACACCGAACCGGTCCACCAAGTTTCGTCCAAATCCGTCCAAAACTTTTTGAGATATCCTGCTATGTATCGTTTTTGGTCCTTTTGCCCAATGGTGAAGAATCAGCTAAAAAAATTTATAGTAGCCGGATCCGAATCCGGATCTTCACCAAAATCTAATCATTTTGTCCTTGTCACATACGCTACATGTCTCCAAAATTTCGTTCGAATCCGTCCACAACTTTTTGAGATATTTTGTTCACAAACGGACAGACAGACAAAGGGGTGAAAACATAACCCCCATGCACCTTTGGTGGCAGAGGTAATAAGCACACCTACCCACTCAACCTTACATATACAACTAGTACAGCACTCGGTGGAGCGCATACCTCAGCCAGGCTGCAAACAGTGTAAGTGTTGTATCCCACTGATAGGCCGGATCTGGATTGGGATCTGAACCAAAATCTATTTGGCTTGTTCTTGTCACCTATCTTGAGGGGACGGGGTTGGGTGGGGGTCCGGACTGAGATGAGGTGGTGTGGGAAGAGGGAGGGGACAGGTGGGAGGAGGGATCCCCGGCGCTGTCTGGCATTGCCAGATACCCTTGCTGACACTGACACAGTGACACACACACACACACACACACACACACACACACACACACACACACACACACACACACACACACACACACACACACACACACACACACACCAACGGTTCCAAAAGAACTGGACAACTTTGGTTGTTAATATATTTAGTACCACAAATGATACAATTATACCCATTGATTTTATGATACAGAAACTCATAAAGTTTTCTTTATTTCAGGTCTGTTGGTTTAATGTAAAATAAAATGGCGACACCACAGGAGAAAGCTCAGTGCATCGAATGGTTGAAGGAGACAAGATCCGACATGCAAGTTCAGAATAATTTCCGTACAAGGTATGGAAGGAATCCGCCATCGCAGGCTAGTATCAGAGGGTGGTACGAGCAGTAACCCCAAAGATGCATGGCTTGAGGGCTTCTTTGGGAAATTCAATGGTGCCGGGTCCATTGGACCCGAGCCATGCATCCCAGAGACTGGAAGTTGTCAGACACAGAAAAGTACTGGTCGACCAAGCACAAGTGCATCAGATGTTGAACATGTCCGTGAATCATTTCAACAAAGTCTCAGAAAATCAATCCGACGTGCATCCACAGAGCTGGGACTACAAATCCCCACTGTACACAGGATTTTGCATAAAAGTCTGAATCTTTGTGCCTACAAGGTGCAGATTCTGCAGGAACTCAAACCAAATGATGGGGCCAAATGCAGTTCCCGCTGCCTCTCCTGGTTTACCGGTGGAGTTCTCTGCATGGTCGGTCCCAGCACGAGAGCGCGAGTGAGAAGGACAAGGGAACAAGAGAGAAAAAGGTGAAAAGCTAAGGCAAGAGATGAGGGCAAGCGAGCAAGGGTGGAGGGCAAGAAGAAGAGAGTCCAGGGCAAGGAGAAGAACGAGGTCCGGGCACGAAGGGATCCAAAACGAGAGAGGGCCAAAATGCCGGCCAACCGGCCAGCTTTTTCCACATGCGAAATTTGCATTTAAGTTTATTTAAATTATACAATGGACTACAAAATGTAAACGTTTCATGATATTTGTTATATTATATCACCTTTATCTATCAATATTGTTGAAATGAAGATTAAATAGCTGTATGTTTAAATATGTTGAAAAAGTCAAAACTTTACATGGGGTGTACTTACTTTTTCACGTGACTGTATATATATATATATATATATATATATATATATATATATATATATATATATGTATATATATATATATATATATATATATATATATATATATATATATATATATATATATATATGTATGTATATATATATATATATGTATGTATATATATATATATATATATATATATATATATATATATATATATATATATATATATATATATATATATATATATATATATATATATATACATTGTTACGCAACCGTGATTAACACCACAGTTACGGATGGCCGATTGCGAGACTTTACACTCCCGAGGCGAAAACTCAATAGCGGATTCCAATCAAGCACAAACGCGCGGAATGGCGGGACACAGCGAAGGCTCCGCAACCTTACCTATTAAAATCAAACACCCAGGAAACTGCGTTCAGATATATACAAAAATAATACAAGGATTTATTAAATAAAAGCAAAGACAGTGACAAAGCAACGCCGGTAAATCTAATATCCTAGATCGGGACGTCCCCACACGACTGACAGCAAACACAAAACGAGGGAGATGAATTACGAAAAGAATACGTCACGTCGTTCAAAATGTACGCGGATGCGGGCTTATCTTGTCTGTCTTTTCGTCGTCTTTGTGGCGGCCGTCCAACACCGCTCCTTTCGGCCCGATCGCACACCACGAGGTCCCTCGCTCCAAGTCCCACAAGGCCGAGCACCACGCACCAAAAAGCACCATGCGTCGACGATCTCCAACGCGGGCACAACTCCAGAACCAAGAGGAATGGCGAAAAGGAGGAGAGAGCGCGCAGGTGCAACTGCACGCCTCGTCCTTCCAACTCGCTCCGGGACTGGTCTCGCCTGCACTCGGTTCAGCGCGCCTCCGAACTGCTCTGCTCTCAACTTACACCGGGATTGCTAGCAGCCAACTGCCAACGAACTGCGCGCCTCCGAACTGCTCTGCTCTCAACTTACACCGGGATTGCCAGCAGCCAACTGCCAACGAACTGCCCTTGCCAACTCTCCGTGCCAACTCTCCGTGCCAACTCTCCACGAACTCTCTACGAACTGCTGTAATGGCATCCGACCGTCGCTAATATCTCTGGCCGATGACGTCACATTGGCGCACTCCTCAGCCAATCAAAAGCCTCCCAACTCGCCGGCTCGCCCAGGTCACGCCCTCTGCACAACCACTCCACTCTCCCGTCCGCGACCCCGCGGTCCTTGTGTTATAACACGTGCCAGGCGAGGTTTGTAGGCCTTGGAGGTGTAAACGGTGGCGGCCAATTGTGGCGGTGTTTTTGGCCTGGTTTCCTGTCCATTTGTTCCGAAGTCATTGTCAGGGAAAGGAATTATTTAATGTTGCGCTAAGGACCTAACTAATGTTTATGTGGTTTGCAGTGCCATAATGGACAAGGGTTTGACTACTAGGTGAGACTCACAGGGGCGTTACCTTTAATCCCTCACTATTTAACACTCGAACCTCCAGGTAGATCCACAATCATACATCTTCCCCCGACAAACGCCTAAACATCAAGAACTTATTACATGTAGAGTCCCTGTCACGACAGCCGAATACCTACCTATTCAGATCTACCTAGCTCTAGATGTTGCTCTACCAACTTCATAACACAGCCCCCCCCCTGGAACCGTAGCTCCTGCAAGGTTCACCGCAGGCGCTACCATTCCAGCCTTAACACTTACTGTCACACACTTAATTAACCTATGAAATAAATCAGGAAGGGCTGTGGGAAGTGAGTCGGACTACCTACCTACACTTCCTTAACATGCTGAACCCCTTAACCATCATGCAAGTATGTACATTTTCTTCGTTGTTCCTGTGGAGGGAGGAAACAAACAACACACAACACTAACTTAACCACAAAACTTAACCATCTTTCCAAAACTCAAAACTCTATCCTTTGTACATACCCCGGTCTACAGACCGCGTCCCCCGGTGGATGCCACAAGACACAACCTTACCTGCGGGGCCATCCCCAATGCATCCCCCTAAATTTTCACGGGCCCTGTCCAGATGTTACAGGTGAGTGACACGGCTCGGTGGATTTCGCCCACATTCATGCAACACAGACCCCTTAACCACTCATTCTCATTCCATAGGTCATCAAGGCATTTCAAAAATCAACAAAGCACTTATTTCAATACAACCCCTGCAGGACCATGGCATTGATGTCATTCACGTGTGTGTGCATTCCTCAACTAGGCAGCGGGGAGGTACCGCACAAAAATATGGTGGGGGCGCATCAGGCTGTGGTGCCCGCAGTCCCAAAAACAAGTCAACCGACTTACAAGTTCATTGCCCCCCCCCCCTTTTACCTCTTGGCCCCGTGACAGCCCAACAGCCCCTTTTCGCCGTTACCTCGCCGGTGAGGGTCTCCACACACACCAGGCTCCTTTGCCTCCTGCTTTCGCGCAGCAACACGGGTCACCGGGGGACTTCCTCACCCCGCGGCGCCCAACCAGACCCTCCACCGACGAGCTCCAATTTCCAGTTACCACCGGCTGCCAGGGGTAATTGCTGCAGAGGGGGGCCCGCAGGCATCGCTCCTCAGAGCTTGCTCTGTACCTGCGGACACACACACCTTCCCCACCCACAAGACCCCAAAACACACTTCCTCCCCCGCTGCCATTCACTTCTCCACACAACTCAGCACAATTCAGTACAATTCTTGGTGTAAAAGGTGTTACAAGGCTTGCCATGGCCTGCCACATGTGAAATCCCCCAGTTCACATTTAAACCATCACACATTTCCAAAAGCACATTTCCAAAAGCACAAGTATCGCCCCTCATTATCTCCAATAATCATCACTCACTCTCCAGGTTCCACTCTCACGACCACATCAAAACACCTAACCACAATACAAAAACATACGCCACCCACAAGACACTGTGGCTCCCATTCCATCCCCTCACCGGCCATGTCATCACTCTCACCCGCCTCCCAACTCCAATTTACATGTCCCCAATTTCCCAAAGCAAATCCTGAAGCCTGGGACAGTACTCCTTAAAACACTCACCTCAAGTGCAGGTAGTTGCAGGTTGGTCAGGTCCAAAGTGCAATCCACCCATACAATTCCCAAAATTTCACATTGGGCCTACCAAATACTTCCAAATTTCTCTTTTGTCCCCACTACACTGGCAGGTATGTGGATCCGCATCCAACGGTGATCATCACTATACAACTACCTGTGGCCACGACAGCTCTGCACCCCTACCGTGCAAGGGTCACCGGGACAAGGTGAGCAGTCAAAACGCCAACATGGCCCATGAGTGTCCATAAGGGCGCGACCCACCATCCATCCTTCGGCCCCCCCTGCGAGGAACACAGCTGCAGCAGCCCCAGCTGGCCAATGTGGTGAGCACTTGCTGCCACAACACACACTACCGCACACACAACCTCGGCCCTGGGGGGCACGGTCGCAGTGCGTGGCATCCCTACAGCCACGTCCCCTGCACCTCCCCATCATCCCCCAGTCCGACTACAGAACTGCAGCCCCCCCAGTGCTCACCCACACTTGACCACACCAAGGTCCAGTCAACAGCCATGCTCCACCAGGAGACCCACCCAGAAGACATGGTCCACACACCTCGGACACGCACAGCACCACGTTGACCCTCAGGCTACACAACTACATCCCCATCATCCCGCGTCCCAAATATCAGCACAGTTGCCCCCGCAACCAGTTGAAAGCTGTGTCTTGCTACCCTATTAATTTCATCACAGCCTCCAACACTTTGGTCTACACACCTGAATCAATAATGGCGTCACTGTACAGTGTCCACCATGGCATTTCAAAATCCACCCTTAAATTTGCATCTAACCCACAGATTACCCATGCCAACCATTTGTCACATTTCACTAACCTCACCAAAGAAGGATGCTTTGCCATACACATGCCAGCCGAGCATGGCCCATATGCTCGGCTCGTTACACATCTCCCGATTCACATCCCCATGGCTCTCTTCCCAACCCGAGAGTCCATAAATCATAACGGAGCATCTGTGGAAGGTCACTCACACCATCACGTTCCACAGATGCCCCAATGGTTGTCCGGCAGGCTATCTCCATCCCTGTCCATTCGGTTTGACCCGCGTCCATCGACCAACACGGCATGGCAGGTCATCACATGCCAGTTGTCCCAAAGTCTCAGGGAGAGGGTGTCAGGTCGCATGCCCGGGTGATCACTACATCAGGCCCAAGCTGGCCATCTGCGGTGCCACCACCAAAGCGCGACCCACAACACCTCCCCCTAGTGGTCCTCAATAAATGCCAACCCAGGCTTGAGAAACCACCTCGGACCCCACTGGAGGTCTTGACCCCCACCAGGGTCCGGTGACCCTGCCGGCCCGAGCCACCAGCTCGGACGGCGCCCCGACGGACAAGGGACGCCACACGCCACCAGACCCCCCGTGGGACCCAGGTCGTACCTCGACACCCAAGGCTGGACCCCACGTCCAAATCTCGCCATCACAGCCCCCCAGCTGGCTGGCATACCCAAATTTTGAAAGGGGCAACTTTTGCCCGAGGCCATCACCCATGACCTCTCCATATCCAGATCCCGCAGCCCGGGGACCAATCCCCACCATGGCTGCTCCAAATCAATTTCCCATTGTAATTTTATTTTAAATTTTCTTTTACAAATTTTCATTCCCACTGCCAAACCGCAGCTGCAGGGAACAACCTCTACCACCGGTTGTTCTGCCCCTCCCTGCAGTTGATCCAAATTCCCTAGAGGGACCAAATCTCCAGAAGCTCTATCTCCCGATCCTCCAAGATCCAAATCCAGCCCGGAGCCAACACACTCCCCCAACTGGTTGTCCAATTTTGGAGCCTCTGTTTCCAAATAGCAGTGTACAGTGAGCGTCCCCTCGGTCATTCCAACCACCTCCTCGGACCAACTCATCTCATCACCCAGGCTCCTTTGGGCCTGAACAAGCTCTACCTCCATGGGACTGTCACAGGTCTCCAGCCGCTGGATCAAATCATCCTCATCATCATCATCATTACAAATCATTCCTGGCCCCGCCAGGCTTTGATCAATATCCCCAATAAATACCCGGTCCGGCTCTATCGCATGGACCCCCAAAAACTCTACCCCCTCTTGCTCCGCACCACCGCCCTGGTGCTGCACAATTCCAAATTCATCCCCCGGTTGGGGTGTTGTGACATCCACACGGTCCCGATAAACAACCAGGCCAGAATGTGGGAAACATTCCCCTTTCAATCCATTAATTTGGTCACTCATGTCCTTCAGTCCTTCCCTCCATTCCTTCCCCTGCGACTCCATTTTATTTTCCATCCCTTCAACTTGTTCCTCCAATCGATCACTCATTCCCTTCATTCCTTCCCTACATTCCTTCCCCTGGGACTCCATTTTTCTTTCCATTCCTTCAATTTTGTCATTCAATTCCCAACTGGCTCGCTCACTATCGGCCCTCTGAGCATTTATTAAATTTACTATGGTCTGGAGATCTATCGGGGCCGTCCCAGCGGCTGGGGAAGTTCCAACGCTATCCTCCATATCCCCCATTTCCGGCTCACTCCCGACGCTGACGGAAGCCTCACTGCGTACCTCCAACTCGTCCATCTCCGACATCCGCCTTCCGGAAGATTGTTTCCCGCGCGCGTATTTCTTTTAATTCCAGTAACACAATTTAAATTTGACGAAGACGCGATATCGCGCTCCGTATGCCCAATTGATTATTAAATTTCTCCGCCTCGACTATAAAAATTTTGCGTTCGAACGTCGGGCGCAATGTACGCCCGACCGTGTCGATGTCTCGCCGCGGACAAAAAAAATTTGTCCAACGGGTTCGAATCCTACACTCCTGACACCACTTGTTACGCAACCGTGATTAACACCACAGTTACGGATGGCCGATTGTGAGACTTTACACTCCCGAGGCGAAAACTCAATAGCGGATTCCAATCAAGCACAAACGCGCGGAATGGCGGGACACAGCGAAGGCTCCGCAACCTTACCTATTAAAATCAAACACCCAGGAAACTGCGTTCAGATATATACAAAAATAATACAAGGATTTATCAAATAAAAGCAAAGACAGTGACAAAGCAACGCCGGTAAATCTAATATCCTAGATCAGGACGTCCCCACACGACTGACAGCAAACACAAAACGAGGGAGATGAATTACGAAAAGAATACGTCACGTCGTTCAAAATGTATGCGGATGCGGGCTTATCTTGTCTGTCTTTTCGTCGTCTTTGTGGCGGCCGTCCAACACCGCTCCTTTCGGCCCGATCGCACACCACGAGGTCCCTCGCTCCAAGTCCCACAAGGCCGAGCACCACGCACCAAAAAGCACCATGCGTCGACGATCTCCAACGCGGGCACAACTCCAGAACCAAGAGGAATGGCGAAAAGGAGGAGAGAGCGCGCAGGTGCAACTGCACGCCTCGTCCTTCCAACTCGCTCCGGGACTGGTCTCGCCTGCACTCGGTTCAGCGCGCCTCCGAACTGCTCTGCTCTCAACTTACACCGGGATTGCTAGCAGCCAACTGCCAACGAACTGCGCGCCTCCGAACTGCTCTGCTCTCAACTTACACCGGGATTGCTAGCAGCCAACTGCCAACGAACTGCCCTTGCCAACTCTCCGTGCCAACTCTCCGTGCCAACTCTCCACGAACTCTCTACGAACTGCTGTAATGGCGTCCGACCGTCGCTAATATCTCTGGCCGATGACGTCACATTGGCGCACTCCTCAGCCAATCAAAAGCCTCCCAACTCGCCGGCTCGCCCAGGTCACGCCTTCTGCACAACCACTCCACTCTCCCGTCCGCGACCCCGCGGTCCTTGTGTTATAACACGTGCCAGGCGATGTTTGTAGGCCTTGGAGGTGTAAACGGTGGCGGCCAATTGTGGCGGTGTTTTTGGCCTGGTTTCCTGTCCATTTGCTCCGAAGTCATTGTCAGGGAAAGGAATTATTTAATGTTGCGCTAAGGACCTAACTAATGTTTATGTGGTTTGCAGTGCCATAATGGACAAGGGTTTGACTACTAGGTGAGACTCACAGGGGCGTTACCTTTAATCCCTCACTATTTAACACTCAAACCTCCAGGTAGATCCACAATCATACATCTTCCCCCGACAAACGCCTAAACATCAAGAACTTATTACATGTAGAGTCCCTGTCACGACAGCCGAATACCTACCTATTCAGATCTACCTAGCTCTAGATGTTGCTCTACCAAATTCATAACACAATGTATATATATATATATATATATATATATATATATATATATATATATATATATATATATATATATATATATATATATATATATATATATATATATATATATATATATATATATCTTATAATAGCCGTAGATGATTCTGTCTGTCTGTCTGTCTATCTGTTGGGTGTCTGTCCGGGGTGTGGCTTACTCGGTTTGCAGAGTAGCTCCACCCATAGCTCCACCCATTCTGGGAGTGGCTATAAACAAATATCCACCATTTTATTAACTCGCATAGCTTTGAGTCCTGTTTTGTAGGCCCGTGGTGTCTTGCTCTCCCCCAGTTTTATTTCAAATCAAATTCGATAAATCATTTCATTTTTCACAGTCGCTAACATAGTTTTAGACTCGGTTGAAAAAAAACGGGAAGAAAATCCGATGAAAGTTGCCGTTTATAGAACGAAATGAATTCTCAAAGGCCTGTAACTTCAAGGCCATTGAGTCTCTCTCACGCCTTTATCTCCAATCTAACTCACCATATGATTTCATTTTTATCGATTGTTTTACTTTTAGACTCGGTGTCAGCAATAATTGAGAACAATCCACACACGCGGGAAAATGCAGAGATATATTTTTTAAAATCGCGTCATGGTGTATCATACACCGCCCAACATGACACCGCCGGCAATGTGTCGATATATATTAAAAATTCGCTTTTGCTTTTCCGTTATGATATATTACTATTTCGTTTGATGATAGTCGTCACAAAAACGTCAACAATGATGCCGACATATATTTCTTCGTTTTTATTTCATTCAACATATTAGCCGGAAGTAAAATATGTTTCAGGAAATTACCGAGAGATATTTCTTCGTTTTTTTTATTAGTTATGTGCGCATACACTTTAAATAGGTTTATTTGAAATCTTTAATTTTCCACAAACATTCCACACACGCGGGAAAATGCAGAGATATATTTTTTAAAATCGCGTCATGGTGTATCATACACCGCCCAACATGACACCAACGGCAATGTGTCGATATCTATTTTAAATTCGATATATCATTTCATTTTTCACAGTCGCTAACATAGTTTTAGACTCGGTTGAAAAAAAACGAGAAGAAAATCCGATGAAAGTTGCCGTTTATAGAACGAAATGAATTCTCAAATGCCTGTAACTTCAAGGCCATTGAGTCTTCTCACGCCTTTATCTCCAATATAACTCACCATCATGGTTTTAGACTCGGTGTCAGCAACGCGGGAAAACGCAGAGATATATTTTTAAAAATACACCATATCACCGCCCAACAGCCAACAAGTATCATACACCGCCCAACATGACACAGACGTCAACATTTCGACATTATCGCTTTTTCTTTAAACCGAGCCGAACCGAATAAACCGAGTGAATTCACCGTTTACCTTTGGTGACAGTCGTCACAAAACGACATATATTTCTTCGTTTTTATTTCATTCAACATTTTTAGCCGGAAGTAAAATTACCGAGAAATTACCGAGTTCAGGAAATTACCGAGACATATTTCTTCGTTTTTTTATTTATTAGTTATTTGCGCATACACTTTAAATAGGTCTATTTGAAATATTAAATTTTCACAATGTAATTTACTTGCCATTTGTCATTTGATAATTATGAGACACTTCCTATTGAGGATCGTGACAATTCATGCGGTGCGTGGAAACTTCCATTTCCAAAATGGATGAAGAACGCAGACCTGAACAGGATGCAGCTAGAAAACGAATGAGAAGGGCGAACGAGTCCGTCGTCGAACGTCAATGCAGACTTGAACAGGATGCAGCCAGAAAACGAATGAGACGGGAGAACGAGTCCGTCGACGAACGTCAATGCAGACTTGAACAGGTTGCAGCAAGAAAACGAATGAGACAGGAGAACGAGACAGTTGAGGAACGTGAACACCGACTCGCACAGGATGCTGCTGCAACAACGATGAGGAGGGAGAACGAGACCCTCGACGAACGTGAACACAGACTCGCACAGGATGCTGCTGCAACAACGATGAGGATGGAGAACGAGACCCTCGACGAACGTGAACACAGACTCGCACAGGATGCTGCTGCAACAACGATGAGGAGGGAGAACGAGACCCTCGACGAACGTGAACACAGACTCGCACAGGATGCTGCTGCAACAACGATGAGGAGGGAGAACGAGACCCTCGACGAACGTGAACACAGACTCGCACAGGATGCTGCTGCAACAACGATGAGGAGGGAGAACGAGACCCTCGACGAACGTGAACACAGACTCGCACAGGATGCTGCTGCAACAACGATGAGGAGGGAGAACGAGACCCTCGACGAACGTGAACACAGACTCGCACAGGATGCTGCTGCAACAACGATGAGGTGCGAGAACGAGACCGTCGATGAACGCCAACACAGACTCGCACGGCATGCTGAGCAACAAAGACGTTGGAGTGCTCAGCAAACATATACAACCGCAGCCATAATGAATCCGGCCGAAGTATCCGATAATATTGTTCAAGAGCATAAATGCGGTCCAATGACGTCACCATGTGTGTACTGTTCTGCACACCATTTCACAAATGAATCAACAGGACAAGGGGATGGATTTACACTGTGTTGTTCCAAGGGAAAAGTTAAATTGCCTCCACTATTTGCCGTACCTACTCGACTGCAACAACTTTATCAGGGTGACGATGGAAAATGTCGCAACTTCCGAGACAATATCCGGAATTACAATTCGGCATTAGCTTTTGCATCAATGGGTGCTCAGATCTCATCTCCTCCAGGAAATGGACCATACTGTTTCAAAATCCACGGTCAAATTTACCATCGCTGTGGTCCATTACATCCATCACATGTACATGAACAAGCACAATTTGCACAATTATTTATTTTGGATACAGCTCAAGCTACAAAGGAATGTATGAATCGACCTGAGAATCACAGATGTTTGCAAGAATTGATGGCAGAACTGCACAACATACTATCTGACGTTAATCCTTATGTCACATGTTACAAGACTATGTTCGAGCGTGAACAGGAAGAAATCAGGAAAGCTGTCCTTGAAGATCGCCTCCCTTCTACCTTGGAAATGCATTTTCGTCGACTGTGTGCAGACGACCAAAGACGTTACAACATACCAACTGCTGATGAAATTGCTGCTGTCTTCGTTAGTGGACAAGATGGTGAACCACCTGCAAACAGGGATTTCCAGGTTCATTTGCATGACCAGGGCTTACACAATCTCTCTCCACTTTCCTCTCACATTGATCCCATGACATATCCCATTCTCTTTCCACATGGCGAGCCTGGATGGATGATAAACATGCCTCACCAGCGACAGACTGCGGTTCGAAACAAGGTAACTCATCGTGAATTCTATGCCTACCGACTGGCTATTCGAAATGAATTCAGCACTATCCATTGTTCGGGGAAATTGTTCCAGCAGTATGTTGTCGACGGATATTGCAAGGCAGAAGCAAATCGACTGCAATACTTCAAACAAAATCAGGAAACCCTTAGAGCCATGGAATACAGAGGACTACTGGACCACGTCCAGAACGTTGCTGCTGATAACCAACGTCCTGTCGGTCGTATCGTCATTTTGCCGTCGAGTTTTGCAGGGAGTCCCAGAGCTATGCAGCAGAACTACCAAGATGCTATGGCCATTGTTCGCAAATTCGGAAAACCAGATCTTTTCATCACGTTCACGTGTAATCCAAAATGGACAGAGATACAAGAAAACATCGGCCAACACCAACGAGCTGAAGGCAGACCAGATTTAGTGGCACGCGTGTTTCATCTGAAATTAAAAGAGTTAATCGACGATATAACGAAGAAGCACGTGTTGGGCAAAGTACGTGCATTTCTCTACGTCGTCGAGTATCAGAAGCGTGGCCTACCGCATGCCCACATATTACTCATGCTGTGCCAAGAAGATAAAATTTGTACCGCTGAAGACATTGACAGAATTGTTTCCGCACAAATTCCTAATTCAAATGAGTCACCAGAGATCCATTCCTTGGTGAAGTCTCACATGATACATGGTCCGTGTGGCAATTTAAATCGCCATTCGATTTGTGTGAAAGATGGAGTGTGCAGTAAAGGCTTTCCAAAAGCGTATGCTGCAGAGACACTTGCGAGCATAGATGGCTATGCCCTTTACAAGCGTCCCCCAAATGGACCCACCATAACCGTTCATGGAACCGATGTTGATTGCCAATATGTCGTCCCATTCAATGCTTATTTACTGAAGAAGTACAGAGCACACATCAACATTGAGGTTTGCGCAAGCATAAAGAGTATAAAGTACTTATTTAAATATGTGTACAAGGGACATGACTGTGCCAGCATCGAAATTCGAGAGCGCGGGAGAGTGGAGGTGGACGAAATAAAGACCTATTTGGACTGTAGATATGTCAGTGCCCCAGAGGCAGCATGGAGATTGATGGAATTCGAAATGCACAAACAGTCCCATTCCATCACCAGACTTGCGGTACACTTACCTGAATTGCAGACTGTTGTGTTCAGGGATGGTAACGAGGAAGAAGCCATTGTACGACATAGGGGTACAACACTTACAGCTTGGTTTCAGTTAAACCAGAGAGACCCTGAGGCACGAAGTTATCTGTACCATGACATTCCAAAATATTACGTATTTGAAGATGGACGAAAGACATGGAAACTTCGACGCCGGGGCGGCAACAAGGTTATCGGACGCATGGTTTCGGCAAGCCCTATGGACATTGAGCGCTTTCATCTTCGTGTACTCCTGCTGCACTGCCCTGCTAAAACATCATTTGAAGATCTCAGAACCGTAGATGGAGCAGTTTGTGAAACATACAAGGATGCAGCCAGGAAATTACATTTAACAGAAGATGATACAGAATGGGACAGGTCCTTAGCTGATGGAGTTATCTTTGCCATGCCACAACAATTGAGATCTCTTTTTGCAACCCTATGCATATTCTGCACACCAACAGACACGTCGGCACTGTGGGAAAAATATAAAAACGACCTTTGCGAAGATTTTGTGCACAGCGGCCATATCTTGGAACAAAGTATTTTCATGGCATTGCGAGAAATAGTCCTTCCTCCTGAGACATGGACAGACCGTGGAAGCATTTCAGTTACCAGTACCTCCAGACACTGTTGAAGATCTTTCGAGCGATGATTATCAGTATGTACCGGGAGATGAACATGAAAAAGGTGAAAACAACAGACAACTACTAAATGATGACCAAATCAAAATTGTAGATGAGGTCCTACAGGCCGTTCATTGTAGGGACCAGTACACAGGCAACCGGTTGTTTTTCGTTGATGGACCGAGCGGAAGTGGCAAGACCTTTCTCTATAATACGCTTCTGCACATCTTGCAAGGCCAGTGTCGTTTGGTTCTTCCAATGGCGTACTCGGGCATTGCAGCAACATTGCTAGCAGGGGGCCGTACATCGCACCATCGATTTAAATTGCCAGTGCCCATTTTGGAAAACTCCACATGCAACATATCACCTACGAGTAAAGATGCAGATACTCTAAGGAAGGCCAACCTATTCATTTGGGATGAAGCACCTATGGCTCCAGCATATGCTTTAGCGGCTGTTGATCGATGTCTCCGGGATGTAACCAGCAACAACATTCCTTTTGGTGGAAAGGTCTTACTTCTTGGTGGGGACTTCAGGCAGGTTTTGCCCGTTGTACCTCGCGCTGCACCTGCAGCAATCATCGCCACATGCATCAAGCGTAGCAAGTTGTGGCCAAAGTTCAAACTGCTGAACTTAAAATCAAACATGAGAGCTAATGATGACGAAGAATTCTCAAAATGGTTACTGTCGGTTGGAAATGGGACTGTGGAAACAATTCCTGACTCAGATTTAATACGACTGCCTGATCGTATCTGTGTAGAAGACAACATGTCTTTAGCAGAGGCTGTTTTTGGTAATTTGAACGAAATCCATTCAAACTATGATGCGCTGGCACAACGAGCCGTGTTGTGTCCAAAGAATGAATCCACATTTGTGATCAACGATGAGATACTGGATGCATTTCCTGGGGAAGAAAAGACGTACTTCAGCGCTGATTCCATTGTCTGTGATGACCCTGAAGAGGCACTAAATTATCCTATGGAATTCCTAAATCAATTAACTCCTTCTGGAATGCCATTGCACAAACTTCGTCTCAAAGATGGTGCTGTCATCATGTTACTCCGTAACTTTGATCCGAAACAGGGACTGTGCAATGGTGCAAGATTGGTTGTTAAAAGATTGTTGCCAAACATAATAGATGGAGAAATAATTTCTGGCAGTCACAAAGGAACACGCACATTTTTACCCAGGATTAGTATTGCACCTTCCGATACAACACTACCATTCGTACTCAAACGCCATCAATTTCCAGTTCGTGTGGCATTCTCTTTCTCAATAAACAAGAGTCAAGGTCAAACATTACACAAAGTTGGGATTTACCTACCAGAACCCGTCTTCAGCCATGGCCAATTATATGTTGCATTGTCGCGTGCTAAACGATTTGAGGATGTCAAGGTAAAGGTAGTCAGTAATGGCCAACAGGGAAAAATTGATGGCCGCAGTGGAATCTTCACCCGTAATGTTGTTTACCCGGAGGTCCTGCAGTGACACCATTCAGGCAACAAAAGGAGGTCACGAAGGAAAATAGTTAATTACTCCGACACATTTAGTTGCGGTGATTGAAAAATCACCGGACTATTGTTGCTGTTTTGATGCTTTTTACTGCTGTTTTCATGCTTTTTCACTGCTGTTTTGATGCTTTTTCAGTGCTGTTTTTTCACAGCTGTTCTGATGCCTTTTCACTGCTGTTTTGATGCTTTTTCACTGCTGTTTTGATGCTTTTTCAGCTGTTTTGATGCTTTTTCACTGCTGTTTTGACGCTTTCCACTGTTGTTTTGATGCTTTTTCACTGCTGTTTTGATGTTGTTTCACAGCTGTTCTGATGCTTTTTTGCCGTTTTGCCTAAAAATCTCATTTCAAAAAAAAAAATTCCAAAAAAATCTCACAATGATGACATATAATTCAACGAAAACGTTGAAGCAACCGCATAATATTACGGTGTTGTTTAACTCTGAGTGAGAATAGTTCTAAATTTTTAAAACTTTCTTCTGATATTTGTGATTTCTTTCAAACAAACTGTATTTCCCATCTACACGGGCATGTATGTATTCCTATTAACGTTATGTAAAGTACATAAATTGTGTGGATTACATCATTTGTGGATGTGATCAATTATTGCCAGTAACCATTTTATATAACTGAATGTGCAGGTGCAGCATCTAACTCAATATGTCGAAATGTCACACACATCCATGCCCGTGGGATTCCCACGGGTGACCCCGCTAGTATATATATATTGTCGTGTGATTCCCCTCGGTAAAGACCGGGGAATCACGGATAGCTAATCGAGCATTATTTGAGGCGTTATTCAATAGCAGATTTCACTATACAAGCACGGGAGGAGGAAAGAAGAAGAACAAGCGGGAAGCTTTTACCTGTCGGTCCCGCGCGGCAACCTTCGATCCTGCAGGAAAGTAACTCAAACAAACCGGATTTTATGTACAAAAATAAACATGTTTATTTTACGGAACCTGAGAACAAGATTGCAATGGTAAATAAATGTGATTCTAAAATGTAGCGCTCCAACACCAGACGTCTAAAACAAACAAGGGAATATATATATGAAAAATCGGTCAGAGACCGAGGACTTGCCGGAATTTACTTTTTTATTGGCCATTTAGGACAAATATGGCGGCCGAACCACGTGACCAATGACGTCATCATTAACATATTTTATTCCCCATGGAGAGTTCTTTACAATGAGCCATGCCTCTCAATCTTTTCTATTCAGCACTTTTGGAGATATAGAGGTGCTAAGTTTTTCGGTTTTTCCAAGATGGCGGCCGAACCACATGACCTATGACGTCATCATTAACATATTTTATTCCACATGGAGAGTTCTTCACAAAGAGCCATGTTTCAATTTTTTCTATTCAGCACTTTCGGAGATATGGAGGTGCAATTTATTTCGGTTTTTCCGAGATGGCGGCCCAACCACGTGACTGATGACGTCATCATTAACATATTTTATTCCCCATAGAGAGTTCTTTAAAATGAGCCATGTCTCAATTTTTTCTATTCAGTACTTTCGGAGATATGGAGGTGGGGAAAAAATATATATAAATAATATATTGTTATGGTTTTTAGAACCTTCACTAGTAAATTTTAGTAAATGTTTCCCTTATAAATGTTCCCCTGTAAATATCCCCATCAATTGGCTTGTTAAAGATCGCACCCTAGTTATTCCATGTACAACACGTAGCGAACCATAGGATCTCTCCGTAGTTATTTCATTATTATGTGTTTCAGTTAAGGATCTGTTCCCAATAGTTGAATCTGCATTGCATTAATCAAATAAGATAGGCCCCATTCCGTCCATTTTGCTCTCTCCAAATTGTGATACTTCGCTTGCCAGCACGTTCGCAACCGATGCATTGGGCTGTTTTTGTTGGCACCACGCCGCCATAAGCCATGCGGTCAAGCGGAGGAAGAAGGGGACGGAGCCACAAGAACAGGGTGCGGCACGTCGACGCATCATTAGAGGTGGAGTCAGCGAGCCTTTTGCCGGCCAACCAGCGCCGCGGTGAGTCAACCGGTAGGCGTGTCATCAGAGCCGGCGGCTTGATTCCTACACAGACAATAAAAGTGGCTGCGAGGGACTGCTTGAGAGAGACGAGTGAGAAGGTACAGATGAGAAGAGAAGGAGCTGGAGTGCGCTACGAACTGGCATCTCCCCCATCTTGTTCAAGAGAGAGAGAGCATTGGCACGAGCCATTTATTACATACAGAGCATCACAGTCCCACCGCTATATGCAACGTCCGCTCGTGGTCAATGATACGTGCTCGCTGCCTGCCAGGGTTTTCCCGCCACGACGCGAGTCGACTCCTGGAGCCGGACCTCGACGCCTACCGTCTGCCTGGGCCTTCTCATTCCTTCCAGTCATTCCTGCCTGCTATTCCCCTTTCGTGTAAGTCTGTGTGTTTGTCCTGGGCATTGATAATTAAGACTGTTTTAAGGTTTGCCCTGTGTATCTGCTTTTTCCTACTTGTAAATGCCCTTCTTTCATTTCCTCTTTTTGTATAGAAATAAACCTGTGTTCTTCCTTTACCCTTTTTGGTTCTTTGGTTCCTCTCATCCGGTCGCTTTAGTCTTTTCCCCATTGGTACCTGTGGCACGATTTGGCCAACGCTCAGAATCGGGTTAGTCGATTGCTAACGGCTCGAATCGCGGATTGCTAAACCGCTCGGCAAATACCAGCTTGTCCGTCGTTCGAGCGGTACTTGTCTCCCTGCTTTGCGGAGGGATTGGTAAAGGTATTCGGGAGAACACCTTGACCAATAACCCTGACCAATTTCACCCCGCAAAGGAGCATTATAAGTACCAGGACTAGAGACGGCCAGCTTAACAGGCCAAGGGGATTAACCCCCCCCCCCCTTGCTAAGGGGAGTGCCGTCTCTGAGATCCATAACAATATATTTATACCCTATATATATACGTATATATGTATATATATATATATATATATATATACATATATATATATATATGTATATATATATACATATATATATATATATATATACACATATACATATACATATACATATATACACACATACACACACACAGACCCTTGCTGAAACTCGTGAAATTTAAAACCTCGGAAGTATGCCCGGGTCACTCCCCAAAGGAACTTAAACGGTGCCTTTGGAGCAGCAATAAGCTAAAACCCATGAGATTTATACCCTCAGATATTTGTCCATGTCACTGCTAACCAAGACCTTTGTGATTAGGTACATGGATCATCCGTGTCAGTCATGTGGTTATTGCGTGATTGGCTGACAGATATTTCATATTTATACACGTGGATGAATATATATATAATATATACATGTGTAGAAAAACTAAATAAAAAGAACAGAAAGTAAAAAAGTGGGCACAAGCTTTCTAGATATATGATGCAAGATGACAACTGCACAGCTGGAACACCAATGGAACATGCAATTGGAGGAGTCACCGGAAAGCATGTCTTTGAATCAGCTTGGGGAAGCAAAACCCTCTCTAGTTTAGGGAGTTTCACACCCAAGGGGAATTGGGGGAATTTCACTGCTCATCTCCACTCATCTCTTTTATCTCACCTGTGGAACCAACTTCCCCAGTCTGATCGGTCTCCATTCTCCCCTCCAGGACTTCAAGATGGCTCTTCACCACCACCGGAGGTCACCTACCATTCAAACTTATGATATCTCCAAATCCAAACGACTCCATTCCCAAGCACTACCCTTTTCCAGGTTATTGTTACTCTCCTCCTCTTACAGTTGTCACGGTTAATTTGTTCCTTTTCTGTTTCACCCCGCTTTCCCCTTCCTCTTGCGTGCAGCTTCTTCACCCCATGTGTCCTTCTTTCCCTACCCTTGACCTTACTTTCACTTCTACTCTGCTGTTGTTGTTGCAGCATTTCCATTTTGTTCCATTCCATTCTGCTCTAGCTCTGCCATGAGTCTCGACCATGTAGACAAAAACAAGACTGGAATCTAACAGCGTAGTGTAGCAGCATAGCAAACCTGTTGTGCATTTTGTGATACAAGCACCAAATTTGGTACACTAGTAGACTATCATATTATGAAAAGATCTGGATATTGGGCCATCTCAGATTCAGAGATTTGATTTTTGCAAGATTTCGATTCGATTGGGATCGAAGAGAACACCTTCTTCGTCTTCTGTACAGTGAAGTTGCCAGCCCTGAATTCTCTGGCTACATCTGGGTGCTTCATTGGGAGTGCAACCGTGTCCCTCAGGTGAACAGGGACCCACCTGGCATAGTGTGTGTGGTCTAAGGCATGGAACCATGGGACCAGTTCCGTCAGGGCATCAAGGTACGTCGTGAATGAAGCCTGCCGCAGAGAACGCACGTAGACCAGTACCAACATCTCTAGTTCCAGCACAGTTGCCCAGTACTGAAAGTTGGGAATGTCTTCTCCTCTCTGGTGACACCAGTCTTCGAACTCAGGCAGGTCTTCTGCATCATCAGCATATGTCATACAGTGGCGTTCATACGCACGGTGTTGCAGGATGTGCAGTGCCGCTGCAGTGATTTGATGAGCTCTTCTTGTGCGGGTGACGTGGGCAGCTCGTAGGAAGGAGTCGGCCGTCCCTGGCGTTGCAATCTCAGCTTGCAAAATCTGCAAATCTTGCAAAAATCAAATCTCTGAATCTGAGATGGCCCAATATCCAGATCTTTTCATAATATGATAGTCTACTAGTGTGCCAAATTTGGTGCTTGTATCACAAAATGCACAATTCTTTTGAATATTTGGGCTAAGCCGCCCCACTCGCGGCGTAGCTGGGCTTGTAAAATATTATAAACCACAAACACATATGATTAGCTTTTTAAACAGTCGCTAATGCTGTTTATAACATTAAGCAAAGAAATTTGGAGGAATCCCGACATCCGTGAGGTAAGTTTTACTTTCAGAACTGAGGGAAGATCTACTGCAATCTATATACCCCACAAGGGTTGGGTAAATAACATGACCCTTCCTGCCGGGCCTATAAGTACTGTGCCCGTAACGCCGATGCTTTCGATATTTGATGGTCATTTTAACAATCGGTTTGTTTGTGTTTCACACTGAATGAAAAACGTAAAGGTAGAGCATGGTGATTGTGATATATGACAGGTTTGACGATATGTTCGGCATGAACGAAATTGGAATCAAAATGGCGGTGTGCGGAATCAGCCGCCATACCGCCGTAATGACATCAGACGTAATCACATCACCCTGTCATGTGACCAGATCCTCCTCTCTGATTGGTATACGTTTGAGGGGACATACATACTGTTATGAATTTGGTAGAGCAACATCTAGAGCTAGGTAGATCTGAATAGGTAGGTATTCGGCTGTCGTGACAGGGACTCTACATGTAATAAGTTCTTGATGTTTAGGCGTTTGTCGGGGGAAGATGTATGATTGTGGATCTACCTGGAGGTTCGAGTGTTAAATAGTGAGGGATTAAAGGTAACGCCCCTGTGAGTCTCACCTAGTAGTCAAACCTTTGTCCATTATGGCACTGCAAACCACATAAACATTAGTTAGGTCCTTAGCGCAACATTAAATAATTCCTTTCCCTGACAATGACTTCGGAACAAATGGACAGGAAACCAGGCCAAAAACACCGCCACAATACACCGCCACCGTTTACACCTCCAAGGCCTACAAACCTCGCCTGGCACGTGTTATAACACAAGGACCGCGGGGTCGCGGACGGGGAGCGTGGAGTGGTTGTGCAGAGGGCGTGACCTGGGCGAGCCGGCGAGTTGGGAGGCTTTTGATTGGCTGAGGAGTGCGCCAATGTGACGTCATCGGCCAGAGATATTAGCGACGGTCAGACGCCATTACAGGGCAGTTCGTAGAGAGTTCGTTGGGGAGTTGGCACGGGCAGTTCGTTGGCAGTTGGCTGCTAGCAATCCCGGTGTAAGTTGAGAGCAGAGCAGTTCGGAGGCGCGCTGAACCGAGTGCAGGCGAGACCAGTCCCGGAGCGAGTTGGAAGGACGAGGCGTGCAGTTGCACCTGCGCGCTCTCTCCTCCTTTTCGCCATTCCTCTTGGTTCTGGAGTTGTGCCCGTGTTGGAGGTCGTCGACGCATGGTGCTTTTTGGTGCGTGGTGCTCGGCCTTGTGGGACTTGGAGCGAGGGACCTCGTGGTGTGCGATCGGGCCGAAAGGAGCGGTGTTGGACGGCCGCCACAAAGACGACGAAACACAGACAAGATAAGCCCGCATCCGCGTACATTTTGAACGACGTGACGTATTCTTTTCGTAATTCATCTCCCTCGTTTTGTGTTTGCTGTCAGTCGTGTGGGGACGTCCCGATCTAGGATATTAGATTTACCGGCGTTGCTTTGTCACTGTCTTTGCTTTTATTTAATAAATCCTTGTATTATTTTTGTATATATCTGAACGCAGTTTCCTGGGTGTTTGATTTTAATAGGTAAGGTTGCGGAGCCTTCGCTGTGTCCCGCCATTCCGCGCGTTTGTGCTTGATTGGAATCCGCTATTGAGTTTTCGCCTCGGGAGTGTAAAGTCTCGCAATCGTCCATCCGTAACTGTGGTGTTAATCACGGTTGCGTAACAAGTGGTGTCAGGAGTGTAGGATTCGAACCCGTCGGACAATTTTTTTTGTCCGCGGCGAGACATCGACACGGTCGGGCGTACATTGCACCCGACGTTCGAACGCAAAATTTTTATAGTGGGGCGGAGAAATTTAGTAATCAATTGGGCATACGGAGCGCGATATCGCGTCTTCGTCAAATTTAAATTGTGTTTTTGGAATTGAAATAAATACGCGCGTGGGGAACGACCTTCCGAAAAGCGGATGTCGGAGGTCGACGAAATGGAGGTGCGTAGCGAGGCCTCCGTCAGCGTTGGGAGTGAGCCGGAAATAGGGGAATTTGATGCAGAGGTGAGCCTTGGAACCTCCCTCGTCCCGAGCACCAACTTATGCCCCTCCCCTACCGGGGAGTCGGGAACAAGTGGGACGGCCCCTAGAGACGACCAGGCTTTAATGAAATTTTTAAAGGAATTAATGGATGCTCAGAGTGAGCGAGCCAGTCGGGAATTGAATGACAAAATTGAAGGAATGGAAAGAAAAATGGAGTCCCAGGGGAAGGAATGTAGGGAAGGAATGAAGGGAATGAGTGATCGATTGGAGGAACAAATTGAAGGGATGGAAAATAAAATGGAGTCGCAGGGGAAGGAATGGAGGGAAGGACTGAAGGACATGAGTGACCAAATTAATGGATTGAAAGGGGAAATGAATGCTCAGAACGAGCAATTGGAGAATAGAATTAATGCCCAAACAAAAAACATGGAGGGGCAAATGGATAGATTGAAGGGGGGTTTGAAAGAACAGATCGAAGGGATGGACAGCAAAATTGAGGGATTGGAGGGAAAAGTGAATGAACGAATGAATGAACAAATGAAAGAGAGGAATGAAAAATTGGAAGGAAAAATTGGGGAAATGGCACAACAGCTGGGGAAACGAATTGATGGCATAGAAGGGAGTGTGCAAAACCAAATTACGGGCAGACTGGGGGAATTGGAGGATAAAGTAGAAACTAGGGGGGGGGAGATGGAAAAAGCCATAGGGGTGGCAAGTGAATCGATACGGACAGAATTAATGTCAAAAATAGAGGAGGGCGTGACCCAGGCTGTCCGGAGGGGGGAAGCGTTGGAGGGTCGAATTGATAAAGCAAATGGGGACCTGGAAGGCTATCGGGGCCGGGTGGATGCCAGAATGCTACAGCAGAGTGAGGAATGGGGACTGCTCAACCGACAGGGGGGCAAATTGGCCGAGGAGGTGAGGGGGTTGGAAACCCGCATAAAAGAGCAGGAGCAAGGGTTAATTGAGAAAGGCCTGTGGGGGCCACTAATGGATAATGAAAGGGTGAGTGATTTTATGCAGGAGCGACTGGAGATCTGGGACAATACCATCAAGAAGGAGGTTGGCCGGGTTCAAGAGAGCCTGAAGGAAGAGGTGAGTAGGTCGGTTAAACATCTTCAGGACCAGATTAAGGTGACCCAGGAGACCCTCACCACGAGCCACATTTGGACACCAGAGGCTCCGAAACGGAATACCCAGTTGGGGGGGTGTTTTGGCCCCGGACTGGATTTGGACAGAGAGGAATCGGGGAATAGAGTCTCTGGAAAAACAATCCCCCTCGTACATTTTGACGGATCAGGGAGCCTCGAGGCTTTCCTGACACAATTTGAGTGCGTGTCTCAGCTCAATGGTTGGGGAGAGCGGGAGCGCATGGGGAATCTGGTGGCGACACTGCGGGGGTCAGCCGCCGACGTGTTAAACGTAGTCCCAGAGGGAATATTGACCAGCAAGGCCATTTGTGAGGCCTTGAATAACAGGTACGGGACAGGCGCAAGGTGCGACCTGGTCAGGGCACAGCTGCTGCATCGCAGGCAAAAGCCTAATGAGACGTTGCAGGAGCTGGCCCAGGATATATACCAATCTGTGAGGATAGCATACAGGGACCTACCAGCACAGGCGTGGGACAAACTGGCGATAGAAAAATTTATGGCGGCTCTCCCTGATCCTGAGGTCCGGACGTTGGTGGAGTTACAGGACCCACCCACGGTGCACCGGGCAGCGGAATGCGCGGCGAGACTGACCTTTTTGAGAAGGTCGAACCGCGCATCGGAGAGGGCACCTGTGACGGTACGGCAGGCCGAGGTGCGGGATCAGGAAAAGCCAGAGGATGACATCGGGCGAATGTTAAGGGGAATCAGCCACCAGCTGACAAATTTGATGGGGGGGACAATTTGCAGGGAGCGAGTCACGACAGGGTGGTCCAGGTTGGCCATCGGGACGGCCTGATTTTTATCGGGCTGGGCCGGGAGAAAGGGGGGCTCCGCCTGGCTACCAGAGGGGTCCGTTCTTGGGGACTTGTTTTAGATGTGGGAGAAGAGGGCACAGTCAGAGGAATTGTCGGCAACCATATGGGCCCCCACCTCCTGACAGGCTTCGCAGTCCAGAAAGGAGGGGGCCCCCAGTAGGTCCACAGGTGCCGGACAGAGGACCACCACCTCCGCCTGGGCCAATAGCGGTAGAGTGTGCGGGAAACTAGAACGAGCCGAGCATACGGGGCCATGCTCGGCTGGCAAGTGTGTGGAGAAGCGCCCTCCTTTGGTGGAAGTAGTGAATTGCAGACAAATTGGCACAGGTAATCTAAGGGTTAGATGCAAAATTGAGGGAGAATTTTGTGAGGCTGTGGTGGACACTGGAGCCAGTGACACCATTATCAATCCGGGTGTGCTAGACCAGAGTGTTGGAGGCTGGGACAAAATTGATAGGGTAGAAGGACACAGCCTTCAACTGGCTACGGGGGCAACGGCACCAATATTGGGACGCGGAGTGGTGAGGATGGAGTTGGGTGGCCTGGAGGTCAGCGTGGTTGTGTGGGTGGCGGGGGTGTGCGATCAGTGTCTGTTGGGACTGAGTTTCCTGGTGGAACATGACTGCCAATTAGACCTTGGGCGTGGTCATATGTGGTTGGGCACCGAGAGGCTGCAGTTAATGGGACTGGGGGATGACGAGGAGGTGCAGGGGACGTGGCTGGAGGTGCCGCGCACTGTGACCGTGCCTCCCAGGTCCGAGAGAGTCGTGATGGCAGAGTTAGCAGCAGGTGCTCAACCCATTGGCCAGCTGGGGCTAGTGGAGTCGTGGTCCTCGCAGGGGACGGAGGAATTAATGGTGGGTCGCACCCTCGTAGACACCCGTGGGCCTATGCTGGCAGTCAGGCTGCTCAACTTGTCCGACAGCCCCCGCACTATAAGGGGCGGAGCCATCGTAGCCAAATGCAGTAGTGTAGTAGAGGTCACCGGAGGAGGTGGATCCACATGCTTGCCAGTACAGCCGGAAGGAGGGCAAAATTTGGGGAAATGTGATTGGTCAGAGGGAGTGCGGGACATGATGACACGCTCTGAAGAGGGCCTAACATCGGAGCAGGTAGAGACGTTGCACAATTTGGTTGGTAAGAACTTGGGTGTTTTTTCTCTCTCCCCCGAGGATGTTGGACGCACGAGTCTCGTCAGGCACAAAATTAGTACTGGCGAGGCTCGGCCTGTTCGCCAACCGCCGAGGCGGCTCCCTTTCGCTAAGAAAGAGGAGGCAGAGGAACAGGTGAGCAAAATGGAAAGAGCCGGATTTATCGAGCCCTCGGTGAGTCCTTGGGTGTCACCCATTGTGCTGGTGAAGAAGAAGGACGGGACCACTCGGTTCTGTGTGGACTACCGCCAGCTCAATCATGTGACACTCAAGGACTCGTATCCCCTGCCAAGGATCGATGACACCCTCGATGCCGTTTCAGGCTCAACATGGTTCTCCACGTTGGATTTAAAGAGTGGTTATTGGCAGGTGGAAATGGATAAAGAGGCGAGGGAGAAAACGGCGTTCACCACAGGAAAGGGTCTCTGGCAGTTTGTCGTCATGCCCTTTGGATTGTGCAATGCCCCTGCCACGTTTGAGCGTCTGATGGAACGTGTTTTAATTGGCTTACCGTGGCAGACTTGCCTCGTCTATTTGGATGATGTATTGGTCCACGCTCCCACATTTGAACAGGCTGTCGAAAATTTGTCAGACGTATTTGGGAGATTAAGGGGTGCCGGGTTGAAATTAAATCCGAGCAAGTGTGAAATTTTCAGGAGGGAAGTGACTTACCTGGGTCACGTGATCAGTGAGAGCGGCGTGGCCACTGACCCTGGAAAGGTAAAATCTGTAAAAGAGTGGCCCGCCCCTAAAAATGTAAGGGAGGTCCGAGGATTTTTGGGCCTCTGCTCTTACTACAGGAGATTTGTGGCAAATTTCGCGGAAATTGCAAGACCTTTGCACAAATTGACAGAGAAAGGAGCCAAATTTGTATGGTCAGAGAGCTGCATCGAGACATTCAGTCACTTAAAACAACGTCTGGTGGAGGCCCCAGTTTTGGCATACCCGACAGAGGATGGCAATTACGTCCTGGACACAGATGTGAGCCAGGAGGGATTGGGAGCTGTGTTGTCACAAATGCAACAGGGAGTCGAGAGGGCTATTGCGTATTACAGTCGGGCACTTTCGAGGCCCGAACTAAATTATTGCGTTACCCGCAAAGAACTATTGGCCTTGCTGTCTGCAGTTGGACACTTTCACCCTTACCTTTATGGGAGGGAGTTTGTGATCCGAGTGGATCATGCCTCCTTGCAATGGCTCCTTCGGTTCAAAGAGCCGGAGGGACAAATTGCAAGGTGGCTTGAGAGGCTGCAGCAGTATAATTTCACTGTGCAACATCGGCCTGGCAAAGCACATGCCAATGCAGACGCTCTCTCTCGGCGCCCCTGTTGGGAGGCACAGTGTAAATTTTGTGATAGACAAGAAGCCAAGGATCCAATTGGGCAGGGCCAAATTGATGCATGCCTATATGCAGCAAAAGTGACCAGGCGAACTTTGCCACAACCCCCACAGGAATTGGGCGATGTGAATTGGCAAGAGAGTCAAAGGGAGGATCCTGTTTTGGGGCCCCTTTTTCATTGGCTAGAGGAGGACAAAAGACCCTCTTGGGAGGAGATTGCTCCACACGGAGCCCAGGTAAAGGCCTATTGGGCACAGTGGCAGATGTTGGGGTTGAAAGAGGGCTATTTGTTCAGAAAGTGGGTGACACCAATGGGTGATGTAGCTTCCTGGTTGATAATTGTACCCAACAAATTGAAGGAAGTGGTTATGGGGCACGTGCATGGGACTAGGACAATGGGACATTTGGGCGTGGCCAAGACTTTGTCCAAATTACGGCAGAGGTTCTACTGGGTGAATTCGGGCAGAGACATTCAAAATTGGGTGAGATCCTGCGACCTCTGCCGCGGTAAGAAGGGACCCCCACGTGCGCGCAAGGCCCCGCTCCAGGTGTACAATGTCGGGGCACCACTCGAGCGGGTGGCAGTAGATGTGGTGGGGCCCCTGCCAGCCACCCGCCGAGGGAATCGGTACATTATGGTGGCAATGGATTACTTCACCAAGTGGCCAGAGGCCTACCCATTGCCCAACCAGGAAGCCCGGCTGGTAGCTCAAGTTCTAGTTGAGGGATTCTTCTCCCGATTTGGCGTCCCAAGGGAGCTACACACTGACCAGGGCCGGAACTTTGAATCTGCCCTCCTGCGGTCGGTGTGCGAGCTCCTCCAAATTCATAAGACCCGGACGACTCCCCTTAGGCCTCAATCGGATGGGATGGTAGAGAGGTTCAACCGGACACTGTTGACACAATTGGCCCTCTTTACATCTAAAAACCAACAGGATTGGGACGAGCACCTTCCTTTTATATTGATGGCATACCGGACCGCCCAGCATGCGACCACTCGGTGCACCCCCGCCTTGTTGATGTTCGGTAGGGAGATGCGAGTCCCCACAGATTTGTTGATGGGACCGTCACCAGGGGAACCGGGTGAGCCAACTGTGGAGAGCTATGCAACCAATTTGAAAGCGAGCATGGAAAAGGCTCATGAGTTTGCGAGGAAGCAAATTGGCTTGGCTTCTTCACAGATGAAAACGCGGTATGATGCTCGGGCTCACACACCTCGTTTCCTTCCTGGAGACCTTGTTTGGCTCTACTGGCCCCGGAGAAGGAAGGGGGTGTGCCCAAAACTCACTTCACCTTGGAAGGGCCCTGGGGTGGTGCTTCGGCAGGTGACTGATGTGGTGTTCAAAATTCAGATGGGCCCGCATACCCTTCCACAGATAGTTCACGGGGATAGATTGAGCTCCTACATGGGTCGGGAGGCTCCGGAGTGGATTGGAAGGGTGAGGGGGAAATTAGGTGTGGTGGATGACACTCTTGAACCTGACCAACCTGCAACTACCTGCACTTGAGGTGAGTGTTTTGAGGAGTACTGTCCCAGGCTTCAGGACTTGCTTTGGAAATTGGGGACATGTAAATTGGAGTTGGGAGGCGGGTGAGAGTGATGACATGGCCGGTGAGGGGATGGAATGGGAGCCACAGTGTCTTGTGGGTGGCGTATGTTTTTGTATTGTGGTTAGGTGTTTTGATGTGGTCGTGAGAGTGGAACCTGGAGAGTGAGTGATGATTATTGGAGATAATGAGGGGCGATACTTGTGCTTTTGGAAATGTGCTTTTGGAAATGTGTGATGGTTTAAATGTGAACTGGGGGATTTCACATGTGGCAGGCCATGGCAAGCCTTGTAACACCTTTTACACCAAGAATTGTACTGAATTGTGCTGAGTTGTGTGGAGAAGTGAATGGCAGCGGGGGAGGAAGTGTGTTTTGGGGTCTTGTGGGTGGGGAAGGTGTGTGTGTCCGCAGGTACAGAGCAAGCTCTGAGGAGCGATGCCTGCGGGCCCCCCTCTGCGGCAATTACCCCTGGCAGCCGGTGGTAACTGGAAATTGGAGCTCGTCGGTGGAGGGTCTGGTTGGGCGCCGCGGGGTGAGGAAGTCCCCCGGTGACCCGTGTTGCTGCGCGAAAGCAGGAGGCAAAGGAGCCTGGTGTGTGTGGAGACCCTCACCGGCGAGGTAACGGCGGAAAGGGGCAGTTGGGCTGTCACGGGGCCAAGAGGTAAAAGGGGGGGGGGGGGGCAATGAACTTGTAAGTCGGTTGACTTGTTTTTGAGACTGCGGGCACCACAGCCTGATGCGCCCCCACCATCTTTTTGTGCGGTACCTCCCCGCTGCCTAGTTGAGGAATGCACACACACGTGAATGACATCAATGCCATGGTCCTGCAGGGGGTGTATTGAAATAAGTGCTTTGTTGATTTTTGAAATGCCTTGATGACCTATGGAATGAGAATGAGTGGTTAAGGGGTCTGTGTTGCATGAATGTGGGCGAAATCCACCGAGACGTGTCACTCACCTGTAACATCTGGACAGGGCCCGTGGAAATTTAGGGGGATGCATTGGGGATGGCCCCGCAGGTAAGGTTGTGTCTTGTGGCATCCACCGGGGGACGCGGTCTGTAGACCGGGGTATGTACAAAGGTTAGAGTTTTGAGTTTTGGAAAGATGGTTAAGTTTTGTGGTTAAGTTAGTGTTGTGTGTTGTTTGTTTCCTCCCTCCACAGGAACAACGAAGAAAATGTACATACTTGCATGATGGTTAAGGGGTTCAGCATGTTAAGGAAGTGTAGGTAGGTAGTCTGACTCACTTCCCACAGCCCTTCCTGATTTATTTCATAGGTTAATTAAGTGTGTGACAGTAAGTGTTAAGGCTGGAATGGTAGCGCCTGCGGTGAACCTTGCAGGAGCGACGGTTCCAGGGGGGGGGGGGGGGGGGCTGTGTTATGAATTTGGTAGAGCAACATCTAGAGCTAGGTAGATCTGAATAGGTAGGTATTCGGCTGTCGTGACAGGGACTCTACATGTAATAAGTTCTTGATGTTTAGGCGTTTGTCGGGGGAAGATGTATGATTGTGGATCTACCTGGAGGTTCGAGTGTTAAATAGTGAGGGATTAAAGGTAACGCCCCTGTGAGTCTCACCTAGTAGTCAAACCTTTGTCCATTATGGCACTGCAAACCACATAAACATTAGTTAGGTCCTTAGCGCAACATTAAATAATTCCTTTCCCTGACAATGACTTCGGAACAAATGGACAGGAAACCAGGCCAAAAACACCGCCACAATACACCGCCACCGTTTACACCTCCAAGGCCTACAAACCTCGCCTGGCACGTGTTATAACACAAGGACCGCGGGGTCGCGGACGGGGAGCGTGGAGTGGTTGTGCAGAGGGCGTGACCTGGGCGAGCCGGCGAGTTGGGAGGCTTTTGATTGGCTGAGGAGTGCGCCAATGTGACGTCATCGGCCAGAGATATTAGCGACGGTCGGACGCCATTACAGGGCAGTTCGTAGAGAGTTCGTTGGGGAGTTGGCACGGGCAGTTCGTTGGCAGTTGGCTGCTAGCAATCCCGGTGTAAGTTGAGAGCAGAGCAGTTCGGAGGCGCGCTGAACCGAGTGCAGGCGAGACCAGTCCCGGAGCGAGTTGGAAGGACGAGGCGTGCAGTTGCACCTGCGCGCTCTCTCCTCCTTTTCGCCATTCCTCTTGGTTGGAGTTGTGCCCGCGTTGGAGGTCGTCGACGCATGGTGCTTTTTGGTGCGTGGTGCTCGGCCTTGTGGGACTTGGAGCGAGGGACCTCGTGGTGTGCGATCGGGCCGAAAGGAGCGGTGTTGGACGGCCGCCACAAAGACGACGAAAGACAGACAAGATAAGCCCGCATCCGCGTACATTTTGAACGACGTGACGTATTCTTTTCGTAATTCATCTCCCTCGTTTTGTGTTTGCTGTCAGTCGTGTGGGGACGTCCCGATCTAGGATATTAGATTTACCGGCGTTGCTTTGTCACTGTCTTTGCTTTTATTTAATAAATCCTTGTATTATTTTTGTATATATCTGAACGCAGTTTCCTGGGTGTTTGATTTTAATAGGTAAGGTTGCGGAGCCTTCGCTGTGTCCCGCCATTCCGCGCGTTTGTGCTCGATTGGAATCCGCTATTGAGTTTTCGCCTCGGGAGTGTAAAGTCTCGCAATCGGCCATCCGTAACTGTGGTGTTAATCACGGTTGTGTAACAATACATACAGCTGGACAAACACTGTTCTAGATGGCTTTTCCCTATGGGCTGTGCCGTAAAAAAGAGATCACAATTCCCTCACGCAGCAGCAAGTCTGGCATGTCTGAGGAGGGCAACGTCAGTCGAAGCACCACATCCGGAAAGGATCTCCAAATCTCAACACCAGTTACTCTGTTCCTCTGGAACCAGCTCCGCTTTACTGCAATCGATAACGACTTTGACACCTATAACTATCACGAAAATTCAACGACTTCCTGCAACTCTCAGGGATGCCTCTTTGCAGTGGTTGTGCCTCCACCACGAGTCTTCCCCATTCTTCCCTGCTGCCCTAATTCGTCAAGGCAGCGGGGTCGCCGTCAGAGCGCCAATTGGTTCCCATGGACCGGCACACTCCTTCTTGTCTCTGCCTGTCTCCTGCTCTCTCTCCCTCTTTCGTGGCACTGGCTTCAGGAAGGCAGGAGGACACCATCTCGGATGTTGTGGATCTCCAGGTCGCTCCTAGGAGATCGATTAGCTGTCTCCGTGATTGTTCGAGATAACTGCGGAGCTATAAAACACCAACAACAGCAACTTCCACTTCATCGGCGACCCAACTCTCTCTTCGATGACGTCCTTGACATTGACAATCACCATAATCAATGACATAACTAAATCTAACAGTCCTCTACAGGATGAATCCCTCCTTCAATATTTCCACTCTTTCCTATTGCATGTTGGTAATCCAGGGAATTTTTAAATTTAGTCTCTCCATCTAATCATTGGCCTTCATCTGGTCTACCTCCTTCTTGCTATGTATTCAGCCCAGTTTAATTTGTTACCCTCGCCAGAGGAGAGGGTATTGCATTTGAGTCTGTTTGTTTGTTACTTGGCAAAAAAATTTTTTTTCGACAAGTATGGTGATCAATCCATTTTGTGTTTGTTACCTCCGTCACCAAAGGTGGATGGAGGTTATGTTTTCACCCCTGTCTGTTTGTCCGTTTGTTATTTGCCGGAAAAATTCCGGCAAGTATGTTGGTTGGTTGGTTTGTTACTTGCCGGAATAGATTCCGGCAAGTATGTTGGTTGGTTGGTTTGTTTCGCCGGAATAGATTTTGGGTGGTGAGCGGGCTTGAAGCCAGATTTTAATCTTACAGCCGCCATGTTGGTGCTCGCCGTCACTGCGATGCGAAGCGAAAGATGCCTCAGAGCTGTCACATTCACAATCGCTATGTCGTATGTACTCCCGATACGTGTTTCCTTCATTGTAAAAACTACCAAGTCAACAGTTAAAAGGATTTTTAGCTGAAAGGTGATACGGCCTTGGCAAGATCGATGGAGACAGCGATCTGTTAGCTTATACACCACCCAAATAGTTATGTGGAATTCTCTCATGTAGAGATTAAACCCACGTCGTTTGAACTTTGGCAGAGGACATTATTTACTTTTAATGATGTTTATATACGAATCAAAAAGAAGATAATTGGTTTTGGGTCATCCTTTCCGCATATCTCGTGGGATTGTGCGTTGGAGAGACGACCGTGATGGCGGGGAGTGGTTGGCAAATCAAAAAAAAAAGTACATTCCGGCAAATCCTCGGTCTCTGACAGATTTTTCATTTGTTTGTTTGTTTGTGAACAAAATATCTCAAAAGGTTGTGGACGGATTCGGACGAAATTTGGCAGAGATGTAGTGTATGTCACAAGGAAGAAATTATTAGATTTTTGTGAAGATCCGGATTCGGATCCGGCTACTATAAATTTTTTAAGTGATTCTTCACCATTGGGAGATTGGGCTAAAAACGATACATAGCAGAATATCTCAAAAAGTTGTGGATGGATTTGGATGAAACTTGGTGGACCGTTTGGGGGTCTGACAAGGACGAATCGATTCGATTTTGGTGAAGATCTGAATATGGATTTGGATATGAGAATTATTTAATTTTTAAAGTGATTCTTCACCATTGAGTGATATGGCCAAAAAGGCGGAGTTATGTGCTCTTTACTGAGTGCTGTTGTAGTTTGTGTGTTAGTTTGTCTGTCAGCTCACTTATACTTGCCGACAGCTCACAATTTTAAACCGATCTTCACAAAACTTCAGCAAACGGTAGAGTTCGTGGTCCGACAAAATCCGATATATTTTTGAGGTCAAAAGGTCAACATAGGCCAAAGGTCAACCACATTTTTTTCAAATTCCTAAAATCCTCAATTTTCATGCGATTGACTTAAAATTTGAATAGGATTTTCACATCAGCTAACTGAATTCAATCACCAACTATTTTGCATATCAACATAGGCCAAAAGGTCAACATAGGCCAAACAGTCAACCACTTTTTTCTAATTTCTAAAATCCTCAATTTTCATCCGATTTACTTGAAGTTTGAATAGGATTTTCATTTCAGCGACCTGAATTCAACCAACAACTATTTTTGAGATAAACATCGGCAAAAAGGTCAACATAGGCCAAAGGTCAACCACTTTCTTTCAAATTCCTAAAATCCTCAATCTTCATCTGATTGATTTCAAATTTGAAGAGGATTTTCATATCAGCTGACTGAATTAAACCACCAACTATTTTTGAGATCAACATAGGTCAAAAGGTCAACATAGGCCAAAGGTCAACAACAATTTGAAATTTCTAAAATCCTCAATTTTCATCCGATTCTCTTAATTTGAAGAAGATTTGCATATCAGGTCACATAATTCAACCACCAATTATTTTTGAGGTTAAAAGGATGCTCTACGGAGTGCCATTCTACTTTGTTCACTTTTGTCAAGTGTCGTTCTATGAGTAATTTTTCATCTGTCTGTTTGGCTGTTTGTTTGTTTGTCTGTTTGTTTGTCCGCACAGAATAAATGATTTTCTCAGCAAAGTTGGTCCGATTGACAGAAAATTTTCACCAAAGGTGAACCTTCTCCTGTAGAATTTTGAGTGATAATTATGACGTCATAGATGACGTGGTACAGGCATCATCTTGGAAAAACCGAAAAAAATTGCACCTCCATATCTCTGAAAGCGCTGCATCGATAAAATTGAGACATGGCTCATTGTAAAGAATTCTCCATGGGGAAAAAAATGTTAACGATGATGTCATAGGTGCCTCCATTATGACGTCATAATTCGACTTGTACAAAACTTCATCCAATCAAGATGAAATTTCTTGAGTGTCATCAAGGATAAATTGCTTGAGAAAAAGAAATAATGATGGCGTCAACGGTCATGTGGTTCGGCCGCCATATTTGATTTAACACAAGAGCCTTAAAAACCACTAAAAACATGTCCTGGCAAGGGTCTGCAATCTCTGTTAGTTTTTTCTTCTTTTTTTCCTTCGATTGTGACTAATATTTTATTGAAATTGGATTCTGTCTGATACATTGGCTTCTCCACTCCTCTCTTTTATGTTTTGCCGAGACAGCGTTTTCCCATAGCTCTTTGTGTTGTGATGATTTTTTGCTGAATCGTATTGGGAGAGAGAACACGTTTCACTGCCATACCTCATTAGAGGTATTACATATTGATTGTAAACGTTATTTTCCCGATTAGAAAAACAGTTTGTTTTTGCATTAAAGTTATTTTCTTCTGATTTGCCAAATCCTTTCCATCCCACTCTTGCACATCTCTTCGAATCTCCAAAGTGATCCGTATCCATTTTCATAAATTGATGAAATTGAATGCAATCGGTGGTTTGTTAAATTTCGCGATGATGAATTTTTAATTTTCTTGCTTATTTGCATTGCAGTTGAACACGCTTTAATTTGTTTTGCTCATATTCATTATGACTCCAAATTGACATCTTCCATCATGATTTTCATTTCTTCAGCGTCGTTTAGAAGCAAGACAATATTGTCTGCGAATGTAGATAGCTCAGTCTTTCAGCTTTGCCATTTGTTGCCCTTTTCCCCCCGATTTAGCTGTTGGGACAATCATTCTAGGGATGGAGCGGACAATCTCCGAGAAAATATGATGCCTTTAGTGATGGCTCTTTCGATTTTGATCTTGCCATTGCGACTTAAATGCAGTTGCAAGGTCACTGTTCCACCACTGGCGATGTTTTACCTCTGCCACCAAAGGTGGATGGAGGTTATATTTTGACCCCTCTCTGTCTGCTTGTCTGTGAACAAGATATCTCAAAAAGTTGTGAATGGATTCGGACGAAATTTGGCAGAGATGTAGCGTATGTGACAAGGACGAAAGGATTAGATATTGGTGAAGATCCGGATCCGGGTAGTGGAATTTTAAAAGTGATTCTTCACCATTGGGAGATGGGACCAAAACCGATATATAGCAGGATATCTCAAAAAGTTGTAGACGGATTTTGATGAAACTTGGTGGACCGGTTGGGTGTGTGACAAGGACTAATAGATTCGAATTTGGTGAAGATCTGAACATGGATTCGGATATGTGAATTTAAATTTTTTAAGTGATTCTTCACCATTTTGATTAAATGTGATTGGGCTGAATCCAATATATAGCATGATATCTCAAAAAGTTGTGGACCGATGATTTTGATTAAATGTGATTCTGTATTGTGATTTTCTGGTCTACTCTGGGATTAAAAACGTTAACTGTTCACCTGGCGAAGGTATGCTCTCTACTGAGTGCCGTTCTAGTCTAAACACATTTTTTTCCATTAAAAAAAATGTATCTACCACTCATGTCTTGCCGATCGAGATGTGATGTTAGCCTCCACTGTTGAAGACTTTTGCATAATTACAAAATTTTCACAAGGACAAACCTATTGTCTTCATTGTTTTTTTCCAGAAGCTGATTTAATGCTAAATTTAATGCGATTTATTGATGAATTAGCCTACAAATTATGCTAAAATTAGTGATCCTGATTCCTCCAACAGCTGTGTGTTGTTCTTTGCAACTGTGAATCGGTTATTGGCAACTTTTGTGAGAAATTTACCAATATTGGGATTGGACGAAATTATTCAGGTCTATCTTATTGGCTTTTTATGCCTCTGCCCCTGAAGTTTCTATGTTTTCGGGTAGTTTGTCCGTCCGTCCGTACGGGCTAAACCTCGTTTTTCTCAGCAACCACATGTCCGATTAAGACAAAACTTTCAAGGTAGGATCGACACCCATGCCAAATTTTTTTTATGATTGTAACGTCATACGTCACGTGGTATGGCAGCCATATTGAATTAAGTGCAAATAATTAAATATATATTTATCGGAAACAGCTGAATGGAAAAACTTGAAACTTGGAACGTTGTCAAGTACTCCCAATGGGGGAAAAAGCATGATAATGATGACATCATAGGTGAAGTGGTATACCAACCATAAATGTTTTCATCGAATGCCTTATCACAAATATCTGAAATTGTATGCACATGATGTCTGACGCATTTGTATTCAAATATTAAATTTAGGACATCATAGGTCACATGGTTTGGCAGCCATATAGGATCGAAGAAAAATATTAAATAATTATATCGGAAACCAATTACCCTATTGATGCGAAATTTTACAAATGCAATCTAACAGCACTGTTGCATATAGTTTGAAAATGATGACGCCGTAGGTCACGTGGTTTGGCAGCCATCTTTGATAGAAAAACGAACCTTATCCGATCAACACGAAACTTCACAAACATGATCCTTTACCCATGCATATGCAGAGTTTACATTTTTTGTATCATATGTCATGGTTAGGCAGCCACATTAGCTTGAAAACTGATATTTAAAAAAAGTCCCTTCTCCAAAAACACTTCACTGATCAATGTGAAACCCGTCCTTTGGTAAAAATGTGATACTTCAAAACAGCTGAAGGGATGTAAACTAAACTTTATTTTTATGACGGTGATCGAGGGCATCTACCCGTTGTTACGGGCGGGGACTACGCGGAGGCATATTGGCGACACAGTTGCATTGCTCTCATTTGTACCTGCTTTGAATTTTTCCAAGTTAGAGTAATGTTTCTTTTTTTTCCATCTTCCAGGTACCTTATAAATATTAATTTTTCTCCAATATGCCATTGATCGGGTCACTGCTATATCTGATTGCATGTACAACAATTTCATATTCACCATGGGCCTTTTCCCATTTATCATTATTAATGCAAACTTGGGCTGGCAGGATGGCCAAGAGTTATGCACACTTCCCTCGAAGCTGTCTAGCCTGTGTTTGAATTCCGACCCATCTAGAAACTGTCATCCCTGCATCAGTCGGTGGATGTTAAAGATCCCACGGTATCCTTCGTGGAGAGTCGGCGAGTATTCACCATTACCATGGCCAAATTCGAAATTCCTGCCATAACCAGCAGTGACCACTGCATCAGTGTCACAGCTGTGCTGCCAGAAATGATGCAAACCAGCAGCCTCTGCTGCACACAAAATTGGAAGAATGCAAACCTTTTTTTTTTAGTGTACAAGATTGAGACTCGTGTAAGAGCCAAAAATCAATCACAAATAAAAACAAAAAACAAACGGACACACAAAACATACAAGAAAGGGAGCAGGAGACAAGATGGGGAGACGAGATGGAAGCACACAAGTACAACAGCAGAGAACAGGGACATCGGGAGATCTGTGGGAGAGAGAGGGCTTGGGGGGGGGGGTGGGAGGGGAGGTGGCAGGGGAAAGGAGGTGTGAGGTCTAAAACACATGGACACTAGGACTTCACGGAAAGAAGTGGGTATTTCAAAAAGGTGGATCTGGGGTGAATTAACGGGAGTAGAAAAGATCAAGTGGAATTGGGAAGTTAAGAGATAGTCGTGAACAGCTGTTTTAAAGACCTGGAGGGAGGAGTGGGATTGAAGAGAGTGAGGGAGTTTGTTCCAGAGGCAGGAGAAAAGAGGAATGAAAGAGTGAAGGTGAGCAGAGAGTCTTGATTTTGGCAATTTCACCAGAAGAGGGTTTCTGGCAGATCTTGTGCGTCCTGAAGGAACATTTGGGGGACAGAGCCCAGAGAGAGCTGGGGGAGCTAGGCTGGATATGAGTCGGTAGAAGACAGAAAGACCACCAACCTGCCTGCGGTGGGTGAGTGGCCCTCAGCATCAGCTTCATCGTGGGAGATTCCAATGATTCTGAAAGCTTTGGTTTCAACAGCGTGAAGACGAGCTAGGTGTGAGGCAGGAGCACCGGCCCAGATGGGGGAACAGTATTCCATTGAGCTGTGGCTAAAAGCCTTGTATGCAGTGAGGAGCTCACGTGTGCCAAGGAAGGACTTCACACAACGGCGGATGCCCAGTCGGTGACTGGCTTTGGAGGCCTGCTTGGAAATGTGGTTTTTCCAGGAAAGATCATGTCAGATAGTGAGACCCAAAAGCTTGAGTGATAGAACTTATTGGTGAGGATTGTTCAGAAAGTAGATGGGAGGGTTGTCCAGTCGGTCTTTTTGGAGAGACATAGTGAGAGTGTGAGATTTGTCAGGATTGAAAGACATGTTCCACTTGTTTGACCAGTCTGTGATTTTGTCCAGGTCTGCAGAGAATTAAGAGGCTGCGGACTGCTGATCTGAGGGATTAGATATGGAGCGGCAGTGAGTGGAGTCATCAGCAAAGAGATGGAGAGGATTTTCCAGAGAGTTGGAGAGATCATTGATGAAGACCAGAAAAAGCACAGGGCCCAGAACACTGCCTTGGGGAACTCCAGCCTGAACAGGAAGGGGAGATGAGAGAAATCCAGTCAGGGCCACACGTTGACTATGACCAGAGAGGACGTCCGCAAGCCTTGTGTGGAGATTTCCATGGATACCATAGGAGGAGAGTTTGGTGAGCAGAGCTGGGTGCCAGACCGTATCGAAGGCACATGATATGTCAAGGGAGACAGCTCTAATTTCCTGTTTGGCATTGAGGACCTCCATCCATTGTTGAGACAGCAGAAGCAGCATGTCCAGAGTAGAATGATCTGGTCTGAAACCAAATTGATGATCAGAGATCAAGCCATTGGAGAAGAGGAAGGATTTGATATCCGAAGCAATGATGGATTCCATGACTTTGCTGATAATTGGGAGCAGGCTGATTGGTCTGTCGTTGCAAGGATCTGTTTTTGGACCTTTTTGTGTAAAGTGGTAATGTTGGCTGTGTGATGACTTGGCTGTGTGAAACTTTCCAATGAAACTTGATCTCATTGGAAAGTGTGAATTCTTGGTTGTTATTTATTTTGCATGAACTACCTTTACAGTGACCTTTCTTAGTGTAAAGTTGTTCATAAAATTATTCAGCATCCTTAGTGATGTGAACTCTGTCTGATGCCTCCATTTTCTTTTTCCAATATAAATATCTCAGCACTTCCTGCCAGAACGTCTCTTTTTGGTGTTTAATGCTCTGCCTTCTCTATGGTTTTAAAATGTGATTGTTGCTGAAGCTTCTTGTTTATTCCCTAATTTTATTCCATTAAATCGTATTAGCTCCAAATAACCAACTTTTTAAGTGTGGTTCCTCCTTTCAATTTATTTATTTTCTTCACTGAGACTTTCATTCTTTCTGTTCACTTGTTATTACCTTCATGACTGAATGTGGACTGAGGTTATGTTTTTACCACTGTCTGTTTTTCTCTCTGTGAACAAGAGATCTCAAATTTGTGTTTGTCTAGTTGATCTGAGAATTGTTTACGTAATTATGACCTGGGTGGGGATACCATTAGCAAATAATGTAAGTATTAATTTTTTTGAAGTACTGTAAATCTCTAAGCTGTCTATCACCATGGAAGTGACGAGATTGCATTGAGACACTGGTTTATTCGATATGTTTCGAGTCAACAATGAACCAACCATACACCGCTTCAATCCAGTAACTTTGCAGTCACGACAAAGCAGGATTACAGTGTTACGATTATATTTACTATATTATTATTAAAATTATTATTATTATTATTATTATTATTATTATTGAAGATCATGTAACTGTATTCATAAACCGAGGCTAATTTCTTACTCCCACGATAATTGGTACACCTCTTCTCATCGAGTCATCCATGAACCAACCACCGCTTCAATCCAGCAACTTTGCAGGCAGGATAAAGGGATTGCAGTGTTACGATTAAATTTACGATATTATTATTATCATTATTGTTATTATGAAAAGGAAAACTACTGTATTAAGAAAGCTGGGCTAATTTGTCTGAAGCGGCCTGAAGATGAGGCATGAAACCTAAGGCTTATACGTACTGTGTAATTGGAAGACCCGTAACGCCTATTCTTGCAATAATTGATGGTCATTTTAACAATCGGTTTGTTTGTGTTTCACACTGAATGAAAAACATAAAGGTAGTGCATGGCGATTGTGATATATGACAAGTTCGACGATATGTTCAGCCTGAATGGCATAACAATCAAAATGGTGGTGTGCGGAGTCAACCATTGTACGCCATAATGACATCACAGATGTAATCATCATACCACCCTGTCATGAGACCATATCCTCAGCTTTGATTGGTGTACGTTTGTGAAGGACATACATATATACATACATACATACATACATACATACATAGATAGATACATACATACATACATACGGACAGCCAAACACTGTTTTAGACGGCTTTGCCCTATGGGCTCCGTCGTAAAAACAATGTCTGTGTGTGTGTTTGTACAGATGTCTGTCCCCCTTAATAAGGGTAGGTTTTAAAGGCCAACCTTTTAACACGAATGTGTATTCACTCTGGTCTATTTTTGACGCTAAAACAAACTCAAAAATCATTTTCCATGAAATAGTAATTTTGTCTCTTCTCTTGGAATTGTAGGTGGTGGCTTGTAAAACAAGCTTCAAGGGCGGTGTATAGAAACGTTTTTTAAAATAACAATAAATACAAGGGGCAGTGAGGCGAAATTTGCTGCACGTGATGTGCATTGTGCACAGAGTAAAACGAGTTTTCATTTACATCCGTAGGATGTCTAATAAATAAAGAAGATATAAGCACACCTGACACTAGGCCGAGGATTCAAACTGTGGCACGCTCACGAGGTTGCACCGTCGAATAGACTGTCCAACCTGTCATATTTGACGGGCTTTTACACAAGTAGAAATATAAAGCACAGACCGAGTGAGCATTAACAGCTGAATAAAGCCATAGCAGTAATGGTACCAATCAAACTTGCACAGGGCAAAGAGGGAGGGGTGAATCAGGGGATTTAGAATTAATAAAGGGAGAAAAGCAAAGAAACAGTCAAAATGCAATTAACGACAAAATAAGAAAAAAATAATGGATATAAAACAGAAAAAAGGTAAATGTATTTTCATAGCCCTCATAAGCCTGGTGTTGGCTCAATGATTAAGTATAAGGTGGCCTTAAGATATTAGGGTCTCGAGTTTGAGCTGTCAGGTAACAACCAGGTTGGTTGACTCAGTCTGTCATCCCTCAAGCGAACTTTTCGAGGCTATACCACAACAACAACCACCAACCGCCCAGATCTAGAGCGGATGCTCTAACCCAGTGGTTTCCAAATTTTTTGGTCCATGACCCAAAATGGAAAATCACATTCGCCTCGCGTCCCAAAAGGTACCCGTACATACTTGGTACCAGTACCCAAGATAAAAAAATTGTCGGAGAAAATTATTTTGATGTGAAACTCCCCTTCAAAACAAGGGATTTCGAGGAGGGGTTTTCAAGTTCGGGCCGCGACCCTGGGTTTGGGAAGCCCTTTTCTAACCATTGCGCCACCGAGTCTTGTGGCATTGTCAGACGTTGTCCGTGCGCTTTAAGTTAAATATGCATCGGTAGATCAACAAATATATGTCAGCGAGAAGAGGAACCAAAAGAAAAACAAGCATGATCGTAGCTTTGAGTTAAATAGACAGTTTGTAGATTTCAAGTAATTTGTTTTGAAAAGTTATAAGAGCACATCTTCATATCACATTTGCTAAAAAAATTCAGGATTTTGGCTTCAGCATCCTCCCGCAACTTTGTGTATGTCAAATAAAATGTGACTGGTCAACTTTTTATTCCACAATATTTGCTCAAGTATGAAAAAACCCGATGCACAATGGCTTTTAGACACTGACTCCCGATATTGGTCCTGACCGCTGGCACATGATTGTGACCCGTGGGTGAACCCACCTCCCAGCAGCAGAGGCATTTGATACTCGACTCAAAAATTCCTCTGACTACAAATTTTTCCTGCACCACGTGGCCCCGGGTGGTTGGGGCCTGGATTAATCCCCAAAACGTTTTTTTTTTTTTTTTACTTTTGCTCCATGTTTTTGGTCAATTGTCGTTTGGTCACCATATTTTTTTTGTTGTGACCCATTCCGGGCACATCTGCGTTTTTCAGCGATTGGTTTTGCCTCATTGTGACACCCGCGCGGTGCGCAGAAGCGTAGTGCGGGGCTTTACGTTGGAGGATCTGGCAGCATGACTTTCAGAAGAATTCTTCAGCGTAGAAAGATGGAAAGAAACGGCATGGAAAGAATGAAGCACAAATTAGTGTGGTTAAAGTTCAAGAAAAGCAACGGTCGAAGGACCCCGTGTGGGTGCCTCATGTGAAATTGAGAGCAGTGGATTTTGGGTTCTGTATGTACTTGAGTAAATTTAATTTTGAATCAATTTCCCTCTGACACAAGTCAAGGCGAAGCCCTGTGTTCGGGGTCTCTGGTGTATTCGGCCTGTAATGGGACCACGGGCAGCTCACCCTGGTGGTCTCTGGGTGAAGGCACTTCTTATATCCTCATTTTAACCTTTTCTTATGTACTGGGTATAATTACAGCATCGATTCTTTGGAAGTGTGCCCAGGGCTGCTTGATGCCTCAACGGGTTTGATTGCTTTTTTTTTTTAAATGAGAAAATATACCATTAAGTAACTCTATAGAAAGTCAGCAATTGTTTTTTCATTTGGAAAGAAGATAATGAAGTAAGAAAAGGAAGGAATGCATGGGAGACTGACCTTGTGAAGTCCGTTAAATTAGCACTCTTTACCCTTTACCCAATTCAAAGCATGGATTGTACCATTACAAAAAGGGGAGATGTGGATTGTACCATTACAAAAAGGAGATGTGGATTGTACCATTACAAAAAGGAGATGTGGATTGTACCATTACAAAAAAAAGGGGGGGGGGGGGAGGAGATGTGGATTGTACCATCACAAAAATGGGGGAGATGTGGATTGTAGGGAAGATGTGGATTGTACATTACAAAAAAGGGGGAGATGTGGATTGTACCATCACAAAAAAGGGGGAGATGTGGATTGTACCATTACAAAAAGGGGGGAGATGTGGATTGTACCATTACAAAAAGGGGGAGATGTGGATTGTACATTACAAAAAAGGGGGAGATGGGGATTGTACTATTACTAAAAAGGGGAAGATGTGGATTGTACCATTAAAAAATGTAGGTGTGTATAAAACCTTAATACGACTACTTTCGTTGAATCTGGGAGAAATCGGAGAACCGTGAATAAGAGGTGAATTAAAAAACGGGATGATTCAGGTGAATAAGGGGTGAATAAAGAAAGTTTGCAACCATTATGACGGCCTGAGAAACTCTTCGAACAACTTTTTTTTCGACCTGGACAGTATGAGATTCCAGCAGTAATCGGGGTATGAAGGAGCCATAGGCGGAGTTTGACTTCTCTATTTGAGGGGGGCTGAATAGTAATAATGGGTCTGACTTCCAAAATTACCGTTGGTTAGTGTAGTTACAGTGAACGTGAAATCACAAATAAAGTTTATGTTTATTAGTTAATCACCCTTGTTTTTTGTTTTAGCCTAATGTTTAGCCCGTCCCCTGCACAACATGTGTATGTGTATGTGTAGGTATGTGTAGGTATGTGTGTGTGTATGTGTGTGTGTATGTGTGTGTGTATGTGTATGTATGTGTTTGAGAATATGGAGAAGGCAAATTAATAATTTTGGTCAAAAGGTTAAAGGTCAGTATCACATAAAATTGTCAATTTTCATCTGATCGACCTGAAATGTTAAGAATTTGCATATTGAGTCACAGAATTGGTTCAACAATCGAAAGCTAGAAACTGATTATGTTTTAGATCTAAAGATGAAAGGTCAAGCAAGGCTGCATAAAATCATCAATTTTCATATTGTATTTTTTTTTAATGCTTTCATTATTTTGAGCAGGCGGAAGAAGAAGAGGACGACATCTGAATACAAACGGATACGGATGGGCTTTGCATTTTCAGATGCTTTCTAGTTTGACATGTTTACCAGCTACCACCAATATTACCATTAGCATAACAACAAATTTTTGAATAAAAAACAAAAGTCTCTCCGAAATTTACTCTTACAATGTCTCTCCGAAAGGACCGACTGGACAACCCTCCCATCTACTTTCTCAACAATCCTCTCCAAGAAGTTCTGTCGCTCAAGCTTTTGGGTCTCACTATCTGCCATGATCTTTCTTGGGAAAACCACATTTCCAAGCTGGCCTCCAAAGCCAGTCGCCGACTGGGCATCCTCCGTCGTGCGAAGTCCTTCCTTGGCACACCTGAGCTCCTCACCACATACAAGGCTTTCATCCGCAGCTCAATGGAATACTGTTCCCCCCTCTGGGCTGGTGCTCCTGCCTCACACCTTGCTCGGCTTCACGCTGTTGAGGCCAAAGCTTTCAGAATCATTGGAATCTCCTGCGATGTAGTCAACGCCGAGGGCCTTTCACTCACTCACCGCAGGCAGGTTGGTGGTCTTTCTGTCTTCTACCGACTTCTCTCCGGCCTTGCTTCCCCAGCTCTCTCTGTGCTCTGTCCCCCCAATATTCCTTCAGGTCGCACAAGATCTGCCTGCAACCCGCTTATGGTTTAAACTGCCAAAGTCTAGGCTCTCTGCTCACCTTCACTCTTTCATTCCCCTTTTCTCCCGCCTCTGGAACAAACTCCCCCACTCCCTTCAATCCCACTCCTCCCTCCAGGTCTTTAAAACAGCTGTTCACCACCATCTCTTATCTTCCCCCATCGAAAACCTTGATCTTTTCTACCCCCGGTAATTCACCCCAGAGTCCTTGCAGTGTTCATATGTTTTATTCCTCTCCCACCTCCCCCCAAGTCCTCCCGATGTCCCTGCTCTCAAATGTTGTGTTTGTGTCCTTCCCCCTCTTCCCCCTTTCTTTTGTGTCCTTCCCCCTCTCTCCCCATCTTGTCTGCCGCTCCCCTTGTTTTTTGTGTTTTGTGTGTCGGTTTGTCTTTTTGTGTGATTAATGTTAGCTCTTTCACGAGCCTCGATCTTGTATACAAAAAAAAATCAAAAAAAATCGAGTACTTTATGGATCATGCCTCCCCAGTGATTCACATACATAAACATTGTCTTAATATAAATACTGTTCTTACCTTAATGACTAAAGTAGGTATAATCGTTTTTCCCTTCGGTTAACGTAAACGTCCACAATGTCCTCTGGAATCAGCTTCACAGTTAAATCACCTTCTATATATGAAGAAGAGTCAGTGAAGAAAATCTCTCTTTAACCATGGTTGAGCACAAACAGTTTCTAATCCGTCTCATTGAAGAAAAGCTTAGTTCTGAAATGGCTTCATTTGTCAAAATCCTTCATTTGTGAAAAATCACAAATTTCAAAGTTGTTAATCTGATTTGAAAAAGAATGCAGCCAATCACATCACTCGATGCAAATACTGCAATATTCTGAAGCATCACCATTTGAAACATCCCAATGGCATGAGCCTCATGACCCAACAAATTAGGTGTTAAATGACTCCAGCCTATTATAAAACTGAGGTTGTTGTTCTATAGCCCAATAGCGCAGGACAGTTCTCTCGAACGAGCCCGTAGCACATAGACAGCCGATCAATCTTGCAGAAGCCAAAGATCCCCCACATCCAGGGATGGTTTACACCCGCCTCCAGGAAGTATGGGCCACTACAGAGAGAGAGAGAGAGAGAGAGAGAGAGAGAGAGAGAGAGAGAGAGAGAGAGACAGAGACAGAGACAGAGACAGAGACAGAGACAGAAAGAAAATGAGAGTGAGACAAGAGGGAAATGGCCGGTCCATGGGGCCTGATCAGCACTCTGACCGTGACTGTGCTACCCTGACGAATCCGGGCAGCAGGGATGAATGGGGAAGAATTGGCCCCCAACTTGCATTGGGTGGTACATCCACCACAAAGAGGCGTCCCTGATAGTTCCTGATAAAACCGAGGTCGACTACATGGTTGGCCAAATTTCGAGAGTATTGAAATGGATGTTGTGCAGATTCTGTAGGAGACTTAGATGTGAATAGTCCAGGATCTTATGGTTCAGATAAACGTAGTTGCACGTCCAATTTCCTCAATGGGATTTTATTCTCAACAACCACGACTCAATTACGACATGACAAAGAAATTGCTGACTGTGATTCCATCTTTTATTTTATAGCTTATTAGCTGTTGCTTAATCATTTCTTGGAGTATATATGTATCCCTCCTCCCTATCAACTCTGAGGTCATCCAAATCTCCCATATGGCGAACGGGAATACTTGTTAGTGGACAAGAAACAGGAATATTTGACACACGACGATGCGAGTTGGCTGAATACACTGCTAGCAAGGATTGTGAAGGTGAAATTGCTTGTTACCGAGAATTGTTGATGTATTCAGACGTGAACAATGGTGTACAGATGGTGAGGTCATCTTGGCAGTTCGAGAAATGATATTATCCAACATTCATCGGCCCAAACATTTTCCTTTTGAATTTTCTTTTATCCTTTCGTACACAGTCGTCTCTCTGCCCTTTATAAAATGCAAACTCGCACTGGGCCCCGGGCCATTCCCTTGTTTCGTTCTCATGTAATGCATTGTAACATTTATTTTGTCTGCTCCTTTCTTGCCTTTAATTTTCTCTCCTTTATTATGTGTGTAAATATATTATTACGTGGAAGGGGGGGGGGGGGGTGGGGATCCACAGCTCGACTATAATTGTAGTATGGTCCGTGTGTATCAAGTAGGTAAGATTGCCATGTAACAGGGGCCTGACAGAGTAACTCATATGTTACACGTATTGCGGCAGCATATGTAATTTATAGACAGGTTAGACATTAATTTTGAGGGTGTGAACACCTCATGCGGAGCTTTCATGCTGAGGTTGTCATGCTATTCATGTGGGGATAAACATCTCATGCTGAGGATACTGTCTTAACTGAGCTTCAGATATGACTATACATATGTATATATACATATATATATATATATATATATATATATATATATATATATATATATATATATATATATATATAGTATCCATATACATATACACATGGGGGTGGGGAGGGAAATCCATAGATAGATTGTGTTAAGAATAGTATGGACTGTGTATTGGAGAAGGTTATAGATTTACTCCTGCATTAGGTATCTGTCATCGGGTAATTCGTATGGAAAAACGTGTTAGAGGTAAGGTGGTGGTGATTGTAAACAAAGCAGAATTGGTTAAGGTTTTGTTGTGTAAAACCTCATGTACATGTGAAGCCAGGTGAAAGATTTGGGGCACATGGCAGAAATGGCCGTTTTAGCCAAGGTCTGCAGGCCATGGCATAATAGTGAGCTGTGTGTGTGAGCCATGCCCGAGAGCTGGCGGAACACTTCTGTGAGGGGTGCCTCACAGGATGGGGCAACCTGAAAGATGTGGCCACCCCCAAATAGTGGGCAGCCAATGATGGGACCTATGGGGTATATAGGCAGTGCTGGATAGGCGGTCCCGTTGGGGCAAGAAGGCCGTGGCCTCACATGCACATTAAGCCTTTGGTAAAATATGACATCTTGGCTTCTCTCTCTGTTCCATTTCTCCAGGAGAGAAGGACCACAGCATCTCACCTCATAGTCATCTCTCATCCTCATCATGGTTTTGCACCGAACGTCGTCATTGTGCGACTCCAGCTTGAACTACGTCCATGGCCATGGGTCGTGGTACAGCACAGCACATGAAAAACCACACGCACTCCTGAAACAGATACACCCACTCCTGCAACACACACACACACACACACACACACACACACACACACACACACGTATGTCCTTTGCCACAGAGCGAACACACACCATTTACACATCTCCATTTCTCTTCCACGCTCAGTCACTACCCCTTTAGGTTGGAATGAACCACCACCCATAACCTCAACCGACACCATTCGACATGCCTCCATAAACCTCCTCCATATCCAAAGTAAGCTTTTCCAGGCAACCTGGCCACTCTGGCACACATCCTCCTTCTTTCTGTCCCACACACTCCAAACCGAGCAAGAAATGCAGAAAAGGAATTGCTAATATACCCTCTGCACCCCACCTCAAAAGGCTGACAAGAATCTCGCCAACCCTTCTCCCGACACTCTGACTCCAGCTCACTGTAATTTCCTCTCTTCGTTTCGTGCACCTCCTCCATGTTCTCTTCCAAAAGTATAGACAATTCCCCTAAGATGACCTGTCTTGTTGCACCTGACCAGACGACAATGTCAGGCCGCAACTTTGTCACACAGATCTCCTCTGGGAATACCAATTGTGGCTTTAGGTCTGCCACCACCAGCCAATCACAAGCATCTGACAGCCCTCTTGCTTTCCACCTCCTCCTTTTCCACCTCTTACCACTTGGCCGTCTTTGACAAACAACACCTCTCCCCCATCGGTCTCCTTCTCCACTCTTCTCTCTCTCGATCTCAGCACCTCTTGTTGCACCATCTGCACTACCACCGCCAGCACCTGACCATGCCGTCACTTGTATCTTCCTGCTGCCAATGCTACTGAGCATGCACTCAGTGCATGCTGCACCATTCCCAAACCTCCACACAAAGAACATCTCTCCTACTGCAACAACCCCCACATTCTCAAGTTTACTGGTGATGGAAGCACATCATACGTTGCCCGCAACAGGAAACTCAACAATATTGGCTCCATCCTCCAAATCTCTTGCCACTTCAATGTCCTCACCCGCACACCTTCCCACCTGTCCAAGCACCCTGCTGTGCCTGTACGACTGCTTTCACATATCTCCCCTCCTCCTTTCTTCTCACCTCGCTCTCAACCATCTTCCTCCTCTCTTTCACACATGCCTTCCCCCATCGCTCATGCTTCATCCACCCCAAGCCATGCTTCCCGTACTGGACAATCCCCTCGACCTCCTCCTGTTGCAACCGCCCCTACATCTCATCCACCTCTGCTCTTGCAATCCACTTCCGACTTCCCTTCTTCTCTGGGAGAGCATTCTTTACTACTGAATCACTCGAATCCCGCAACACCATGAACTCCCGCACCCTCACCACCTTAAACTCCTCGGTTAATGATGTCAAGGGAAACCGGAGTTTCCACCCTGACCATAAAAGGCAATATTCATCAAACAGCGTGGAACTCCCAACCACCTCCTCACAAACCCGATCACCACAACCTCCATCCTCTCTACATGCCCAATCGCAATATCATACATCATCAATGGCCACAATATTCATCGAATCAATCCAAACTTCAAACACCACACCTTCAACTTACCTTTCAAACCACATCCATCAATCCTCTTCAAACCTCTCAAAAGCTTGTTCCTCACCTCCTCCACCCTTCCCACATCATTCAACTCCACTGTATACCATCTTCCCAAACTCTTCACAGGGGGCCTCTACCAATGATGGAACCACCTCCCCTCCCAGCTCAAACCTGTGCATGTTATCCACCACTCCTCGTCTCACTACCACACCCCTCGACTTTCTTGCTTTAAAGCCCATTCTTGCCCACCGCATCAACCTTTCCTGTCGTCCCAGTACCTCTACTGCTGCATCAGCCGACTGTTGGACAACTGTCAGGTCATCCATGAATGCAAACATCGCTGACAAACTCTGACCAGGGGCTAGCTCCACTGCTTTCCCATTTCCACTCACCACACGTATCAACAACTCCATAACCAGCACAAACAAAATAGGGGAGATGGTACATCCCATCGGGATCCCCACTTCCAACTTCTGCCACTCTGTTAGATAGGACTGTGTCACAAACCGCATCCAAAACTGATCATAATATGCCATCAAAAAATCCCTAAATCTCCATGGCACCCAAAAGAATACACATGTATAGGGCCAGTCAATAAGTAACCTTAAAATGACGATATAAATTTGAGAATGTAATGTGTGTAGTTGTAGATGACATACGTCATATCTATGGGTAAGAGTCATGTTTTGCCTGTTTTAGATCTGGCAACATTGAGCATATGACGTCAGTGGAGCAGTTCCAAGATGGCGGCTCAATTAGAAGCACACACCAGGGAGGAGCAAGTTCTGTCATCCGCTTCTTGTGAAGTGAGGGTGTAAATCTCAGTGAAATCCATCGCAGAATGAAGATGGAATATGGTGAAGCATGTTTATCGCCGCAGCAGGTGTACGAATGGGACAGGAAGTTTAAAAGTGGAGTTTCCAATGTGGCAGATGCTGCTCGCTTGGGCCGACCTCACACAGCCGACACACCAGAAATGGTTCAGGAGTTGAGCGCGTGCTAAGGGAAAACCGTCACATTACGCTGGATGAAGTGATCTCCAAATTGAACATTAGACATGGTTCAGCACACCATATCATTCGCAACGTGCTGGGGTTCCGCAAAGTGTCTGCAAGGTGGTTGCCTAGACAACTCGCACCCAAACTGAAAAAACGGTGAGTGGACGCATGTGTAGAACTTCTGCGACGTTACAAAACAGAAGGTGCCGTTTTCTTACAGCGCGTAGTGACTGGGAATGACAGCTGGGTCCACGACTTTCAGCCAGAAATGAAGAGGGCAAGCAAAGAGTGGCGCCATTTAAACTTCACCGAAGCCCAAAAAAGTCCTCACACAGCCGTCCACTGGAAAAGTGATGCTGACGCTCTTCTGGCATAGCCGATACCCACTTGTAGAGCATTACATGCACAGAGGGACCACAGTCACCAGTGCATCATACTGAGACCTCCTTAAAAATCATCTGAAACCAGCAATTAGATCAAAACATCGTGGACTAACAACTACCGGTGTTTTGCTGCAGCATGACAATGCTCGGCCCCATACTGCCCGCGCTACAGCTGCAACAATCGAGGTCCTGCATTTTGAGTGTCTTCCTCATCCACCCTGCTCGCCAGACCTCACCCCTTCGGATTACCACATCTTTGGGTCACTTAAAAATACGCTTGGTGGAACCACTTTCTGATCTGACGAAGACGTCCAAGAGGCGGTGCACGAATGGCTACACAAGCAGGCAATTTTTTTTTTCTCGAGGAATCCCCAGGCCCATGTAAAGCGTTGGGAAAAATGCATTGAAGGCAATGGAGATTAAGTTGAAAAACAAGCATTCTGAGTATTGCGCTGCAATACATGTCCCCTACCGGCAGTCTGTCGTCCGGAAAACTGTTGGGGAAATTACCAAAGTTCAAAGTGCCATAACTTTGTCAAAAAATGATCGAAACGTCGTGGTGAAGTTCGAACTTGATCTGTAAATTATCATGAGGAAACCATGTACCAAGTTTGAAATCATTAGCATTAAGAGTTTAGAAAAAAAAAGTCCGGAAAGCTGTTCTTTGCGTGACGGACTGATAGACTGACAGACGGAGGGACGGAGTGCAAACCTATAGTCCCCTCCGGTTGTACACCGGTAGGCGACTAATAACAGTTGTTACACACACATATATATATATATATATATATATATATATATATATATATATATATATATATATATATATTGTTACAAATTTGGGTAGTGATATATGTAGAGCAGAGTAGATCTGAGTAGGTAACATGCTTCGACTGTCGCGATAGGGAATCTACCTGTAATATGTTCTGTGTGTTTAGGCGTTTTGTCGGTCAAGGTGTATAACTGTGGATCTACCAGGAGATTCGTGTGATACGTAGTGTAGGGGTTAATGAGTAGAGCCCTTGTATGTCTCACCTGGTAGTCAAACCTTTGTCCCTTATGGCACTGCAGACCACATAGACACTAGTTAGGACCTTTAGTACAACATTAATGACGCCGTTCCCCCACTGACATGACTTAGGAAGAAATCAGGCCAGAACACTGCCACAAATGGCCGCCACCATTTACACCTCCGAGAGGCCTATCCCCCTTGCATAGCACGTGCTATAACACCAGGAGCAGGGGACGGGAGTGAGAGTGGCGCAGTGGGCGTGCCCCTGGACGAGCGGGCGAGTCGGGGGAGGCTCAGATTGGCAGGACAGTGCGCCATTGCTGACGTCACCGGCCAGGGATATTAGTGGGGGCCGGACGCCATTTCGGGTAGTTAGTTGCCGAACGCCATTGCGGAGTTGAGCAGGAGGACTGTGAGTTCGAGTCTTGATAGTTGGTGTGGAGTTGAGTGACGAGAGCCGAACGCCATTGAGAGAGACGAGTTGCAATTGTCGAGTTGAGCAGGAAGACTGAGAGTCGAGAGTGGAGAGTTCAGATCTGATCCTGAGTTCATGCGCAGTGCAGGCCAGAGGAGTTGGCGTTGAGTTGAGTACAGTCCCGGTGCGATCCCGAGTTGAGAGAGTCCTGGCACTGGTTGGCTTGAGAGTTGGCTTGTGAGTCCGAGCCCGAGTGGAGTTCGCTTGCTTCGTGCAGCCCTGCGTTGGACCTTTGGTGCACGGACCTCGTGGGGGTCGACGAGGAGCCTAGAGTGGGCACTGGCCCAGGCCTTCGCGGTGCTGGGGCGCTGGAGCAAGGGACCTCGTGGTGTGCGGGCGGAGATTTAATGGACAAGATGACAAGACGAGTTAAGGCCATCCGTGATTACATTTTACATGACGAACATGTTCTTTTCTTTAATTCATCTCCCTCGTCTCGTGTTTGATATCTGGTGTGCGGGATCCCGGAGTAGGAAATTTTATTACCGGCTTGTGTTTTTTTTCCCTGTCTTTGCTTTCATTGAATAAACCCTTATATTACTTTTTGTACAAATACCTGAACGCAGTTTATCGGGTGGTTGATTTCACAGTTAAGGCTGCGGAGACTTGCGCCGCTTCCCTACATTCTGGGCGCTTAGGTGTTTTAGATTTTGGAATCCGCCATTGAGTTTCCGCCTCGGAGTTAAAGCCTTCGTGATCGGCATCCGTGACCGCCAGATATTAATTTCGGCGGTTGCGCGACATTTGGTGTCAGGAGTGGGATTCGAACCCGACGGACAATTATTATTTTTTGTCCCCGGCAAGACATCGACATGGTCGGGCGTACATCGCACCCGACGTTCGAACGCAATTTTTTTTATCGTCAAGACGGAGAAATTTGATAGTCGATTGGACATACGGAGTGTGATATCGCGTCTTCGACAAATTTAAATTGTGGTTTTTTTGGAATTAAAATAAATATGCGCTCGGGAAATGACCTTCCGAAAAGCGGATGTCGGAGATCGACGAGATGGAGGTACGTAGCGAGGCCTCCGTCAGTGTAGGAAGTGAGCCGGAAATAGAGGGATTTGAATTAGAGGTGAGCCTTGGAACCTCCCATGTCCCAAGCACCAACTTATCCCCCTCCCCTACCGGGGAGCCGGGAACAAGTGGGACGGCCCCGATACCCGAGCAGCCATGGTATCGACTCTTTAGAGTGTTGGAGGAGCACAGTAAGCAAATTGGAGGATCGAAAAACGAAATGAGGGCCGATAGTGAGCGATTAGAAAATACAATGGGAGAAATGAGGGCCGATAGTGAGCGAATGGAAAGCAAAATGGAGTCCCAGGGGAATGAATGTAGGGAAGGAATGAAGGGAATGAGTGATCGATTGGAGGGAAAAATTGAAGGAGTGGGAATTAAAATTGATGAATGGACGAATCAATTGAAGGAAGGATGAACGAATGGTGCCGAAGGGCACAAGAGAAGCCAAAGGTGGCAAAAATTGAATCTGAACGGGGGGAAGCTAAATTGGGAATTCGAGAGAGTACGGCCCATGCAGATGTGCATGGATCTCAGGAGCCGGGAATGGCAAAATTGGGAATTGCACCGGGAATGGCAATTGTGGCATGTGTACAGGTGAGCAGGGAATGTCCACAGGTAGATGGAGAGACTGCAGGTGCAGAGGTGGATGGGGAATGTCCACAGGTGGATGGGGAATGTGAACAGGTAGATGGGAATGCCTACAGGTAAACGTGGAGTGTCCACAGGTGAGCGGGGAGTGCCCACAGGTGAATGGGGAAGGAAATTTGGAATGTGAGAATTGTAATGGGGTATGTTTCCCACATTCTGGCCTGGTTGTTTGTCGGGACCGGGTGGATGTCACAACACCTCAACCGGGGGATGAATTTGAAATGGTGCAGCGCCAGGGCAATGGTGCAGAGCAAGGGGTGGGGGGGGGGGGGGGCGTAGAGTTATTGGGGGTCCGTGCAATAGAGCCGGACCGGGTAGTTATTGGGGATATTGATGAAAGCCTGGCGGGGCCAGAAATTAGTTGTGATGGTAATGATGATGATGATGATGAGGATGATTTGATCCAGCGGCTGGGGACCTGGGACAGGCCCATGGAGGTAGGGTTTGACCAGGCCCAAAGAAGCCTGGGTAATGAGGTGTGTCGGTCCGAGGAGGGGGTTGTGGTGACCGTGGGGACCCTCACCATGCACAACAATTGGGAACAGGAGGATCTGAAATTGGATACCCAGCTGGGGGAGTGTTTTGACTCCGAGCTGGATTTGGACCTTGGGGAGTCGGGAGATAGAGCCTCTGGAGACTTGGCCCCCATAGGGAATTTGGACCAGCTGCAGGGAGGGGCAGAACAACCTGTGGTAGAGGTTGTTACCTGCAGCTGTGGCGATTGGACACCTGGGGCCAAAATTTCAAAAAGGAAATTTAAAATAAAATTTAAATGGGAAATTGATTTGGAGCAGCCATGGGGAGAGTTGGTCCCCGGGCTGCCGAGTTTGGACCAGGAGAGGTCGATGGTGATGGCCTCGGGGAAAAGTTGCCCCTTTCAAAATTTGGTGATGTGCTGCTGGGGGGCTGTGCTGCCGAGATTTGGACGTGGGGTCTGGCGATGGGTGGAATGGTACGACCTGGGCCCCACAGGGGGTCTGGTGGAGTGTGGTGTCCCTTGTCCATCGGGGGACCGGCCGAGCGGGTGGCTCGGGCCGACAGGGTCACCGGACCCTGGTGGGGGTTAAGGCCTTCAGGGGGTCCGAGGTGGTTTCTCAAGCCTGGGATGGCAGATTTTGAGGACCACAAGGGGGAGGTGTTGTGGGTGGTGCTTTGGTGGTGGCACCGTGGATGGCCAACATGGGCCTGATGTAGTGACCACCCAGGCATGCGACCTGAAACCCTCTCCCTGAGACTCTGGGACAACCAGCATGTGGTGACCTGGCATGGTGGTTGGCCTATGGACACGGGTGGAACCGAATGGACAGGGATGGATTATAGCCTGCTGGACAACCTTTGGGGCATCAATGGAACATGATGGTGTGAGAGTGACCTTCCACAGATGCTCCGTTATGATTTATGGACTCTCGGGTTGGGAAGAGAGCCATGGGGTTTGTTGAATTTGGAATGTGTAACGAGCCGAGCATATGGGCCATGCTCGGCTGGCATGTGTATGGCAAAGAATCTTTCTTTGGTTGAGATTCGTGAAATGTGAAAAATGTTTGGCATGGTTAATCTGTGGGTTAGATGCAAATTTAAGGGTGAATTTTGTGAAGTGAAATGGTGGACACTGTATAGTGACGCCATTATTGATCCAAGTGTGTAGACCAAAGTGTTGGAGGCTGTGATAAAATTGATAGGTTAGCAGGACACAGCTTTCAACTGGTTGCGGGGGTGACTGTGCTGATATTTGGGACGCGGGATCATGGGGATGTAGTTGTGTAGCCTGAGAGTCAACGTGGTGCTTTAGGTGTCCGAGGGGTGTGGACCATGTCTTCTGGGTGAGCCTCCTGGTGGAGCATGGCTGTCGACTGGACCTTGGTGTGGTTAAGTGTGAGTGAGCACTGGGGGGGCTGCAGTTCTGTAATCGGACTGGGGGATGATGTGGAGGTGCAGGGGAGGTGGCTGTAGGGATGCCACGCACTGCGACCGTGCCCCCCAAGGCCGAGGTTGTGTGTGTGGTAGTGTGTGTTTTGGCAGCAGGTGCTCACCACATTGGCCAGCTGGGGCTGGTGCAGCTGTGTTCCTTTCAGGGGGGGCCGAAGGATGGATGGTGGGTCGCACCCTTATGGACACTCATGGGCCATGTTGGCGTTTTGACTGCTCAACTTGTCCCGATGACCCTTGCACGGTAGAGGTGCAGAGCTGTCGTGACCACTGTTAGTTGTGTAGTGATGATCACCGTTGGATGCGGATCCACATACCTGCCAGTATAGTGGGGACAAAAGAGAAATTTGGAGAGATTTGATAGGCTCAATGATAAATTTTGGGATTTTGAGGGTGGATTGCACTTTGGACCTGACCAACCGGTAATTACCTGAACTTGAGGTGAGTGTTGGATGTGTACTGTCCCAGGCTTCAGGACTTGCTGGGTAAATTGAGGGACATGTAATTTGGAGTTGGGAGGTGGGTGAGAGTGATGACATGGCCGGTGAGGGGATGGAATGGGGGCCACACAGTGTCTTGTGAGTGGCGTTTGTGTTGGTGTTGTGGTGATGTGTTTTGATGTGGTCGTGAGTTTGGAAATGGAAACTGGAGAGTGAGTGATGATTATGGAGTTTTGGAAATGTGCTTTTGAAAATGTGTAATGGTGAACTGTGAACTGGGATTTCACATGTGGCAGGCCATGACAAAGCTTTGGAACATCTTTTGAACCATTTAAGGAATTGTGCCATGTGGTGTTGAGAATTAAATGGCAGCGGGGAAGGAAGTGTGTTTTGGGGATCTTGTGGGTGGGGAAGGTGTGAGTGTCCGCAGGTACGGATCAAGCTCTGAGGAGCGATGCCTGCGGCCCCCCTCTGCGGCAATTACCCCTGGCAGCCGGTGGTAACTGGAAATTGGAGCTCGTCGGTGGAGGGTCTGGTTGGCCTCACAGGGTGAGGAAGTCCCCCGGTGACCCATGTTGCTGCGCTGAAGCAGGAGGCCGCTGAGGAGCCTGGTTTGTGTGGAGACCCTCACCGGCGAGGTAACGGCGGAAAGGGGCTGTTGGGCTGGCATGAGCCAAGAGGTAAAGGGGAGGGGGGGGGGGGCAATGAACTTGTAAGTCGGTTGGCTTGTTTTGGGACTGCGGGCACCACAGCCTGAAGCGCCCCCACCATATTTTTGTGTGGTACCTCCCCGCTGCCTCATTGAGGAATGCACACACACGAATGACATCAATGCCATGGTCCTGCAGGGGGGTGTATTGAGTAAGTGCTTTGTTGATTTTTGAAATGCGGTAGTGAGGAGTTTTGGAATGAAAATGAGTGGTTAAGGGTTTGTGTTGCATGAATGTGGGCGAAATCCACCGAGCCATGTCACTCACCTGTAACACCTGGACAGGGCCCGTGGAAATTTAGGGGGTGCTTTGGGGATGGCCCCGCAGGTAAGGTTGTGTCTTGTGACATACACCGGGGGATGCAGTCTGTATACCGGGGTATGTAAAAATGTTTTATGGAGTTTTTGAATTTTTGAGTAAGGTTAAGTTTTGTGGATAAGGTAGATTTTTGCATGTTGTTTGTTTCCTCCCTCTGCAGGAACAAAGAAGATCAATGTACATATTTGATTGCATGATGGTTAAGGGGTTTAGTTGTTAAGGAAGTGTAGGTAGGTAGTCCGACTCACTTCCCACAGTCCTTCGTGATTTATTTCATAGGTTAATTAAGTGTGTGACAGTAAGTGTTAAGGCTGGAATGGTAGTGCCTGCAGTGAACCTTGCAGGAGCTACGGTTCATTGGGGGGGGGGGGGGGGGGGGAGTGGGGTGGGAGGGGCTGTCTTACGAATTTGGGGTAGTGATATATGTAGAGCAGAGTAGATCTGAGTAGGTAACATGCTTCGACTGTCGCGATAGGGAATCTACCTATAATAAGTTTTGTGTGTTTAGGCGTTTTGTCGGTCAAGTTGTATAACTGTGGATCTACCAGGAGATTCGGGTGATCGGTAGTGTAGGGGTTAATGAGTAGAGCCCTTGTATGTCTCACCTGGTAGTCAAACCTTTGTCCCTTATGGCACTGCAGACCACATAGACACTAGTTAGGACCTTTAGTACAACATTAATGACGCCCTTCCCCCCCCCCCTCTGTCATGACTAAGGAAGAAATCAGGCCAGAACACCGCCACAAATGGCCGCCACCATTTATACCTCGGAGAGGCCTATCCGCCTCGCATAGCATGTGCTATAACACCAGGAGCAGGGGACGGGAGTGAGAGTGGTGCAGTGGGCGTGCCCCTGGACGAGCCGGCGAGTCGGGGGAGGCTCTTATTGCAGGAGAGTGCACCAATGCTGACATCACCGGCCAGGGATATTAGCGGGGGCTGGACGCCATTTCGGGCAGTTAGTTGCCGAATACCATTATTACGGAGTTGAGCAGGAGGACTGTGAGTTCGAGTCACGAGAGTTGGTGTGGAGTTGAGTGACGAGCACCGAACGCCATTGAGAGAGACGAGTTGCAATTGTCGAGTTGAGCAGGAAGACTGAGAGTCGAGAGTGGAGAGTTCAGATCTGATCCTGAGTTCATGCGCAGTGCAGGCCAGAGGAGTTGGCGTTGAGTTGAGTACAGTCCCGGTGCGATCCCGAGTTGAGAGAGTCCTGGCACTGGTTGGCTTGAGAGTTGGCTTGTGAGTCCGAGCCAGAGTGGAGTTCGCTTGCTTCGTGCAGCCCTGCGTTGGACCTTTGGTGCACGGACCTTGTGGGGGTCGACGAGGAGCCTGGAGTGGGCGCTGGCCCGGGCCTTCGCGGTGCTGGGGCGCTTGAGCAAGGGACCTCGTGGTGTGCAGCGGAGATTGGACGGACAAGACGACAAGACGAGATAAGGTCATCCGCGATTACATTTTACATGACGAACGTGTTCTTTTCTTTAATGCATCTCCCTCGTCTCGTGTTTGATATCTGGTGTGCGGGATCCCGAAGTAGGAAATTTTATTACCGGCACGTGTTTTTTTTTTTCCTGTCTTTGCTTTCATTGAATAAACCCTTATATTACTTTTTGTACAAATACCTGAACGCAATTTACCGGGTTGTTGATTTCACAGTTAAGGCTGCGGGGACTTGCGCCGCTTCCCTCCATTCCGCGCGCTGAGGTGTTTTAGATTTTGGAATCCGCCATTGAGTTTCCGCCTCGGAGTTAAAGCCTTCGTGATCGGCATCCGCGACCACCAGATATTAATTTCGGTGGTTGCGTGACAATATCTATCTATCTATAATTCCAGTAATCTCTGTCTGTCTGTCTGTACGTCTGTACGTTTGTCTGTGACCGCTGTTTCTCGACAACCACGGGTCCGATATACTTTTAACTTGCCAGGTATATTGCTGGGGACCCGAGGATGTGCCTTTTCAAGGTTTCATATTAATCGGACAATTACTTACCGAGCTATGTCCAAAAAACGATTCAACCAATCAGAGAGCAGCGAACGATCGCGTGTGCCGAACGTGGCGGGCACACTCTGCCTCGGATGGCACATTTGAGAGCGTATTCATTTATTTCACGTTGGAAAACTATGTTGCCGTTAAACTATGTTTTACAACTAATAAAAACGAATTTGCGATTCATTCGCTTTCCTGCGCGTTTGTGCACGCGATGGCGATTGCTTTACCAAACTCCGGAAGCCGTTCGCTTTGGACCAAACCATTGCATGTAAATAGAGGGGGGGGATTGTCACCACTCGCAAGCCGTTCGCTTTGGACCAAACCATTTCATGTAAATAGAGGGGGGGGATATAATTTTAGATATAGATATAGTACGGGCATGCCCTAGTATATATAAAACACAGTTTGTGTGTGTGTGTGTGTGTGTGTGTGTGTGTGTAATGTTACCGATAGACTCCTAAAGGGAGAGGCTCACGTGCTTGATATTTGGCATAGACATGGCCATTGAGCCTGGGAAGAACATGGCCTACCTAAAACAAAAATATTTCATAATATTTTTTTACCATATTTTTACCTCAGCGCATTTCAGCGAGGATTATTATACACAGAATCTGAGCCGGTGGCAGAGCAGCGCGCTGATTCGCTCATAGCGATCACATGATGTCCCATTCCCGCCGCCAGACCATCTATATATATAAAACACAGTTTGTGTGTGTGTGTGTTTGTGTTTTGTGTGTGTGTGTGTGTGTGTGTGTGTGTGTGTGTGTAATGTTACCAATAGACTCCTAAATGGAGAGGCTCACGTGCTTGATATTTGGCATAGACATGGCCATTGAGCCTGGGAAGAACATGGCTGACCTAAAAAAAAAAAATTTCATAATATTTTTTTACCATATTTTTACCTCAGCGCATTTCAGCGAGGAATATTATACATGGAATCTGAGCCGTTGGCAGAGCAGCGCGCTGATTCGCTCACGGCGATCACCTGATGTTCCTTGCCGCCATAAACTCACAGTTACGCGTTCGCACGTAATTCAGAGTGAAAAGCGATTGCGTTTTTTCACATTTCAGCGAGGAACATTGCCATTCACACCACATAGGTTTTTTTTTCTTTCATCTTTAGATCCATATTTTTTTTCAGCGAGGAATATTATACACGGAATCTGAGCCGGTGGCAGAGCAGCGCGCTGATGCGCTCAGAGCGATCACGTGATGTTCCATCCCCGCCGCCAGACCATTGAACATAAAAAACAGTTTGTGTGTGTGTAATGTAATGTTACCTCCCCTCCACTCCCCCTCCATCCTCCCCTCCCCCCTCCATCCTC